>NC_044555.1:93173337-93473337 GCF_007565055.1 Rhinopithecus roxellana | reverse complement strand
TTAGTGAACTAATGAAACTGATGACCTACAAGAGACAGAAACCATGTTACAGTGAGGGGTGAATGGCAGGTGAGAAATGGATGTATGTTTGGAACTCATCTCTTTTTCGGTGGTCACTGAAGTCATGGCCATGGATTCTGTCACTTAAGAGGGAGAGTGAAGTAGGAACAGAAGCAGACACCTAGGGCCCAACCTCGAAAAACTAACATTACATAGAGGTAAGGAAATGTATCTACAAAGGCAGAGAAGGATTAGCCAGAGAGTAGGAGAAAAACCAGAAGACTCTGGGTTACTTAATTCAAGAGAAAACTGTTTCAAGGAAGAGGAGTAGCCAGCAGGGTTGGATGCTGCGGAATGGTCAATTATGATGCCTGACAAAGGCCATGGCATTCAGTGACTTGCAAATCACTGATGCCCTAGAATTATGGGGCAGGGAAGTCAGATTAGGTTGAGAATAGAAAAGATATACACAACTTTTTAGAGAGGTCTGAGGGATCTTCAAAAGTTTGTGGACGCAGCCGGGCGCGGTGGCTCAAGCCTGTAATCCCAGCACTTTGGGAGGCCGAGGCGGGCGGATCATGAGGTCAGGAGATCGAGACCATCCTGGCTAACACGGTGAAACCCCGTCTCTACTAAAAAATACAAAAAATTAGCCGGGCGAGGTGGCGGGTGTCTGTAGTCCCAGCTACTCGGGAGGCTGAGGCAGGAGAATGGCGTGAACCCGGGAGGCGGAGCTTGCAGTGAGCTGAGATCTGGCCACAGTACTCCAGGCCACAGTACTCCAGCCCCGGCAGAGCCAGACTCCGCCTCAAAAATAAAAAAAAAAAATAAAAAAAATAAAAATAAAAATAAATAAAAAATAAAAATAAAAAACAAAAGTTTGTGGACGCTTAGTTCTACTCTGAGGCCTCCTTCACATTCTCCTGAACATATCAATGTGTAATTATCAGAAATAATCATGGCTTGCAATTAGTTCCTAGGTGGATTTTTTCTTTTTCTTTAAGACGGAGTCTTGCTCTGTCACCCAGGCTGGAGTGCAGTGGTGGCATCTTGGCTCACTGCAACCTCCACCTCCTGAGTTGAAGAAATTCTCCTGCTTCTGCCTCCCAAGTAGCTGGATTATAGATGCCTTGCACCACACATGGCTAATTTTTGTATTTTTTGTAGAGACAGGGTTTCACCATGTTGGCCAGGCTGGTTTCCAATTCCTGACCTCAAGTGATGTGTACACCTAAACCTCCCAATGGGCTGGGAGTACAGGCATGAGCCACTGGGCCCAGCCTGGATATATATTTTTTTCTTTTGAGGTAAGGTTTCCATCTGTCACCACCACTGGAGTGCCATGGCACAATCACAGCTCACTGCAGCCTTGACCTTCTGGGTTCAGTTGACTCTCCCACATCAGCCTCCTGAGTAGCTGGGAATATAGGGAAAGGCCACCATGCCCAACTAACTTTTGTATTTTTTGTCAAGACAGGGTTTTCCCATGTTGCCCAGGCTGATCTCAAACTCTTGGGCTCAAGCAATCTGCCCACCCTAGCCTCGCAAAGTGCTGGGATTACAGATATGAGCAACTGTGTCCAGCCTGATGAATTTTTTATTTTTTATTTTTGAGACTGAGTCGCGCTCTGTCACCAGACTGGAGTGCAGTGGTGCAATCTCGGCCCACTGCAACCTCCGCCTCAGGGGTTCGAGTGATTCTCCTGCCTCAGCCTCCCGAGTAGCTGTGGAACTTCAAGCATGCGCCACCACGCCCAGCTAATTTTTGTATTTTTAATAGAGACAGGGTTTCACCATGTTGGCCAGGATGGTCTCGATCTCTTGACCTTGTGATTCGTCCACCTCAGCCTCCCAAAGTGCTGATATTACAGGTGTGAGCCACTGCGCCCGGCCATGGACTTTTAAAAGAACAGACAATGGGTGCAGTGACTCACGCCTGTAATCCCAGCATTTTGGGAGGCTGAGGCAGGTGGACCACCTGAGGTCAGGAGTTCAAGACCAGCCTGGCCAACATGGTGAAACCCCATCTCTACTAAAAAATAGAAAAAAAAATATAGCCGTGTGTTGTGGTGCGCACCTGTAGTACAAACTACTCAGGAGGCTCAGGCAGGAGAATCGCTTGAACCCAGGAGGCAGAGGTTGCAGTGAGCAGAGATCACATCACTGCACTCCAGCCTGGGCAACAGAGCCAGACTCTGTCTCAAAAAAAAAAAAGTTTGTGGAAAATAGACATAAAAGATAAAAAATATAAACTTATCATAAGATCCACCAAGGTCAAGACACTTTTGTAAGCAATGATACTAGCTATTTATTTATTTATTTATTTATTTATGTTTGTCTTTTGCGCACAGCAATTAGATACTAGCCATTTTATCCATCCCCAAAGAACTGGCATTCCTGGGAATTTACATTATTAACTGGAAAAAAAAATGGTACCCTTTACAGACTTTTTATCATTAGGAAACCAAAAGAAGTTGGAAGGAGCTAAACCTCGACTGTAGGGTGGATGCCTACTGGTTTCCCATTGAAACTCTCTCAAAATTTCCCCCGTTTGATGAGAGGCAGGAGCAGAAGCTTTGCTATGGTAGAAAAGGACTCTCTGGTGAAGTTTTCCTGGGCATTTTTCTGCTAAAGCTTTGGCTTTCTCAAAACACTCTCATAATAAGCAGATGTTATTTTTCTTTGGCCCTCCAGAAAGTCAACAAGCAAAATTTCTCAAGCAGCTCAAAAAACTATTGCCATGACCTTTGCTCTTGACCAGACCACTTTTGCTTGGACTGGACCACTTCCACATCTTCGGAGCCATTGCTTCGATTGTACTTTGTCTCCATAGTTGGAAAGCCACGTTTTACGTCCTGTTACACTTTCCCAATAGATGCTTCATGATCTGTTGGTTGAGGCAAAAGTAATTGTGGTTTTTGACATTCCTTTCAATGGCAAAAACTGTAATTAATTTTGTAGCAACCAATAGATCCTATTTGTTTACAATTTCCATTGAAAGCTCTGTTCTTTGCAGCTGATCTGGTTTTGGCACCCATCAAGTGGAAAGTTTGCTCAACTTTTAATTATTCAGTCAGAATTCTGTAAGCTGAATCAGTTGTGATGTCTATGGTGATGGCTGTTGTTTCTGCTGTTAATCGTTGGTCCTTCCAAATTAGGACACAAAGAAGATTAATTTTTTTCCTCACAAATTGATGTGGATAACCTGCTGCTGCAGGCTTCATCTTCAGCATTGTCTGGTCCTTTCTTACAAGTTAACTATTTATAAACTGCTGATTTATTTAGGTGCATTATCCCCACAAACTTTTGGTAAAGCATCAGTAATTTTACCATTCTTCCACCCTAACTTCACCCGAAATTTGATGTTTGTTGTTCCTTCAATTTTAGCAGAATTCATTTTGCTCTGATTGGAGCTCTTTTCAAACTGATGACTTCTCCTTTTTAATGACTCAAACCAGATCCCGTTGAGACATTTTATAACGCGTTAGTACCAGTTTGTTTTGGTGCAAAAAAGATTTTATTTTTGAGATGGAGTCTCACTCTGTCACCCAGGCTGGAGTGCTGTGGTGCGATCTCAGCTCACTGCAACCTCACCTCCCGAGTTCAAGCTATTCTTCTCCCTCAGCCTCCTGAGGAGCTGAGAACACAAGTGTGAACCACCATGCCTGGATGATTTTTCTGTTTTTCAGTAGAGACGAGGTTTCACCATGTTGGCCAGGCTGGTATCGAACTCCTGACCTCAAGTGATCCACCAGTCTCAGCTTCCCAAAGTGCTGGGATTACAGGGGTGAGTTGCCACGCCCAGCCCTCAAAAAGAGTTTGCAATCCATGCATAGTTTCTTGATAATACACATTTTTCATGGACTTTCTGAAGACTTCTCATATGGCTGTTGATATGGTTGGGCTCTGTGTCCTCACCCAAATCTTGTCTTCAATTATAATCCTTATGTGTCAAGGGAGGAAGTTGGTGGGAGGTAATTGGATTAGGAGGCCAGTTACCCTCATGCTGTCCTCCTGATAGTGAGTGAGTCACACCAGATCTGATGGTCTTAAAAGTGGCAGTTTTTCCTATGCTCGCAATTCACCTCTCGCCTGCTGTCAAATGTAAGACATGCTTGCTTCACCTTCTGCCATAATTGTAAATTTCCTGAGGCCTCCCGAGCCATTCGAAACCGTGAGTCAATTAAACCTCTTCTCTTTATATACTACCCAGTCTCGGGTATTTCTTTCTACCACTGTGAAAACAGACTAACACAGCTGCGAAAGAAATGGAGATACATAGGCTAATGGTGTTAATGAAGCATTATTTTAAATATGAGAAAGTAAGTATGTTTAGAAGCCAAAGGGAAAGCTCTAAAAGGATGAATACCCAAGAGAAAGAGACTACTAATAGTGTAGGCTTCCTGCAAAGACAGGTAAAAATGGAAGCCAAGATAGAGGTTAGAAGAGTTGGCCTTAGGAGAAGCAATGCTCCTGAACCACCAGGCATGAGTTGACATCCCTTGCCTCTTTGTCTAGCCTGTTGCCAGCCATCTCAAGGCCGTTTTCATATCAGCACCTCCCTCTTTTGTTCTACTTGCCTTGCCTGTCCAGCTCTGGATAAACCACCCATCCCCACTCCACCCTCTTAAATTTCTTCCACTCGCTCATTCCTGTAGCAAACATGTACCAATCACTGACTGTGTGCCAGGCCCTGGCGTCAAGGATTCAAATAAGTCCTTGTGCGTGTGGAACTCATGTTTCAGTGTTGGCAAGAGACAAATAGCCATAATCACATCATGATGCACAATGTCAGAAGGGTTGTAGTAGCACAGGGTGTTGTGGGAGCCTCCTGCCCCTAAGCTGCAAGTGTTGCTGGAGAAAATCCCTCAGCCAGATCAACCGGTGAAACCACAGGAGGGCCCTCCCTCCTGCTAAGCAATTTTTACCATCAGTCTTGAATTGATATCCTTTCCCCAGTGCCACCTTTCTTCTACTTTGCTCCCTTGCTCTCCTTTCTTGTGTTGCAGGCAATGGGAGTGAGGACCACTTCCTCATAAAGCATAATTTCATGTCCTTAGTAACTATAGGCCAGGCATGGTGGCTCAACCCTATAAGCCCAGCACTTTGGTAGGCTGAGGCAGGCAGATGACTTGAGGTCAGCAGTTGGAGATCAGCTGGGCCTACATGGCGAAACCCCGTCTCCCAGCATTTCGGAGGCCAAGGCGGGAGGATCACTTAATGTCAGTTTGAGACCAGCCTGGATAACATAGGGAGACCCCATCTCTACTAAAAATTTAAAAACTTAGCCCAGTGTGGTAGTGCCTGCCTGGAATCCCAGCTACTAGGGAGCTGAGGTAGGAGGATTGCTTGAGTTTGGAATGTCGAGACTGCAGTGAGCCGCAATTGCGCCACTTGCACTTCAGTCTGGGTGACACAGTGAGATGATGTCTCTTAAAAAAAAGAAATTGAACCAGGTTTATAAAATAATAATTATAAAATGGTTGCTTTTCTTTGGAGATGGAGAGAGGAAGTGGGCAAGTTGTCATTTACCAGGTCCTCACATTTTTAGTCTTAAATTACTGGGCTTTAGTATATATTAATATATATAAGATATGACCTGAAAATCCCATTTAAAGCTTAGTAGCATTGTTGTAACAGTAACATATTTCATTATACTTCAGGATCATCCAGGGATGCAGCTTCACCATCCAGGAGCTCGAAGCCGAGGTCGATTCTGGTGCCCTGATGGCAGCACCAATCTGGAGATTCAGCAGTAGAAAGAAAGCAAGCAGGAAAGTGATATTAACCATAGAAAAGAAGGAGGAGAGGAGTGATAAGTCCAGATGGCCTTAGGTGTCCTGACTGTCTAGGCAGCCAAAGAGCACATGTTAAGCAACCCAGAAGTGCCTTCAGGGCAAAGAATAGAGAGAAAGGGGGTTGCTGTGCTGGTAGGGTACACTGCAGAGGAGTAAGTTTTGCGTCAAAGCAGGAATCTGATCAGAGGTTTGAATTGGAAGTACAATTTCATTGCTTTTGCAATTTCTACAAATTAATTTTAGTCTCAGAAAAAGCTGATGGTGAGGACATGCATTGCAATTTGCAGGGGGAAATGTCAAGTGAGGACTTCATCACATATGACACGAGAGAAAAGTAAGAGCTGGTTCTAAAATCAAAAGCTGTTGTTCATCCCGAATTGAATTTTTTCTTTTTTTTTTTCTTTTTTTGAGACAGGGTATCACTCTGTTGCCCAGCCTGGAGTACAGTGGCGCAATGTCGGTTCACTGTAACCTCCACCTCCTGGGTTCAAGTGATTCTCCTGCCTCAGCCTCCCGAGTAGCTGGGATTACAGGTGCCCACCACCATGCCTGGCTAATTTTTGTATTTTAGTAGAGATGGGGTTTCACCACATTGGCCATGCTAGTCTTGAACTCCTGACCTCAGGTGATCCCCCCACTTCAGCCTTCCAAAGTGCTGGGATTACAGGTATGAGCTACCGTGCCTGTCTGTTCCAATCTAGTTCTGTTGCATTGTTGATGATAACTGATGACTTTGGGAAGTGCAGAAGCAATAAGCATGTCCTTGTAGTATAAGTACAGTGATGGATAGAACAAACTTTTGTTGGTGCAGAAATTTAAATAGTCATGTTACTTCTGCATCTAATGTCCTAAAGTTTAAGAATTAGTTTTAGTTTTTTGTTTGCTTACATGAGCTTAGCATGAAGAATATTTTGAAACATCTGCTTTATCTTCAGCTTTTTTTCTATTAAGAGGTAAAATGTAGTCCTTGTTTGATTCTTGACAATCCAGTGTGTGTTTTATCTTAGGTCTCATGAGCTGAGTGCCTACCCTCTCCAGGAAGGAAACTGCACCAATGTCTGTTCCTGTTAAATAGCAACTTTTAGTTTCAGCTTGTTTTGTTTTGATGTCAATAAATAGTAACAGCATTCAAGTATGAAGCTAAGTGTGTTTATTAACTTCACTAAATAGCTGTTATATTTGAGAAATTAAATTTTTGATACTGAATTAACCTTTGGGGAATTTCAAAAGTGCATGAATGATATTAGTTTCTGCTTTCACTGGCATGCCTTTGTTTTGTACACCAGGGAAAAATCAGTTCATGGTTCACTCCTATATTAAACCTGATATTGTTTGGCTGTGTCCCCACCCAAATCTCATTTTCAATTCATACATGTTGTGTGAGGGACCCAGTGGGAGGTAATTGAATAATGGGGGCAGGTCTTTCCTGTGCTGTTCCCATGGTAGTGAAGAAGTCTCACAAGATCTGATTGTTTCATAAAGAGGAGTTCCCCTGCACAAGCTCTTTTTGTCCTGCTGCCATCCATGTAAGACATGACTTGCTCCTCCTTGCCTTCTGCCATGATTGTGGGGCCTCCCTACCCATGTGGAACTGTGAATCCATTAAAGCCTCTTTTTCATCCCAGTTTCAGGTATGTCTTTTTTTTTTTTTTTTTTTTTTTTTTGAGACAAGGTCTTACTCTGTCACCCAGGCTGGACTGCAGTGGTGCAATCTCGACTCACTGAAACCTCCGCCTACCAGATTTAAGCACTTCTCCTGCCTCAGCCTCCCTAGTAGCTGAGATTACAGCCATCCGCCACCACACCTGGCCAAATTTTGTATTTTTAGTAGTGACGGGGATTCACCATGTTGGCCAGGCTGGTCTTGAACTCCTGACCTCAGGTGATCCACTGCCTCAGCCTCCCAAAGTGCTGGGATTACAGGCTTGAGCCACTGCACCCAGCCTCGGGTATGTCTTTATCAGCAGTGTGAAAACGAACTAATAATACAGGCTGTTCTTGCATTGTTATAAAGAAATACCTGGCCGGGGCCAGGGGCAGTGGCACATGCCTGTAATCCCAGCACTTTGGGAGGCCGAGGCAGGCGGATCACAAGGTTAGGAGTTCGAGACCAGCCTGGTCAACATGGTGAAACCACGTCTCTACTAAAAATACAAAAAATTAGCTGGGCGTGGTGGCACATACCTGTAGTCCCCAGCTACTCAGAAGGTGGAGGCAGAATAATCACTTGAACCCAGGAGGTGGAGGTTGCAGTGAGCCGAGATGGTGTCACTGTATTCCAGCCTGGGTGACAGAGTGAGACTCCATCTCAAAATAAATAAATAAATAAATAAATAAAGGAGAAATACCTGGCCGGGCACAGTGGCTCCCGCCTGTAATCCCAACTCTTTGGAAGGCTGAGATGGGCGGATCACTTGAGGTCAGGAGTTTGAGATGAGGCTGGCCAAAATGGTGAAACCCTGTCTCTACTAAAAATATAAAAATTAGCCGGGCATGGTGGCAGGCGCCTGTAATCCCAGCTACTCAGGAGGCTGAGGCAGGAGAATCACTTGAACCCGGGAGGTGGAGGCTGCAATGAGCCAAAATCGCACCACTGCACTTCAGCCTGGGCAACAGAATGAGACTCTGTCTCAGAAAAAAATAAATAAATAAATGAATACCTGAGACTGGGTAATTTATAAGAAAAGAGATTTAATTGGCTCCCAGTTCTGCAGGCTGTATAGGAAGTGTGGCACTGGTATCTGCTCAGGTTTTGGGAAAGCCTGAGGGAGCTTTTACTCATGGCGGAAGGTGAAGCAGGAGCAGACATCCCACATCACAGAGTGAGCAAGATAGTGAGTGCGGGGAGGAGATGCCACACAACAACCAGTTCTTTAAGAACTCACTATGGAGAGGACAGCACCAAGCCATGAGGGATCTGCCCCATAACCCAAACACCCCACCAGGCCCCACCTCCAACACTGGGGAATATATTTCTATGAGATTTAGGTGGGAACAAATATCCAAACCACATCAACTATTCTGGTCCCGTAAGAACAAAATGTTGACCCGGCACAGTGGCTCATGACTGTGATCCCAGCACTTTGGGAGGCCAAGGCAGGTGGATCACCTGAGGTCAGGAGTTCGAGATCAGCCTGGCCAACATGGTGAAACCCCGTCTATACTAAAAATATAAAAACTTAGACAGGCGTGGTAGTGGGCACCGGTAATCTCAGCTACTCGGGAGGCTGAGGCAGGAGAATCACTTGAACCCGGGAGGTGGAGGTAGCAGTGAGCCAAGATCATGCCATTGCACTCCAGCCTGGGCAACAGAGTGAGACTCTGTAAAAAAAAAAAAAAAAAAAAAAATGCCCAGGTGTGGTGGCTCGTGCCTGTAATCCCAGCACTTTGGGAGGCTGAGGCAGGCAGATCACCTGAGGTCAGGAGTTGGAGACCAGCCTGGCCAACATGGCAAAACCCCGTCTCTACTAAAAATACAAAAATTAGCTGGGCATGGTGGTGGATGTCTGTAATCCCAGCTACTCAGGAGGCTGAGGCAGGAGAATTGCTCGAACCTGGGAGGTGGAGGTTACAGTGAGCCGAGATTGTGCCATTGCACTCCAGCCTGGGCGACAAGAGCGAGACTCTGTTTCAAAAAAAAAAAAAAAAGCATAATTGTAACAGCCCCTACAAGTCTTCTTGTTTCCACTATTGTCCCCATCCCCATCTACTATCCATACAGCTGGCGAAAGGATCTTTCTAAAATATTTACATAATTGGCCAGGGGCGGTGGCTCATGCCTATAATCCCAGCACTTTGGAAGGCCGAGGTGAGATCGCTTGAAGTCAGAAGTTCAAGACCAGCCTGGACAATATGGTGAGACCCCCGTCTCTACAAAAAATACAAAAAATTAGGCGTGTCAGCACGCACCTGTAGTCCCAGCTACTTGGGGGCCTGAGGTTGGAGGATGGCTTGAGCTGGGGAGGTGGGAGTTGCAGGGAACTGACAATACACCACTGCACTCCAGCTGGGGTGATACAGCAAGACCCTGCCTCCAAAAACAACAACAAATATATTATTGCCACTTATTCTTACCCTTTTAGAAGCTTTCAAGGCTCCCAATAGCCTTCAGCAGTAATTTTGAAAATCCGCCCTCAAACAAGAAGTAACAGGCCAAACAATGAAGATGTAAACTGCGCTGTGAATCTGTTCTTTGATGTTGTCTCTTTGATGTATTAGCATTTGTTCATTCATTCACCAAATATTTACTGAGCATGTACTATGTGTCAGGCACTGTTCCAGGCTCAGGGAATACAGCAGTGAACAAAATACACAATCCATGACCTCATGGAGCTTACATTCTAGTGAGGGAGTCAAACAATACATAAATAAAATATATGTTATCTCAGGTAAGTAATATGGAGAAAAATAAAGCAGTAGTAGGGGTAGGGAGTGCTGAGTGGGGGTCAGGAGTTGCAATTTTCTTTTTAGATAGAGTCTCACTCTGTCACCCAGGCTGGAGTGTAGTGGCTCAATCACTGCTGACTGCAGCATCAAACTCACCAGTCTCAGGTGAGCCTCCCACCTCAGCCTCCCGAGTAGCTGGGACTACAGGCATGTGCTACCACACCCGGCTAATTTTTGTATTTTTCTCATAGAGGCAGAGGTCTCACCATGTTGCCCAGGCTGGTCTCAAACTCCTGGGCTCAAGCGATCTGCCTGCCTTGGCCTCCCAAAATACTGGGATTATAGGTACGAGCCACTGTGCCTGACCTGGGGGTTGCAATTTTACTTTATTTTATTTTATTTTTGAGACGGAGTGTCCCTGTGTCACCCAGACTGGAGTGGAGTGGTGTGATCTCGGCTCACTGCAACCTCTACCTCCCGAGTACCGGTTCAAGCAATTCTCCTGCCTAAACTTCCCAAGTAGCTAGGATTACAGGCACACACCACCATGCCCAGCTAATTTTTCTGTATTTTTAGTAGAGACAGGGTTTCACCATGTTGGCCAGGTTGGTCTTGAACTCCTCACCTCGTGATCTGCCCGTCCCGGCCTCCCAAACTGCTGGGATTACAGGCGCGAGCCATCGCACCCGGCCGAGTTGCAATTTTAAATAGATAGAGTGATTAGGGAAAGCCTGAGAAGGTGACATTGGAAAAAAGACCTGAGACTGATAAAGGAAGCCATGAAGGCGTGGGGACATCTAGGGGAAGAGCTTCCAGGTAGAGAGAAGAGCAAGTGCAAAGGCCCTGAGCTGAAAACTGCCCAGTATGGCCGAAGCCCAGTGAACTGATGGTGAAAGCAGTGGGGGATGAGGTCACAGAGGTGAGGTGCAAGGGGCTGATGTGGAAGCATATGCCTGTTGTGAGAACTTGGATCTTTAATTTTTTTCTTTTTACATTTTTTTGGAGATAGAGTCTTGCTCTGTTGCTCAGGATGGAGTGCAGTGGCATGATCTCACCTTACTGCAGCCTTGAACTTCCGAGCTCAAGCAATCCTCCCACCTCAGCCTCCTGAGTAGCTGAGACCACAGGTGTGTGCCCAGACATCCGGCTAATTTTTTAACTTTTTGTGGAGACAGGGTCTCCCTATGTTGCCCAGGCTGGGGCACTTAGATATTTACTGGAGTGAAATGAGCCATTAAGAACCACTAAGTAGGCCAGGCACAGTGGCTCATGCCTGTAATCCCAGCATTTCGGGAGGCAGAAGGGGGCAGATCCCTTGAGCTCAGGAGTTCAAGACCAACATGGCCAACATACACCTCCATCTCTACTAAAAACACAAAAATTAGCCAGGTGTGGTGGCATGCACCTGTAGTCCCGGCCACTTAAGAGGCTGAGGGAGGAGAATCACTTGAACTCAGGAGGTGGAGGTTGCAGTGACCTGAGATCATGCCACTGTGCTCCAGCCTAGGTGATAAAGCAAGACTTAGTCTCAAAAAGATAAAAAATAAAAAGGAGGCCGGGTGCGGTGGCTCAAGCCTGTAATCCCAGCACTTTGGGAGGCCGAGACAGGCGGATCACGAGGTCAGGAGATCGAGACCATCCTGGCTAACACGGCGAAACCCCGTCTCTACTAAAAAATACAAAAAACTAGCCGGGCGAGGTGGCGGGCGCCTGTAGTCCCAGCTACTTGGGAGGCTGAGGCAGGAGAATGGCGTGAACCCGGGAGGCGGAGCTTGCAGTGAGCTGAGATCCGGCCACTGCACTCCAGCCTGGGCGACAGAGCGAGACTCCGTCTCAAAAAAAAAAAAAAAAAATACAAAAAACTAGCCGGGCGAGGTGGTGGGCACCTGTAATCCCAGCTACTCGGGAGGCTGAGGCAGGAGAATGGCGTAAACCCAGGACGCGGAGCTTGCAGTGAGCTGAGATCCGGCCACTGCACTCCAGCCTGAGCGACAGAGCGAGACTCCATCTCAAAAAATAAATAAATAAAATTAAAAAATAAAAAATAAAAAATAAAAAATAAAAAATAAAAATAAAAAGGAGCCACTAAATACAGTGACATGAGGCTGGGCGCAGTGGCTCATGCTTGTAATCCCAGAACTTTGGGAGGCTGAGGCAGGGAAATCATAAGGTCAGGAATTCGAGACCAGCCTGGCCAACATGATGAAACCCCGTCTCTACTAAAAAAAAAAAAAAAAAAAAAAGATACAAAAAATAGCCGGGTGTGGTGGCGTGTGCCTGTAATCCCAGTTACTCAGGAGGCTGAGGCAGGAGACTTGCTTGAACCCGGGAGGTGGAGGTTGCAGTAAGCCAAGATCACACCATTGCACTCCAGCCTGGGCGACAGGGCAAGGCTCAGTCTCAAAGAAAACAAAACAAAACAAAAACACAGTGACATGATCAGGCTTAGGTTTTAACAGGGACATTGACTGCTGTGTTGAGAAGAAACTGTAGAGGGGCAGGGCCAGACGAAGGGGGAAGAGTTTAGAGGATTTTGCAGTAATCCAAGTGAGAGATGAACCACGGTGGGGGAAATGAGAAGCACTGAATTCGAGATACATTTTTGAGAGCTTACAGGATTTGCTAAGAGATTGGATTAAGGGTGTAACAGAAAGAGAAGAGTCAAGAGTGGGTTTCTATATAAAATGGCTTTTAAAACAAAGAGCCATTCTGTTAAAGAAGTCTGCAAATTACACTGGGCGCGGTGGCTCACGCCTGTAATCCCAGCACTTTGGGAGTCTGAGACGGGTGGATCACTTGAGGTCAGGAGTTTGAGACCAGACTGGCCATCATGGTGAAACCCGTCTCTACTAAAAATACAAAAATTAGCCGGGCGTGGTAGCATGTGCCTGTAATCCCAGCCACTTGGGAGGCTGAGGCAGGAGAATCACTTGAACCCAGGAGGTGGAGGTTGCAGTGAGTGGAGATAACACCATTGCACTCCAGCCTAGGCGACAGAATGAGACTCCATCTCAAAAATAAATAAATAAATAAATACATAAAAAGAAGTCTGCAAATTGTTGGTCCCCAGGATAAATCTCAGCCATTTTCCTGCCTCAGCCTCCTGAGTAGCTGGGATTACAGGCGCACACCACCACGCCTGGTTAATTTTTTTGTATTTTTAGTAGAGACGGGGTTTCACCATGTTGGCCAGGCTGGTCTTGAACACGTGACCTCAGGTGATCCACCCACCTCAGCCTCCCAAAGTGCTGGAATTACAGATGTAAGTCACCACATCTGGCAAATTCTATCACATGTGTAGCTTTGTGTAATTCCCACCACAAAAAAATCCAGAACCATACCATTGCCACCAGATTCCAAGAGGGCAGGGATATTTGGTCAGATTTGTTTGCTCCTGTACCCTCAGCACGAAGACCCGAACCAGACAGAGTAGGTTCTCAAAATCTGTGGAGTTGAAAAGGCAGTAGAAGGTAGTGGTGACAGCACAGACTTTGAAGCCTGAACTACCTGAGTCTGAGTACTGGCTGTGCAACATAGTAGTTGTGTGACCTTGGGCATACAACTTAATCTGTCCCTGCTGCAGTTCCCTCTTCTGTAAAATGAGGCTAAATAACCATACTTACCTTGTAGTGTTCTGGTGAGGATTCAAAGGGTCACTGGTAAGACATGGTAAGCTCATAGTGAGACTTGAATTAATACATGCAGGCACATAGTAACTATCAAGCCCCATAAGCAACATTCACTGTTACTGTCATCCTTTTGTATCGCAACAGAACAGATAGTGCTAGGAGCCACAAGAAAGATACAAATAAACTATTAGAACAATGTTGAAGGGGTGGTGATTTCCAGCTAAGGGGAAGAGACAGCATTTGAATTCGGCCTTAGAAGGTGACCGGTGGTTTCATGAGCTAAATTATGTTCCCCCAAAATTCATGTGTTGAAGCCCTAATCCCCAGGGCCTCAGAATGTGAATTTAGGCCGGGCACGGTAGCTCACTCCAGTAATCCCAGCACTTTGGGAGGCCGAGGCGGGCGGATCACTTGAGGTCAGTAGTTCAAGACCGGCTTAGCCAACATGGCGAAACTCAGTCTCTACTAAAAATGCAAAAATTAGCTGGGCGTGGTAGGGTGTGCCTATAATCCCAGCCACTCAGAAGGCTGAGGCAGGAGAATCACTTGAACCCAGGAGGCGGAGGTTGCAGTGAGCCAAGATTGTGCCATTGCACTCCAGCCTGGGCAATAAAAGGAGACTCAGCCTTGAAAAAAAAAAAGAAAAGAAAGAAAGAAAAAAATGTGTGCTATAGTAATATATGGGCTTCTTAACATAGTTCTATTTGTGAACTTAATAAGTAATTTAAAGGAAGTGAGTTTGTAAATGTCTGGAGACATCTGCATCAACTGTAATGTAATATGAAGCCATCTATGATTTCTATTAGTGACCAAGTCACAAGTACTGCTAATGCCACTGTGGTCTGTTGCCTACATTCGTAAATAAAGAAAGCATTAAATTTCATTAAATTTGGTGGAAATAAAGTTGTATTTTCCCATTCAAGTTCATGGGATCCTCTGAATTCTATACATGGACTCTTGTGGACTCCAGGTTAAAAACCCTTTCTGTGATCCATTGGTGCAAAAATGCTTGAGGTGACTGCAAATATACGTGGAGGTTTTTGCTTTTATTTATTTACTTTTTCCTTTTTGAGATGGAGTTTTGCTCTGTAGCCCAGGCTGGAGTGCAGTGGCGCTCGGCTCACTGCAACCTCCGCCTCCCGGTTTCAAGCGATTCTCCTGTCTCAGCCTCCCGAGTAGCTGAGATTACAGGCGCCGACCACCACGCCTGGTTAATTTTTTTGTATTTTTAGTAGAGACAGGGTTTCACCATGTTGGCCAGGCTGGTCTCCAACTCCTGACTTCAAGTAATCCGCCCGCCTAGGTCTCCCAAATGCATGGGAATTTGGGTGGCTCACGCTGGGATTACAAGCGTGAGCCACCACGCCCGGCTTATTTTTATATTTAATTTATTCATCAAAAATGAAAGGTTTTTGCTTTTAAACGGGGAAAAGGCTTAAAACGGGGAACACTAGCATCCCAAATGCATGTCATTCATTATTGTACAGCTTGCCAAAGACGGGATACAATGTCAGGCTGGACTTAGCAGCCAAGGAAGAGGTTCTGTCCCTAACTTTCTGAGTTGAAAACTTTGATTGGCAACCTTTCGCCTAGTCGAAAACCCCAAGTGCCTAGGCTTACAAAAGCGTCCACGTGGTCCAACCCCCTCTAACTTCTCCTGCTTCCTCCGACACGACTGTCCTTTCCCACACCTTCCAGCCAGGCCGGAATGACTCGTAGCCCTCCGGGAAAATGGCACTTCCTCTCCGCCTGCCCAGCTCCAATCCGGCGTTCCCAGTCCCTGGCGCCCGGAGGTGACGGTCGCTTCCCCTGCCCTCCCTTAGGGTTAGTCCCGCCCAATTGACTCCTTAGGTTTTCGGAAGGGCTTCTACTTTGGCATTTATCACGGGCTGTCTGCCTCACTTGCGAAGCAGGGTGCCCCTAGCACACTGCCGGGCCCCTCGGGGAACGCACTTAGGGAAGCGAAGCAAAGCGAATTGCATTTGGCAGGAACCAGCGCTCTTTCCCACGGCGCCATGGGAGCGCACCGGTGGGCACAGAAGACACTAGGAAGAGGCGGTCGGCGAATAGCGTCACCTCCTAAGCTCCGCCCATCAGAAGCGCCTTCTAAGCTCGTTCTTCCGCCTGCTTCCTCCCTCTTTTCCTTTCTCCGCCATCGTGGTGTGTTCTTGCCTCCACTTCTCGCCATGGTAAGTCCATCGGTCCCCATCGGCCCCAGGGCGGCTTCCCAAACACCCGAGGCCGCTGCCACGAAATGCCTGGGCCGCGTGGAGCGTCGAGGGGCAGGTGCCTTTTAAAGGCTTTTTCAAGAAAAGCTCCAGTTCGGCCACTGTTGTCTTCCTCGGCCTGGAGGGAAGCCAGTGAGCCAGCGAGCAACCTGGAGAGGGGCAGGCTGCGCTGCGGCCGCGGATTCAAGGGGACTCTTTCTTTGCCGGGCCGCTGCCGAGTCGGGCAGGGATTCCGGTTTGCCTTCGCTTGTAGTGAACTCTGGTTCTGGAGGCGAGGGTTGGGAGGTAGCAGCCACCCCCGAAATCGTGACCTGACCGTGGGCTGCCCGTGGCACGCGCAACGTGGAGGGCAATCAGGAGGGTAATGTGGGCTACTGGTTTTCGAAAAGGGTTTAAGCTTGGCGTGGAGAAGCGAACCACATTTTTAGATCCCAGGACTTTTGTTTAGAGGACGTTTATTCAGAGACTTGAGCGTCACCCCGTGGAAGCGCCTAGAACAAGGGGTGTTTTGTGAACCCGTATGTCATTCTGGCCTTCTTAGTAAATGGCAGTAGCGAACCAGTCACTCTTCACTGGGAAATGTGAAATGTTGCTTTCCAGATGTGGAGGCGATACGTACTGGTATTTTGTTACTATTTACTTGACAAGATTTACAACTGCTACTGGAGCGGTGGGGGGGGGGGGGGCGGGTGTGTAATCTTTGCCTTCTTTGTATTGGCTCCCATTATTATGCAAGGGTATGTTCTTTCAGGTTGGCCAGGCATTAAACCTGCATCCGTGCCCTTTTTGCGAGATCATTCTGTAGATTTGGGGGAGTATTGGGCTTGGCCTTAGATGACTGAAGTTCTTTATGAAAGCCAAAAGATGCAACTAGAAACTGAGACAGTCATCCTCGGAAAAGTGACATTTCGTTTCTTTTTACATTTAAAAGTTTATTTTTGTAGCAGTGAAAATTAGCAGTAGGGATAGAGTTACGATTAATACCGAAATGGTGAGTAGATCCTCTGAACGTCAGGGACTTGCCCTAAGTCTCAATTGCCCTCCCAATGACACTTGAAAAGTATGTACCCCTATTTTACAAAGTAGAGCACTGAGATTCGTTGACTTGCAAATGGTAGATGGTTCTGTTTGACTCAAAGCTGTGTTCTTCCCAGGAAGCCAAGTTCCCTTGCCATTCCCAGTGTGGTCGTCTGAGTCCTTGGGGGACCGCAGGGTAAACTGAAAGGTAGCCTCTGGCTGTGGAGCAGAGAGGACCTGGGTTTGAATTCTGGTTCTGCACATTGATGCTCTGATTTTGTGTTTCTTAACCTCCTGATTCCACTTATTTAATTTGAACAATGGAAACTGTGGTGTCTGCCTCCAGAGAAGCTGTGAGGGTCAGAGGCTTGCTTGGCTTGATGGCTTAGCATTGAGAAGATTTTGGGGCTGGGGTAGGTGTTAAGCACTCAAATGTTGGTTTGAAGGAGTTCTTGGCTTTGAATCATTCAGGCAGTCTCTAATATCAATGTCTAAATTGATTGCATTTTCTTCCCAGTCTTCTCACAAGACTTTCAGGATTAAGCGATTCCTGGCCAAGAAACAAAAGCAAAATCGTCCCATTCCCCAGTGGATTCGGATGAAAACTGGAAATAAAATAAGGTAAGACCTCCATCATACTGCTTGTATTTTGCTAAATGTAAGAGCCACTGTACCTGGCCAGGGTTACTTTTTGAGTATAAATACATGATTAAAATTGCATGCAGTCCAAATCCACCCTCTGACAGCATTCTCCAATTCCTTTTTAAAAACATGCTTCCTTTGTTTCTGCACTGCATCCAGTCCACAGCTGGGCTTATGGGCAGACACTTCTCCAATACTTGTTAATTTCCTGGTTATCTTTAGTCTGAGCTAGGTCATAAAGGTGGAAGGCTGTCTTATACACATCCTGGTGGAGAAGACCCAGTCAGTGTTTTTAGGCTTTTTGTTTTTGTATTTTGTTTTTTTTGAGATGGAGTCTTGCTCTGTTTCCCAGGCTGGAGTGCAGTGGCACAATCTTGACTCACTGCAACCTCTGCCTCCCAGGTTCAAGTGATTCTTCTGCCTCAGCCTTCGGAGTAGCTGGGACTACAGGCATGCACCCAGCTAAGTTTTGTGTTTTTAGTAGAGATGGGGTTTCACCATATTGGCCAGGCTGGTCTCAAACTCCTGAGCTCAAGTGATCTGCCCCTCTCGGCTTCCCAAAGTGTTGGGATTACAGGCATAAGCCATTGCGCCCGGCCTTTGTTTTTGTTTTTTGAGACAGGATCTTGTTCTGTTTTACATGCTGCATTGACACTATCACTGCAGCCTCTACACGACCAGGCTCAAGTGACCCTCCCGCCTTATCTCTCTGAGTAGCTGGGACTACAGGCACATGCCACCACACCTGGCTAATTTTTAAATTTTTTGTAGGATGGGGTCTTGCTGTGTTGCCCAGGCTGGTCTTGAACTCCTGAGCTCAAGCAGTCCTCCTGTCTCACCCTACCAAAGTGCAGAGATTACAGGCGTGAACCATTGCACCTAGCCCAGTTTTTAGATGTTCTCTTTTCTAAAGAGAGACCAGAAAAGATTGGAAAACTGCCCTCTACTGTGGAAGTAGTTGATCTCAAAGGAAAAACATTACTAGAATTGCTATGAAGGACCTCCAAGGTCATCTAGCCTAACTCCAGGGAAAGCTAGGCCTGAAACTCAACGACTCATGCATGGCTTTTTCAGCCTGTCGCTCTTTGGACCTGATGGGCATTGAGACGGGTTTTGAAGGGAGGAAAAATAAGTATCAAGAATCAGCAAGAGTTGCCCAAGGTTCAGCAGTTGCTCTTTCACCCAGGCTGAGTGCAGTGGTGCAACCCTCCTGCCTCAGCCTCCTCCTGAGTAGCTGGGACTACAGGCGTTCACCACCATGCCTGGCTAATTTGTGTACCTGTTGTAGAGATGGGGTTTTGCCATGTTGCCCAGGCTAGTCAAAGCACCTTTTTTTTTTTTTTGAGACAGAGTTTTGCTGTCATTGCCCAGGGTGGAGTACAATGGTGTGATCTTGGCTCACCACAACCTCCACCTCCTGGGTTCAAGCAATTCTGCTGCCTCAGCCTCCCAAGTAGCTGGAATTACAGGTGCCTGCCACCACACCCGGCTAATTTTTGTATTTTTAGTAGAGACAGGGTTTCACCATCTTGGTCAGACTGGTCTTGAACTCCTGACCTCGTGATCCACCCGCCTCCCAAAGTGCTGGGATTACAGGCATGAGCCATGGCACTCAGCCAGAACTTGATTAGAGTTGTATGGCAAAGCTAGTGAGATTGGTTTGCTAAGAAGAGTTAAAAGTGTGGCTTCTTAGGGCTAAAGTTGAGGGCCCATTTCCTTGGTTCATTTAGCCAGTTAGATGTGAAAATTGCCATCCATTGTAATGTTATGGGCTAGTTAATTGCTTACCATTTGATTACTGGATACTAGACACTGTCCTTTATTGTTTGATACATCTACAGGAACGTCGAGTTTCTCTGTGTCCTGCCTGATGGTGGGACCTGCTTGTGAAGAATGAAAGAAGTATATATAAGCCAGGCACAGTGCCTCATACCTATAATCCGAGCACTTTGGGAGAGGCCAAGGCAGGAGGATTGCTTGAGGCCAGGAATTTGAGACCAGCCTGGGCAACATAGGGAGACACCCCCCACCCCCATCTCTACCAAAAAAAAATAATTAGCTGGACTTGGTGGCACATGCTTGTAATCCTAACTATTTGGGAGGCTGAAGTGAGAGGATCACTTGAGCTCAGGAGTTCACAGGCTGCAGTGAGCTGTGATCCGGCCACTGCATTGCAGCCTGGACAACAGTGTGACCCTGTCTCAAAAAAAGAAAAATGTATGTAAAACTCAATGCCTAGTTCAATAAATAACTTGCTATTAAACTCTGTGGTCTCCTACAATTGAGAAGGTATTTTGTACGTAAGATTATATACCTTTGACCCAGATAATTGACCTGATGGAATGATTTTCATTGTCTTAGCTATCTTCCAGTTTTAAAAATGTTTTGAAAGCAGGTTGCAATTACAGTGCTTCATTTTGTGGAAGTACTGCCATTATCCTGCTGAAAGAAAAGCCGTGTTAATCATTTTTGATTTTGCCTTTATGAGGGTAAAATCATGACAGATTGACATGGACAATTCAGGGATTGCTGTTTCCCTGTACTAGACATGAATGGGGGAGTTGATTGATTCTAAAGATCATGCAAGGCCAGGTGCAGGGGCTCACGCCTGTAATCCCAACACTTTGGGAGGCAGAAGCGGGTGGATCTCAAGGTCAGGAGTTTGAGACCAGCCTGGCCAACATGGTGAAACCCCGTCTCTACTAAAAAGACCAAAATTAGCTGGGCATGGTGGGGGGGGAGGACTCCATCTCAAAAAAAAAGTATCATGGGGGAGCTTTTATGTGTTTGTGACCCATTATGAGGGGCTTCAGAGTATGTGTGTACCTCCAGGTCCATTGAATCAAAAGTGGGTGCAGGTACACTTGGAGAGAGTGGGTTCCCCACTGCTGGTGATCCCAGTTAAGAGCCTAGCCTTGAATTGTTTTGAGAGGATAAAACTTGACTTGGCTAGTTTTTAAACACATAGGGAATCTTTTTTTTTTTTACTCTCCAGAAAGAACTCCAAACTTGTTAAAGGAGAGAAAAGTGGTACCCTTTTTATTTTGTGGTACCTAAAAGGTTGTGTGAATGGAAACAGCTAAATTGCTGTCAGACTGCCTTTGTAACTTGACATTTTTTTCTGTGTAGGTACAACTCCAAAAGGAGACATTGGAGAAGAACCAAGCTGGGGCTATAAGGAATTGCACATGAGATGGCACATATATTTGTGCTGTCTGAAGGTCACGATCACATTACCATATCAAACTGAAAATGTCACCACTCTCTGGAGAGTTCGACGTATTTTCCTCTTTGAATCTATTATGAATGCGTTGGTTGGCTGGGTTCAGTAATAAATATGTGAGGCCTTTCATTTCAATTGCTGTTGTATTGTGGTTTGTCAAGTAGTGAATTCTCCCCTTCCCTGCCGAACCTAACAACAGTATCCAGTAGAACTTTCTGCAGTGATAGAAACGTTCTCTGGCTACCATATGCTTGAAGTGTGTTTAGTGTAAGGGACTGATTCTGTGAATTTTATTTTATATATATATATTTTTTTGAGACGAGTCTGGCTCTGTTGCCTAGGCGGGAGTGCAGTGGGACGATCTCGGCTCACTGCAACCTCCGCCTCCCGGGTTCACGCAATTCTCCTGCCTCAGCCTCCTGAGTAGCTGGGATTACAGGTGCCCCACACCACGCCCGGCTAGTTTTTGTATTTTTAGTAGAGACAGGGTTTCACCATATTGGCCAGGCTGGTCTCAAATTCCTGACCTTCAGATCCACCTGCCTTGGCCTCCCAAAGTGCTGGGATTACAGGCGTGAGCCACCACGCCCGACCTCTCATGGTTTTTACAATCGATCACCTCCCCCTTTCACGTCTAGTGCAGGGAAACAGCAATCCCAGAATTTTATTTTTAGTAGAGATGGGCTTTCACCATGTTGGCCAGGCTGGTCTCGAACTCCTGACCTCAGGTAATACACCACCTCTGCCTCTCAAAGTGCTGGGATTACAGGCATGAGCCACCGCGCCCAGACATCTGCCTGTTTTTGTACAGTCTGTGAACGATACAGTTCCTACATTTTTAAATAGTTAAGAATGTTTTATGCCATCTGAAAATTGAAATAAAAATTTCTGTCCATATAAAATGTTCTTGTTTCACAGCCATGTGCATAACTTATGTATATAAATGCACCCTTGTGCACAGAGATAATGTGGCCTGCAAAGCCTAAAATATTTACTACTTTGCTCTTTATGGAAAAAGATTGCCAACCCCTGTTCCTGGATTCAAGAGAGTTCACTTTTGTTTTAAAAAAATCTAGGCTAATTGTTGACATTGTAACAGGTAATGCCATTGCCTGACTTACTGAAGAGCTATAGCTGAGTGAATGTACACGGTGGAAATCTTGTGGGTTTGAGCTTTTACCGGGTTAGTGCAGCTTCTTTGGTACCCCTTGCAGTTTCCCTGGCTGACGAATCACCAGGGAATTATGTTTAACGTCTCAAAGAACCAGTAGCAACTTTATATTTAGAGAAATGGTTAGCAAATTATTGGCCACCTTTGTGTCAGGCACTGTTCTAGGTACCTAGGATTCATTGGTTGATAGACAAATTATGTGACATGTTAAGTGGTGACAACGAATAGGCCAATATACAAGCCTTAGCAGATCTCTTCTGTAGAAAAGGTGAGAGGGAACAAAGCTCCCCCAATTACCAGTGGAATTAGGATTGAAACTGCAGCAACAAGGGAAAGAACAGGGTTTGGCTCTAACTCCCTGCCCAGTCGATAGGGGGCCTATGCTGCCTGGACATAGCTGAGAAGGCAGGTGGCAGGAGATGTGGGCTGCTGCATAAAGTGCGCAAGTGATATAGGCAGGATTGCACAGCAAAGGGTTCCTGCCTACAACCACACTAGGAGGTTCAGATGAAAGCAATTCCGGCCGGTCACAGTGGCTCATGCCTGTGATCCCAACACTTTGGGAGGCTGAGGCAGATGGATCACCTGAGGTCAGGAGTTCGAGACCAGCCTCACCAATGTGGTGAAGCCTTGTCTCTACTAAGTACAAAAACTAGCCAGGCATGGTGGCGCGCACCTGCAGTCCCAGCTACTCAGGAGGCTGAGGCAGGAGAATTGCTCAGACCCAGGAGGCAGAGGTTGCAGTGAGCCGAGATCACCCCACTGCACTCTAGCCTGGGCAACAGAGCAAGACTCTTGTCTCAAAAAAAAAAAAGCAATTCCTAAGAGCATGGCACTCACCAAAAGTGTGAAGAGTGAGCTCCAGAATACCAAGGAACTTAGGGGTTTTAAAGGGATCTTTGGAACCTACCTCCTGAATCCCTAGACTGCAAATATTTTTTTCTTTTTTCTTTTTTCTTTTTTTTTTTTTTGAGACGGAGTCTCGCTCCTGTCGCCCAGGCTGGAGTGCAGTGGCATGATCTGGGCTCACTGCAAGCTACGCCTCCCGGGTTCACGCCATTCTCCTGCTTCAGCCTCCCAAGTAGTTGGGATTACACGTGCCCACCACCATGCCCGGCTAATTTTTGTATTTTTTTTTTTTAGTAGAGATGGGGTTTCACCATGTTGGCCAGGCTGGTTTCGAACTCTTGACCTCAGGTAATCCGCCTGCCTTGGCCTCCCAAAGTGCTGGGATTACAGGTGTGAGCCACTGTGCCCGGCCTGACTGCAAATGTTTTCTCTTATTGCATCAGTGATGATTTCATATTCAAAGAAAGCTGCCACTGTGAATAGCAGTTGGTAAATATTAACATACTTAAAAATGTTACTCAAGGCCGAGTGCAGTGGCTCGCCTGTAATCCCAGCACTTTGAGGGGCCTAGGCAGGTGGATCGCTTGAGCCCAGGTATTCGAGACCAGCCTGCACAATATGGCAAAACAAAAAATTAGCCGGCCAGGGTGTAGCATACCTACAGTCCTAGCTACTGGGGAGGCTGAAGTGGGAGGATCACCTGAGCCTGGAAGGTCGAGGCTACAGTGAGCCGTGATCATGCCACTGCACTCCAGCCTGGGTGACAGAATGAGACCCTGTCTCAAAAAACTCAAAATACTCAAGTCCAAAGGAGAGGGACTTGATAAAATTAACAGACAGTCACAAGACAGGGAAATTTCTAACCATTTCAGAGCATTAGAAAGCAGTCTTGAGAGAGGGCATCCCTGTCTTGTACCAGTTTTCAAAGGGAATTTTTCCAGTTTTTGCCCATTCAGTATGATATTAGCTGTGGGTTTGTCATAAATAGCTCTTATTATTTTGAGGTACGTTCCATCAATACCGAATTTATTGAGCGTTTTTAGCATGAAGGGCTGTTGAATTTTGTCAAAAGCCTTTTCTGCATCTATTGAGATAACCATGTGGTTCTTGACTTTGGTTCTGTTTATATGCTGGATTATGTTTATTGATTTGCGAATGTTGAACCAGCCTTGCATCCCAGGGATGAAGCCCACTTGATCATGGTGGACAAGCTTTTTGATGTGCTGCTGAATCCGGTTTGCCAGTATTTTATTGAGGATTTTTGCATCGATGTTCATCAGGGATATTGGTCTAAAATTCTCTTTTTTTGTTGTGTCTCTGCCAGGCTTTGGTATCAGGATGATGTTGGCCTCATAAAATGAGTTAGGGAGGATTTCCTCTTTTTCTATGGATTGGAATAGTTTCAGAAGGAATGGTACCAGCTCCTCCTTGTACCTCTGGTAGAATTCAGCTGTGAATCCATCTGGTCCTGGACTTTTTTTGGTGGGTAGGCTATTAATTGTTGCCTCAATTTCAGAGCCTGCTATTGGTCTATTCAGGGATTCAACTTCTTCCTGGTTTAGTCTTGGGAGAGTGTAAGTGTCCAGGAAATTATCCATTTCTTCTAGATTTTCTAGTTGGTTTGCGTAGAGGTGTTTATAGTATTCTCTGATGGTAGTTTGTATTTCTGTGGGGTTGGTGGTGATATCCCCTTTATCATTTTTTATTGCATCTATTTGATTCCTCTCTCTTTTCTTCTTTATTAGTCTTGCTAGCGGTCTGTCAATTTTGTTGATCTTTTCAAAAAACCAACTCCTAGATTCATTGATTTTTTTGGAGGGTTTTTTGTGTCTCTATCTCCTTCAGTTCTGCTCTGATCTTAGTCATTTCTTGCCTTCTGCTAGCTTTTGAATGTGTTTGCTCTTGCCTCTCTAGTTCTTTTAATTGTGATGTTAAAGTGTCAATTTTAGATCTTTCCTGCTTTCTCTTGTGGGCATTTAGTGCTATAAATTTCCCTCTACACACTGCTAGAAATGTGTCCCAGAGATTCTGGTATGTTAGAAATAGGAACACTTTTACACTGTTGGTGGGATTGTAAACTAGTTCAACCATTATGGAAAACAGTATGGCAATTCCTCAAGGATCTAGAACTAGATGTACCATATGACCCAGCCATCCCACTACTGGGTATATACCCAAAGGATTATAAATTATTCTACTACAAAGACACATGCACACGTATGTTTATTGCGGCACTATTCACAATAGCAAAGACTTGGAATCAACCCAAATGTCCATCTGTGACAGACTGGACTAAGAAAATGTGGCACATATACACCATGGAATACTATGCAGCCATAAAAAAGGATGAGTTTGCGTCCTTTGTAGGGACATGGATGCAGCTGGAAACCATCATTCTTAGCAAACTATCACAAGAAGGGAAAACCAAACACCGCATGTTCTCACTCATAGGTGGGAACTGAACAATGAGATCACTTGGACTCAGGAAGGGGAACATCACACACCGGGGCCTATCATGGGGAGCGGGGAGGGGGGAGGGATTGCATTGGGAAGTTATACATGATATAAATGATGAATTGATGGGTGCTGACGAGTTGATGGGTGCAGCACACCAACATGGCACAAATATACATATGTAACAAACCTGCACATTATGCACATGTACCCTAGAACTTAAAGTATAATAAAAAATAAAAATAAATAAAAATAAAAAAAGAAAGCAGTCTTGTGCTTCAGAGTAGGTTGGGTGTTTGCTAACAGAGCCCAAGGAGGTTAAGTGACAAGGCTAAGATCTAATTAATGCCATAGCCAGTTTTCTCTACAGACCTCGAATCGTTGGGATTACAGGCGCCCAACAGTTGCACCTGTACCCAACTACTCAGATAGGTAGGATTAGGATTTGGAGAAAGGGAAAATGACGTGGACAAGGGGTTAGCCATGTGTGAGGAGTTTATTTGGAGCCTGGGAGTTGAAAGCTGTGGGGTCTGGATCCAGTGGCCCCTCGCTATCTTGTACAATTGCCAGTACCTGTTTCCCCATCTATGAAGGGAATTGGATTAGATCAGTGCATCTTGAAGGGAGGAATGGGAACTATTTTTTTTTTTTTTTTTTTTTTTTTTTTTTTTTTAAGACGGAGTCTAGCTCTGTCGCCCAGGCTGGAGTGCAGTGGCGCGATCTCAGCTCACTGCAAGCTCCGCCTCCCGGGTTTACGCCATTCTCCTGCCTCAGCCTCCCGAGTAGCTGGGACTACAGGCGCCCGCCATCTCGCCCGGCTAGTTTTTTGTATTTTTTAGTAGAGACGGGGTTTCACCGTGTAGACCAGGATGGTCTCGATCTCCTGACCTCGTGATCCACCCGTCTCGGCCTCCCAAAGTGCTGGGATTACAGGCTTGAGCCACCGCGCCCGGCCACGATATATTTTAAGATTTAAAAAAGGTACTGAAATAGTAAAGAAGTGAAGCATTAGATGACAGGTTTTGAAAGACAGGAAGTCACCCCTGTGGTGACACTGCCCATCCTTTGACCTACTGAGAAGTAGGCAGCAGACTGGTGGTTGAGTTTGCTGCTGTCTGTGTATCACCAGACTATAGTCTGGATTCATCAAACCCTGCTCCCAGGTCGGGCGTGGTGGCTCATGCCTGTAATCCCAGCGGTTTGGGAGATCGAGACGAGTGGATGATTTGAGGTCAGGAGTTGGAGACCAGCCTGGCCAACATGGTGAAACCCTGTCTCTAAATACAAAAAAAAAACCCTGTCTCTAAAATACAAAAATTATCTGGGCGTGGTGGTGCAGGCCTGTGTACCCAGCTATTTGGGAGGCTGAGGCAGGAGAATCGCATGAACCCAAGAAATGCAGGCTGCAGTGAGCCGAGGTCATGCCATTGCACTCCAGCCTGGGCCACAGAGTGAAACTCCATCTCAAAACAAAACAAAACCCTGTTCTCCACCACTCACCAGTTGTAAGCCCTCAGCATCCTCATCTGCAAAATGGAGTCTCCTTCAGAAGGTTGTGAGGATGAAATTTAATAATTCACCAAAGCACTTGGTTCAGTTGCCTGACTAGGAAAAGGAGATGAGGAGTAGGGAGTGAGCAGGAAGAAAGTTTTGGTGTCAGTCCCCAGCACAGATGCACCATATGTTGGCAAAGGGAGAGGGAGGAGGTTGTGATGGGAGGCTGAGATAAAGTCAGGCAGAGCTGCCATGGAGTTGGTGCTCAACATCAGCTGCTAGATTGATGTCAGTTCTCTTCCAACTCCGGGGTTTTAATTTGGAGGGACAGAGTAATCCCTCAAGGTCTTGCAGTCAAGCCTGGGGTTGAATCCCAGCTTCATCACTGAACCAACTGTGGGACCTTGCTCTCTTAGAAGACTTTTATATCCGGAGTCATACCTGACTACCTCAGGTTTGTAAGGATTGATTGATGTCTGTAAAGGGTTAATTCCAGGAGTATATATTCAAGGTAAATTCAGTCTATGCTCCCAGGTAAAAAGGTTTTGTTTGTCTGTTTTTTGAGACGGAGTCTCGCTCTGTCGCCAGGCTGGAGTGCAGTGGCACGATCTCGGTGCACTGCAATCTCCGCCTCCCGGGTTCAAGTGATTCTCCTGCCTCAGCCTCCTGAGTAGCTGAGACTACAGGCACGCACCACCATACCTGGCTAATTTTTTGTATTTTAGTAGAGACGGGGTTTCACCATCTTGGCCAGGATGGTCTTGGACTCCTGACCTCGTGATCCACCTGTCTCAGCCTCCCAAAGTATTGGGATTACAGGCGTGAGCCACCGCACCTGGCCTTGTTTGTTTTTTTAAGACAGAGTTTTGCTCTTGTTGCCCACGCTGGAGTGCAATGGCACGATCTCAGCTTACTGCAACCTCTGCCTCAGGGGTTCAAGCAATTCTCCTGCCTCAGCCTCGCAAGTAGCTGGAATTACAGGCCTGCATTACCATACCCAGATAATTTTCGTATTTTTAGTAGAGTTGGGGTTTCACCATGTTGGCCAGGCTGGTCTCAAACTCCTGACCTCAAGTGATCCACCCGCCTCAGCCTTCTAAAGTGCTGGGATTACAGGTGTGAGCCACCATGCCTGGCCGTAGAAAGTTTTCAAAAAGAGAAAAGGATCGGCCGGGCGTGGTGGCTCACACCTGTAATCCCAGCACTTTGGGAGGCCGAGGCGGGCGGATCACAAGATCAGGAGATCGATGGAGACCATGGTGAAATCCCGTCTCTACTAAAAATACAAAAAATTAGCCGGGCGAGGTGGCGGGCACCTGTAGTCCCAGCTACTCAGGAGGCTGAGGCAGGAGAATGGCGTGATCCCGGGAGGCGGAGCTTGCAGTGAGCCGAGATCGTGCCACTGCACTCCACCGGGGGACAGAGCGAGACTCCGTCTCAAAAAAAAAAAAAAAAAAAAAAAAGAGAAAAGGATCAGTTCCACCAGATATTCTTCCATTTTACAGGTGAGAAAAAGGTAGGCTGGACATGGTGGCTCATGCCTGTAATCCCAGCACTTTGGGAGGCCGAGGTGGGCGGATCGCCTGAGCTCAAAAGTTTGAGACCAGCCTGGGCAACATGGTGAAACCCCGTCTCTACCTCAAATACCAAAACTAGCCGGGCGTGATGGTGCACACCTGTGGTCCCAGCTACTTGGGGGGCTGAGGCAGGGAGGATCGCTTGAGCCTGGGAGGTGGACGTTGCAGTAAGCCAAGATCCTGCCACTGCACTCCAACCTGGGTGACAGAGTGAGACCCCATCTCAAAAAAAAAAAAAAAAAAAAAAAAAGAGTTATACAACTCTCATTACTACTAATAGCAACTAACAGGTTTTTGAGTGCTTGTAACATGCCAGGTAGCTGCTGTTAGCAGGAATGGGAATGAGAACCAGATTGAACAGGGAGTAGATTTTGTAAATTCTTGAGAAGAACCTGTGAAATATTTACCATTTACACTTCCCTGATGGTGTTATATTCAGGAGTGTTCATCCGACAGACACCAAGCACCTACCTATGCAAAGCATTGGTCAATGTTTGGGGTGCTGGAGGCAAACATGACCTGCCAGTGTGCTGCAGTGGAGACTATATACATGTATATGTGCCTGTGCACACCCTATAGGTGTGTCTCTGGGAATGCAGGGAGGGGGAGTGGCAAACCCTCATCCAAGAAAACTAATCAGGCTGCGCTAAGCAAATGGTCTAGCCCAATCAGACCATGGGGATGATTTTGTCCCCAGGGGACATTTGGCAACACCTGGGGACATTTTTGGTTTCAACAACTTGAGGGAGGGGAGGTGCCACTGGCAGCTAGTAGGTAGAAACCAGGGATGCTTCTAAACATCCTACAATGTACAGGACAGTGCTCACAACAGAATTATCTGGCCTAAAATACTGATAGTAGCAGCCGGGCGCGGTGGCTCACGCCTCTAATCCCAGCACTTTGGGAGACCGAGGCAGGTGGATCACCTGTGGTCAGGAGTACAAGACCAGCCTGGCCAACATAGTGAAACCCCGTCTCTACTACAAATACAAAAAATTAGCTGGGCGTGCTGGTGCGCAACTGTAATCCCAGCTACTCAGGAGGCTGAGGCAGGAGAATCGCTTGAACTGGGGAGGCAGAGGTAGCAGTAAGCCAAGATCGCGCCACTGCACTCCAGCCTGGGCAAAAGACTGAAACTCCCCGTCGAAAAATATATAAATAAAAATAAGGCGGGGCATGGTGGCTCACGCCTGTAATCCCAGCACTTTGGGAGGGCAAGACGGGAGGATCACCTGAGGTCAGGAGTTCGAGACCAGCTTGGCCAACATGGTGAAACCCTGTCTCTACTAAAAATACAAAAAATTAGCCAGGCATGGTGGTATCTACCTGTAATCCCAGCTACTCGGGAGGCTGAGGCAAGAGAATTGCTTGAACCCAGGAGGCGGAGGTTGCAGTGAGCCAAGATCATGCCATCGCATTCCAGCCTGGGCAACAAGAGTGAAACTCTGTCTCAAAATTAATTAATTAATTAATGAAAGTAAAAAATATTGATAGTAGCGAGGCTGAGAAACCCTGGTCTAGTAGCACTGCAGCCAGCCACAGTGACCCTCTATTAATTTTTTTAGACAAGGTCTTGCTCTGTTCCCCAGGCTGAAGTACCCTTTATTTATTTTTTTAGGCAAGGTCTTGCTCTGTTGCCCAGGCCGAAGTGCAGTGGCATGATCATGGTTCACTGCAGTCTCAACCTCCCAAGCTCAAGTGATCCTCCCACCTCAGCCTCCTGAGTAGCAGGGACTACAGGCATGTGCCACCACGCCTAGCTAGTTTTTATAAAATTTTATTGTAGAGACGGGGTTTTGCTATGTTGTCCAGGCTGGTCTTGAACTCTTGGGCTTAAGTGATCCTCTTTCCTCTGTCTCCCAAAGAGCTGGGGTTACAGGCGTAAGCCACCATACCCAGCAGTGGCACAATCTCAGTTCACTGTGACTTCCACCTCCCAGATGCAAGTGATTCTCCTGCCTCAGCTTCCCAAGTAGCTGGGATTACAGGCTCGCACCACCACGCTCAGCCAATTTTTGTATTTGTAGTAGAAACGGGGTTTCACCATGTTGGCCAAGCTGGTCTCAAACTCCCGACCTCAGGTGATTCACCAACCTTGGCCTCCCAAAGTGCTAGGATTACAGGCATAAGCCACCGTGCCTGGCTACCTGGCTATATTTTTAATGTTTTTGAAATATAACATTCATAAAGAAGAGTGCGCTTTTTTTTTTTTTTTTTTTTTTTTTTTTTTTTTGACAGAGTCTTGCTCTGTCGTCCAGGCTGGAGTGCAGTGGCGCAACCTCGGCTCACTGCAGCCTCTGCCTCCTGGGTTCAAGCGATTCTCCTGCCTCAGCCTCCCGAGTAGCTGGGATTACAGGTGCCCACCACCATGCCTGGCTAATTTTTGTATTTTCAGTAGAGACAGGGTTTCGCCATGTTGGCCAGGCTGGTCTCAAACTCCTGACCTCAGGTGATCTGACTGCCTCGGCCTCCCAAAGTGCTGGGATTACAGGCATGAGCCACCATGCCTGAAGAAGAGTGCACTTATATGCGTAGATAGCTTGGTGAATTTTCACAGGGTGAATCCAGTCATGTCACCAGCACCCAGATCAAGAAACAAAACATGATCAGCATCCTAGATGCTCCTCCTCGAGCTACCTTTAGTCACTGTCACCCCCCCAAGTGTAACCACTGTCCTAGCATCTAACAGCATACCTTAGTTCTGCCTGTTTTTGTGTTATTTATGAATGGAATAATGAACTTGGCACTTCTGTGTCTTGCTTCTTTTGCTCACTATCACATACGATTGATCCGTATTGTTGCATGCAATTGTAGATAATTCCGTATCATGTTCCAGTGTGTGAACACCCCTGATTTATCTTTCCACTTTCCTGTTGGCAGGCATTTGTACAATTTCCAGTTTGGGGACTTTATGAATAGTACTGCTGTGAACATTCGTGTACATATCTTTTGTCCAACATGTGTACACATTTCATTACAGGTGATTTGGTTTTCATTTTATGCTTCTCAGGATATATAAATATAACGAAAATGTGTCTCATAATGAGATGAAAGCTAATTAAAATTTCCAGAATGAGCATGTATTTACAATCAGATGAGATTAGGCAAATTCAGGGTGGCATGGCTACAGACTGTACTTATAATCAGAAAAAGATTTTTTTAAGAACAGGAAAATAAGTGGAAGTTGAACAATGAGAACACATGGACGCAGGGAGGGGAACATCACACACCGGGGCCTGTTGGGGGATGGGGGGCCAGGGGAGGGATAGTATTAGGAGAAATGCCTAATGTAGATGACGGGTTGATGGGTGCAGCAAACCACCATGGCACATGTATACCTATGTAACAAACCTGCATGTTTTGCACATGTATCCCAGAACTTAAAGTATTAAAAAAAAAAAAAAAGAACAGAAACCTGTCTTTACTTTTCTATTTTTTTTTTTAGATAGATCTTGCTCTGCTGCCCAGGCTGAAGTGACATGGCGAGATTTCAGCTCACTGCAGTCTTGACCTCCTGGGCTCAAGCGATCCTCCCACCTCAGCCTCCCAAGTAGCTGGGACCACAGGTGCATGCCGCCACACCCAGCTAATTTTTGTATTTTTAGTAGAGACAGGGTTTCACCATGTTGGCCAGGCTGGTCTCAAACTCCTGGCCTGAAATGATCTGCCCACCTCAGCCTCCCAAAGTGCTGGGATTACAGGCATGAGCCACTGTGCCCAGCCATCTTTTTTTTTTTTTTTTTTTTTTTTTAAAAAGAGGGCAATTGAACACAAGGCTTCAAAGATGTCTCTCATGAAATCCAAGGGCAGGAGGCAGCCAGGCTTCCAGAATAACCAGCACCAGGGCCTTGAAAGCCACTGAGAAGTCAGGCAGGCTGCTCTCGCTCTCTGGGCCTCAGTCTTCTACTCAGCTTCTTTCTGTGTGTCTGTCTCACTCTTGTTCTTGGCCGACCTGCCTCCTCTGCTTCTCTGAACACAAGGCAAAAGATGGCCTCCTCTCTGTCCTCAGGTCAGGCCACCAGTGGAAATGGATGGTAATTGCTGAATCCCAACAGCAAGATCATGAGAGGGAGAGGCCAGTTGGCTCAACTTGGGTCATGAATCCAGTCAAGAGTCAGTAACTATGGACCAGGCGCGGTGGCTCACGCCTGTAATCCCAGAACTTTGGGAGGCCGAGGCGGGTGGATCACCTGAGGTCAGGAGTTCAAGACCAGCCCTGCCAACAAGGTGAAACCCAGTCTCTACTAAAAATACAAAAATTAGCCAGGCATGGTGGTGTGCGCCTGTAGTCCCAGCTATTCAGGAGGCTGAGGTGGGAGAATCGCTTGAACCCAGGAGGTGGAGGTTGCAGTGAGCCGAGATCGTGCAGCTGCACTCCAGCCTGGGCAACAAAGCGAGACTCCATCTCAACAAAAAAAGAGTCAATAACTGTGGCTGAGAGGACAGGGTTATGCATAGGCTTGACTGCCCTGTGAGTGAGCTGGTGCCCAGAGAAAGCAGTATGGGCTTAACAGATATCCCCAAGAGCACCTACTCCAAGGGAACTCTGAACGAGAGACCTGTCTGTGTGCTAGTCCTGGCAGCGTTGCCCCAAGTAATCCCTTGCCTCTCTGGGATTTTGTCTTCATCTGTTTGCTCCTGTTCTCTTGGTGCTTCCTACAGTACTGTATGTTGATTTTTATTTAAGTTTGCTTTTCTGTGGGTAAATTTTCAGGGGCTCCCAAGGATACTAAGACCTGGGAAAGATGGCATATCAAACAAACAAAGGATAATTCTGAAAGAAATTCGACAGGCTTATGAATTGTGGGATTTGAAAAAAGACATACCCTTTTGACCCAAGACCAAATTCTTGGGTTTGGGCTGCAGGCCAGTTAGCAGTCCAAGCTGGAATAAAATATTACCTCTCTCCGGAAACTGGGGATAAGATGTTACCTCTCTCCGGAGACTCAGGATGACTCCCACTTTCTTATCTGAAGCCGCTAGTTTCAGAGGAAGTCTTTGTAACTGCCTTGTGCCTTACAGCCTGGCACCTGTCTCTGAGTATTCTCTGAGACACATATATTGATGTATTCCAAACAGCACAGGGTAGAGGCAACTTTTTCTATTGTTAGTAATTCATTATCGCAGTTACGATTTAAAATATTTAAAAATAGGCCGGGCGCGGTGGCTCGTGCCTGTAATCCCAGCACTTTGGGAGGCCGAGGCAGGCATATCACGAGGTTAAGAGAGCGAGACCATCCTGGCCAACATGGTGAAACCCTGTCTCTACTAAAAATACAAAAATTAGCCGGGCGTGTTGGCACACACCTGTAGTCCCAGCTACTCGGGAGGCTGAGGCTGGAGAATTGCTTGAATCTGGGAGGCGGAGGTTACAGTGAGCTGAGGTCGCGCCACTGCACTCCAGCCTGCCAACAGAGCGAGACTCTGTCTCAAAAAAATAATAATAATAATAAATAAAAATAAATAAAATATTTAAAAATAAAGTAACCATAGGAAAAGTGGGTGCAGGCTATACAGGAACTCTCTAATATTCTTGCAACTTTTCTGTAAATCTAAAACTATTCTAAAATATAACTTTATGACTTTATTTTGGAAGACCGAGGCAGGAGGATCACTTGAGCCCACCAGGAGCTTGAGACCTGCCTGGGAAACATAGTGAGTCCCCATCTCTACAAAAAAAAAAAAACCATCCTTTTAATGAGCCAGGTGTGGTGTCACACACCTGTAGTCCTTCTACTTGGGAGGCTGAGGTGGGAGGATCGCCTGAGCCCAGGAGTTTGAGGCTGCAATGAGCTAGGATTGTGCCACTGTACCCAGGCTGAGTGACAGAGTAAGACCCTGTCTCAAAATAAATGAAATGAATATTCATTTATGAAAATAACCAAGGAAACACCTACACCTGAAGTGAAATTGATGAAATATGCTTTTTTTTTTTTTTTTTTTTTGTTGTTGTTGTTGTTGTTGTTGAGACAGAGTCTCGCTCTGTCGCCCAGGCTGGAGTGCAGTGGCCGGATCTCAGCTCACTGCAAGCTCCGCCTCCCGGGTTCCCGCCATTCTCCTGCCTCAGCCTCCCGAGTAGCTGGGACTACAGGTGCCCGCCACCTCGCCCGGCTAGTTTTTTGTATTTTTTTGTAGAGACGGGTTTTCACCGTGTTAGCCAGGATGGTCTCGATCTCCTGACCTTGTGATCCGCCCGTCTCGGCCTCCCAAAGTGCTGGGATTACAGGCTTGAGCCACCGTGCCCAGCCCTGAAATATGCATTTTAAAGTGTGGCACTCGAGGAGGAATGCTGATGGGAGAGTGAGTTCCTGGTTTATTTACAAATCACCAAAAGTTGATGAACTCCACTGATGATGTCTGCATCATAAACACTTACTTTAAATTGTGTCTACGTAGGTCGGTTCTGCATAGATTGATGGAGAAAATGTCTTCCTATTTGCAGGATGTCTTGTCTTAGCAAAACCCTTCGTGTAGGTGCTTTGGTTAACTGCATGGGGGCAGCAGAGTGACATGGAGCACTCACAAAGCTATGGCGCTGACCAGGCCTAAGTTCACATCAAATACATACCTCTCACTTACTAGCTGGGAGACTTTATTTTCATTTATTTATTTCTTTATTTATTTTGAGACAGAGTTTTACTCTTATTGCCCAGGCTGGAGTACAATGTCGTGATCTCAGCTCACCCCGCAACCTCCACCTCCCAGGTTCAAGTGATTCTCCTGCCTCAGCCTCCTGAGTAGCTGGGATTACAGGCATGCGCCACCATGCCTGGCTAATTTTGTATTTTTTGGTAGAGACGGGGTTTCTCCATGTTGGTCGGGCTGGTCTCAAACTCCTGACCTCAGGTGATCCGCCCGCCTTGGCCTCCCAAAGTGTTGGGATTACAGGTATGAGCCACCACGCCCGGCCTAGGCAACTTTCGAGGTGTTACTTAACCTCCCTGAGCATGTGTAAAATGGGATAGATATTGTGCTATAACTTGCTTTGGCAATTAAATGAGATGGTGTGTTAAAATTGCCTGGCCTATTGTATGATAGCAATCTTTAAGAGTGTCTGGTATAGGCCCAGCACCATGGCTGATGCCTGTAATCCCAGCACCTCGGGAGGCCAAGATGGGAGAATCGCTTGAGCCCAGGAGTTCGAGACCAGCCTGGGCAACACAGTGAGACCTCATCTCTATTTTTTTAAAAAAATATAAAATAGAAAAAAAAGAGTTTCTGATATAAACCTATAACTGGTATTTTTTTCTTCCCTCCCTCCCTGCCTCCCTCCTTTCTTTCCTTCCTTCCTTCCTTCTTTCCTTCCTTCCCTTCCTCTCTCCCTCCCTTCTTTTTTACTTTTGACATATTTGGGGAGGGAGTAGATAGTTTCTGTTCTGGCAGGCAGTTAACAGAAAGTTCACACTGGTGTAGATATGTAGGCCCAAACTGAAAACTGAAAATGGATGAATAATAAATACATTGCTGTAAGACTCCCTGAAATACAAGTCTCAGCTGGGCTGAAATACAAGCCCAGCACTATTCTTGGGAAAGGGTGAAGGGTCCCAAGAAGACAAGGTTGTTCATCTCCTAATAGGAGCATTCAATAATAAATTTCATTCATTTAACACATATTTACAGAACACCTACATGTGCCAAACAGTGCACTGGCTGCTGGGGATGCAGTGGTGAATAGGCTGGGCATAGACACTGCCCTTAGGATCTCACAATCTATTCCAGTGGCTACAACACACACACACACAGACACACACAATCCTGCAATCCTGCAAGTTTCTTGATGAACAATGCATACTTATATTTTTTTTTATCCCATTTCATTGAAAAAATGGATTTCATGCCCCACTAATAGGTTGCTTGTTTAGTTTGAAAGGCATAGATCCATTCGAGAAGATAAATACATAGACAATTAATTATCATACATTGTTATAAGCACAATATAGAGAAGTATTCACAGAGACCAAGGAAAACATTCTGAACGTACATATTTTAAATAAAAATGGTCTGATAAGGCTGATGCCAAAACAATGTATGTTTGTAGTGTGAAGTGCATATTTATATTTTATTTTATTAGTTTATTTATTTATTTATTTATTTTTGAGACAGAGTATCGCTCTGTTGCCCAGGCTGGCATGCACTGGTGAGATCTCAGCTCACTGCAACTTCCGCCTCCCAGGTTCAAGCGATTCTCGTGGCTCAGCCTCCCAAGTAGCTGGGACTACAGGCGTGTGCCACCACACCCTGCTAATTTTTGTATTTTTAGTAGGGATGAGGTTTTACCATGTTGGCCAGGCTGGTCTCGAACTCCTAACCTCAAGTGATCCACCCACCTCGGCCTCCCAAAGTGCTGGGATTGCAGGCATGAGCCACCTTGCCCGACCACATTTATACATTTTTATCACCAAAGTGACATTTCACATGCTTGCAATATGCATACACATATATTTAGTATGTAATTTGGGAATCACAGAATGATGACACTTTATACAAACAGAACTTTGTGCTTCAAAAGACAGCATTTCACTGCCATTTTGAAGAACGCTAGAGATAGTATGTGTTCCTGTTATCTATTGCTGTGTAACGAACTATCCCAAAACCTAGTGGCCTAAAACGAGCATTTTGTTTCCATTCCGGGGTTGGGAAGCATTTTGTTTCCATTCTCAGGAAGTTGGGAAGACCTTGGCTGGTTACTTTTTTTCTGATTTAGTGGGGGTAGCCGGGGCTGGAGGATTCACTTCCAAGATGCCTTTTCCACTCACATGCCGCATGCCCTAGTGCTCCTTGGCCTTTCACTCCCTCTCCTTACATGGCATCTCATCCTACAGGGCCGCTTTATGTGGCTTGGCCTTCTCATGGCATGGTGCTCTTGGGGTAGATGACTGCTTATATGGTGAGTGGCCTGATCATGTGTTCCAAGAGACAGGAACTGGAAGCTGCCAGTCTCCTAAGACCTGGGCCCTGAAACTGGCACCAGGATCAGCTTCCTGGGGGTGGTCGTGCAGTTGCACAGGGCTCGGCGCTTAGCTTGATACTCTGTTTTTGCGATCTTGAAATTCCTTTTTTTTTTTTTTTTTTTTTTTTTTTTTTTTTTTTTGAGATGGAGCCTCATTGTGTCGCCCAGGCTGGAGAACAATGGTGCGATCTCGGCTCACTGCAACCTCCGCCTCCTGGGTTCAAGCTATTCTCCTGCCTCAGCTTTCCAAGTAGCTGGGATTACAGATGCATACCACCATGTCCAGCTAATTTTTTGTATTTTTAGTAGAGACAGGATTTCACCATGTTGGCCAGGCTGGTCTCAAACTCCTGAGCTAAAGTGATCCACCTGCCTCGGCCTCCCAAAGTGCTGGGATTACAGGCATGAGCCACCATGCCCGGTCTTTCTTGAAATTCTTAATTTCTTAAAAGGGGTCTCACATTTTCAGTTTGGGCTCCACAAATTACGTAGCTGGTCCCACCCAGACTGGGTTATCTCTTTTCCTGTACTTTTTTGGTCTAAACAGTTCCAGAACCCATCCAGATTCAAGGGAAAGTGTGATAGAGGCCACCTCTCAATGGAAAGAGTATCAAAGGCCTCGTGGTCATCTTTAATCTATCACAGCATGGTATGGGGTAGGAGAAAGAGCACTGGAATCAAGAAATCTGAGGCTTAGTCCCAGTTTTACAGCTATAACCAGCCTGCCACTAACAGGCCACCACAGCTTTGGGGACCTGTTTACTTCCGTTTGAAATGAGGAAGTTGGACTTGATCGCTAACCTCTAAAACCATGAACCTATAATGCCACATTTGTAATTGTCTAATGTACGTCTAATATGGTGTTCATTAGAAAAACTGTTTCCAGGCTGGGGATGGTGGCTCAGGCCTGTAATCCCAGCACTTTGGGAGACCGAGGTGGTTGGATCGCTTGAGGTCAGGAGTTGGAGACCAGCCTGATCAACATGGTGAAACCCCGTCTCTACTAAAATTATAAAACTTAGCCAGGCATGGTGGCAGGTGCCTGTAATCCCAGCTACTTGGGAGGCTGAGGCAGAAGAATCGCTTGAACCCAGGAAATAGAGGTTGCAGTGAGCTGAGATCACTCCACCGCACTCTAGCCTGGTGACAAAGTGAGACTCTGTCTCAAAAAAAAAAAAAGGAAAGAAAAAAGAAATATTGTTTCCACAGGGTTCTCCAGAGGAAGAAGGGCATGGGAACGGAAGGCAAATGAATACAGAAAACATAACTATTAGTTAAATCAGAAAGCCTGCGGATCTAAATTCAAGGTCAGCTGCCTCCAACTCCCACTTGTTCATTCTCAAACACCCGTTTCAGACTATGAGGCAGATACACAGTGTTGGGTACTGGGTACTGGGTGCTGGGCTGCAGCAGTGAACCACATCCACAGGCCCACATCTTCTTGGACTCTCAGCCTACAGGGAGGCAGATGACAGTGCAGACACAGCTCCTAGTGCGGAAGGCCACGGCAAGGAAGGCACTAGGGTCTTGGGAACCTGTCCCGAACACAGGAGGGGTTGAGGAAGAGCAAGCTGAGCCCTGGAGGCCCACGAGGAGTTAGGTTTTGTGGCTGAGGCTGCCGGGTGGAGCGTTCATGTCCTATGCAGAGGAAACAGACTGTGAAAAGGCCCAGTCAAGAGAAAGCTGGGAGATCGGGAACTGAAAGTTACTGTATGGCAGGAGTGTAGAAAGGGGATGTATTCATGGGCGAGGAAAGAGGATGCGAACAGGAAGTAGTGATGAGGAATGAGGCTGGAGAGGTAAGCAGACGCCAGATCACGAGGAGCCTCTAAGTATTGAGTGAGAGCTTCAATTCTATCCTGAGGTCAAGAGAAACATTAAAGAGTTCAAAGGTAAACAGTGGCCTATCAGATTTGGGTTTAAGAAATCGTCAAGATTAGTAGGCTGGGCGTGATAGCTCATGCCAGTAATCCCAGCACTTTGGGAGGCTGAGGGAGGCAGATCACCTGAGGTCAGGAGTTCAAGACCAGCCTGGCCAACATGGTGAAACCCCATCTCTACTAAAAACACAAAAATTAGCTGGGCTTGGTGGCACATGCCCGTAATCCCAGCTATTCAGGAGGCTGAGGCAAGAGAATCACTTGAACCTGGGAGGCGGAGGTTGAGGTGAGCCAAGATCCTGCCACTGCACTGCAGCCTGGGTGACAGAGCAATACGAAAGAAAGGATGGAAGGAAGGGAGGGAGGGAGGGAGAGAGTGTGTTCAACTTCCTGCAACCAAACCTGTGAACTCACCTGTATGTGTGCCTTCTTCTTCCTCCTGCACTCCTGTTATAATAATAACAGCTACCATTTATGCAGTGTTCCTATGTGCAAGGCACAATGGTAAGCATATTACATGCATTATCTCCTTTAATCATCAGCCCAAATTTATGAGGCAGGTACTCATAATTCCTTTTTTTTTTTTTTTTTCCTTGAGATGGAGTCTTGCTCTGTCACCCAGGCTGGAGTGCAGTGGTGCGATCTCGGCTCACTGTAACCTCTGCCTCCTGAGTTCAAGCAATTCTCTGCCTCAGCCTCCCTAGTAGCTGGGATTACAGGTGCCTGCCACCACGCCTGGCTAATTTTTGTGTTTTTAGTAGAGACAGGGTTTCACCATCTTGGCCAGGCTGGTCTTGAACTCCTGACCTTGTGATCCACCCACCTCGGCCTCCCAAAGTGCTGGGATTACAGGCATGAGCCACCAGTCCCGGCCAATTCCATTGTTTTATAGTCAAGGAAAGTAAGACTCAGGGAGAGTGAGTGACTTGCCCAGGGTGTCACAGCTAGAAGGTGGTAGAACTAAGCTCTAATCAGACAGTCTGACTCCAGAGTCTCCTCCTCTGTGAGACAAATTTCTAGTCCTATGCTCTGCCTTATCCCTTCCCACCTCTTGGGAGCTTTGATCCATTGACTATTCGCGTTGACTCCTCTGTCTTCCTATTTCTCCTTCTGAGTCCTTTGTGTCATTACACAAACAAGCCGTCACTCCCAAGCCAAAATAAAACCCCTCTCCTGGCCGGGTGCGGTGGCTCACGCCTGTAATCCCAGCACTTTGGGAGGCCGAGGCGGGCAAATCACGAGGTCATGAGTTCGAGACCAGCCTGGCCAACATGGTGAAACCCTGTCTCACTAAAAACACAAAAATTAGCTGGGCATGGTGGTAGGCACCTGTAATCCCGGCTACTCGGGAGGCTGAGGCAGGAGAATCGTTTGAACCCGGGAGGGGGGAGGTTGCAGTGAGCCGAGATCGCGCCACTGCACTCTAGCCTGGGCAACAGTGCGAGACTCTGTCTCAAAGCAAAACGAAACAACCCTCCCCTAACCCCACAGTGACCTCCAGTTCTCTCGATTTGCTTATCCACGTGTCCGACTGTCTATTGGTTCTCTTCACTTGGATGTCATATAGCCAATCTCAAACTTAATGTATCCAAAACAAGTTTTGATCCCCTTCCCCTACCCGCCAAAAAAACCTATTCTTCTCATGGCCCTTCCCTCTCAGTAAATGACACCACCATCCACCCTGTTGCTCAAGCCAGAAACCTGAGCATCATCCTTGCCACCTCTGTCTTCCTCCTCCCCTACATTCAGTCAATCACAAGTCTTGTTGATTCCATGAAATCTCTCTTATCAGTCCATCTGACTCCATCTCCACTGCTTCTGCCCTAGTTCTAGTCACCATCATGTCTTCCCATTTAGACTACAGACCATAGCCTCTTACCAGTCCCTCTAATCCTAGTCTACTCCTCTCCATCCCGAATCAGTGGGGTCTCAGCAGCAGTCCACATGCTAACGTCGTTTCTTTTTCTTTTTTTTTTTTTAATAGAATCTCACTCTGTCACCCAGGCTGTAGTGCAGTGGCGTGATCATGGCTCACTGCAGCCTCGACTTCCCAGGCTCAGGTGATCCTCCCACCTCAGCCTCCCAAGTGATTGGGACTACAGGCATGTGCCACCATGCCCAGCTAATTGTTTTCTATTTTGTAGAGATGGGGTTTTGCCATGTTGCCCATGCTGATTGTGAACTCCTGGGCTCAAGTGATCCACCCACCTTGATTCTATAATCTGTGGGATTACAGAATCCCAGCACTTTGGGAGGCTGAGACAGGCAGATCGCCTGAGGTTGGGAATTTGAGACCAGCTTGGCCAGCATGGTGAAACACCGTCTCTACTAAAAATACAAAAAAAAATTAGCTGGGCAGGGTGGCAAGCGCCTTTAATCCCAGCTACTTGGGAGGCTGAGGCAGGAGAACTGCTTGAACCCGGTAGGTGGAGGTTGCAGTGAGCCGAAATTGCGCCATTGCACTGCAGCCTGAGCGACAGAGCAAGACTCTTGTCTCAAGAGGAAAAAAAAAAAAAAAGATGCCCAGGGCCTCACGAGTGAGTGTAATGGGTGGAGTGTTAACGTAGCCCGAGCAGCAGGGAAGACATCCCCAAGGAGGTAACATTTAATCTGACACCTGAAATGAAGGATGAATGGGTCAGGTGAAGTCAGGGGCAAGGGAGAGAGGAAAGTGTTTCTGGAGAGAGAACAGCGTGTAGGAACCCCAGAGTTGAGAAGAACATGGCTCCTCGAAGGATCAGCAAGGAGAACTGAGTGGCTGGAGCAGAGTGAGGGAGGGTAAGTGGGGAAGGGATAAAACAACTTTGGGAGAGGCAGGGTGCAGTGGCTCATGCCTGTAATCCTAACACTTTGGAAAGTTGAGGAGGGTGGGCCACTTGAGCCCAGGAGTTGGAGACCAGCCTGGGCAACAGCGTGAAACCCCGTCTCTACAAACAATACAAAAAGCTAGCCTGGTGTAGTGGCGTGCACCTAAAGTCCCAGCTACTCGGGAGGCTGAGATGGGAGGATCTCTTGAACCCGGGAGGTCGAGGCTGCAGTGAGCTGTAATCACACCACTGCACTCCAGCCTGGGTGACACAGTGAGACTCTGTCTCAAAAAAAAAACAAAAAAAACAAAACAAACAAAAAAACAGGACTTTGGGAGAGAATGTAGAGTGAAGAGAAAAGCTTCCAGAACTTCATCCTGGTAAACCCTAGCAATTAAAGCCATAGGAGGTTATGGAAGACTAGAGAAGAGTTTCAAACAGGAGGAAGTAGCCAATATTGTTCAGTGCTGCCAAGAAGTGATAAGGACTTGGATTTGGCAGATGGGAGGTGCAAAGACATGAATATATGTGTACCTCCAAAATGTGTATGTTGTAGGCTGGGCACGGTGGCTCACATCTGTAATCCCAGAATTTTGGGAGGCTGAGGTGAGTAGATCACTCGAGCCCAGGAGTTCCAGACCAGCCTGGCATGGTGTAACCCCATCTCTACTAAAAATACAAAAATTAGCCAGGCATGGTGGCGGGCGTCTATAATCCCAGCTACTTGGGAGACTGGGGCAGAATTGCTTGAACCTGGGAGGCAGAGGTTGCAGTGAGCTGAGAATGTGCCACTGCACTCCACCCTGGGCGACACAGTGAGATTCTATCTCAAAAAAAAAAAAAAAAAAAAAAAACAAGGTGTATGTTAGAATTTAATCACCAAGGTGACAATATTAAGAGGAGGGATCTTTAGGGAAGTGATTAAGTCATGAGGCACTGCCCTCATGAATGGGATTAATGCCCTTATAAAAGAGGCAGCTGGGCTTGGTGGCTCACGCCTGTAATCCCAGCACTTTGGGAGGCCAAGGTGGGCAAATCACGAGGTCAGGAGTTTGAGACCAGCCTCGCCAACAAGGCCAACATCTCTACTAAAAATACAAAAAGTAGCTGGCCATGGTGGCGGGTGCCTGTAATGCCAGCTACTCCGGAGGCTGAGACAGGAGAATCGCTTGAACTCAGGAGGCGGAGGTTGCAGTGAGCCAAGATCGTCGCATCACTGCACTCCAGCCTGGGCGACAGTGAGAGACTCTGTCCCAAAAATAAATAAATAAATTAGGCTTCAGAGAGCTGCCTGGCCCTTCCATCTCTTCCACCATGTGAGGACACAAAGGTGCCATAAATGAGGAACCAGCTCTCACCAGACACCAAACCTGCCTTGATCTGGGGCTTCCCTACCTACAGAACAGTGAGCAACAAATTTCTGCTCTTTATAAATTACCCAGTCCAAGGTATTTTGTTATAGCAACAAGAATGGACTAAGACACGAGGTCATCATGGGGGACCTTCTGTTTTATTTTTAACTCACTGCAACCTACACCTCCCGGGTTCAAGCAATTCTCTGTGCCTCAGCATCCCGGGTAGCTGGATCACAGGTATGTACCACCACGCCCAGCTAATTTTTGTATTATTAGTAGAGACGGGGTTTCGCCACGTTGGCCTAGCTGGTCTCGAACTCCTGACCTCAGGTGATCCCCCTGCCTTGACCTCCCAAAGTCCTGGGATTACAGGTGTGAGTCACCACACCCTTTCTGGAAGCAATTGCTCTGGGATGATGGAGGCAGAAGCCAGAATATAGAAAGTTAAAGACTGAAGAAGAGGTAAGGAAATGGAAATGATGTGGTAAGGAGACCTCTCAGTAGACAGGCTTTACTGTGAAGAGAAGAGGCACAAGTTTGAGCCAGAAGGTTAGGGAAAACTTGTGCTCTTTGGTCACCCAAAGTGACACTCCTATTAATGACTTACTAAATGTCTGTTGTACATGGACACATATAGGGGAACAACACACACTGGGGCTTATCAGAGAGTGGAGGGTGGGAGGAGGGAGAGGATCAGGAAAAATAAATAATGGGGGCCAGGCGCAGTGGTTCACACCTGTAATCCCAGCACTTTGGGAGGCCGAAGCAGGGAGATCACCGGAGGTCAGCACTTCGAGACCAGCCTGGCCAACATGGTGAAACCCCATCTCCACTAAAAATAGAAAAATTAGCCGGGCATAGTTCCAGCTACTCGGGGAGGCTGAGGCAGGAGAATCACTTGAATCTGGGAGGTGGAGGTTGCAGTTGAGCTGAGATAGAGCCACTGCACTCCAGCCTGGGTGACAGAGCAAGACTCCGTCTCTAAATAAATAATGGGTACTAGGCTTAATACCTGAGTGATGAAATAATCTGTACAACAAACCCCCATGACACGTTTACCTACGTAACAAACCCACACATGTACACCTGAACTTAAAAGTTAAAATAGGCCAGGCACGGTGGCTCATGCCTGTAATCCCAGCACTTTCAGAGGCCGAGGCGGGTGGATCATGAGGTCAAGAGATTGAGACCACCCTGGTCAACATGGTGAAATGTGTCTTTACTAAAAATACAAAAATTAGCTGGGCGTGGTGGCACACGCCTGTAGCCCCGTGTATCCAGAATTTATTCCTTCTGGTGGGTTCTTGGGCTTGCTGACTTCCAGAATGAAGCCGCAGACCCTCCGGTGAGTGTTACAGCTGTTAAAGATGGGGTGTCCCAGAATTTGTTCCTTCAGATGTTCAGCTGTGTCCAGTTTCTTCCTTCCAGTGGGTTCGTGGTCTTGCTGACTTCAGGAATGAAGCCACAGACCCTTGTGGTGAGCGTTACAGCTCATAAAGGTAGTGTGGACCCAAAGAGTGAGCAGCAGCAAGATTTATTGTGAAGAGTGAAAGAACAAGTCTCCCACTGCATAGAAAAGGACCCCAGGAGGTTGTTGCTGCTGGCGCCAGTGGCCAGCTTTTATTCCCTTATTTGGCCCCACCCACATCCTGCTGATTGGTCCATTTTACAGAGTGTTGATTGGTCCGTACAGAGTGCTGACTGGTGCATTTACAAACCTTTAGCTAGACACAGAGTGCTGACTGGTGCGTTTACAAACCTTTAGCTAGACACAGAGTGCTGACCGGTGCGTTTACAAACCTTTAGCTAGACAGAAAAGTTCTGCAAATCCCCACTCGACCGGGGAAGTCCAGCTGGCTTCACCTCACACCAGCTACTGGGGAGGCTGAGGCAGGAGAATCGCTTGAACCCTGGAGGCGGAGGTTGCTGGGAGCCAAGCGGAGATCACACCACTACACTCCAGCCTGGCAACAGAGCGAGACTCCGTCTCAAAAAAAAAAAACAAAAACCAAAAAACAAAAAACAGTTAAAAATAAAATGTCTGTTGTACTGAACTAAACTGTGGGTAAGTTTAAAGATACAGGAGAAGACGATTGATGTCAGTAAACCCTGAGAGGAGAGGGGGTTGAGAGCATGAGCGATATCTTGAAAGAGGACAGGCATGCTCCTTTGTCAGAACGAAGGGAAGGAGGGAAGATAGGGAGTCTTGGTATGGAATATTTGTTATGTTGGCTGGGGTTAGGGGGCATTCCTATAGATGAATAGGGCCAGGAGATGAAGGACTTGTATAATTTGATTCTCTTCAGAGGATTTCAGGTTTAGCTCTGGCTCCAATTTATGACTTTATCTGAAAACAGTATCTAACATATTTAATATTTGGTGGGCACTTACTAAGTTGCTGCTTTTACTTCCGTGAGTGAAGGACAAGGTACGTTTGCTGGTTGCAATTATGTCTGTCTTAGTCCATTTTTGTGTTGCTATAAAGAAATACTTGTAGGCCAGGGGTGGTGACTCACGCCTGTAATCCCAGCACTTTGGGAGTCCGAGGCGGGTGGATCACTTGAGGTCAGGAATTCGAGACCAGCCTGGCCAACATGGTGAAACCCCGTCTCTACTAAAAACACAAAAATTAGCCAGGCATGGTGGTGCAAGCCTGAAATCCCAGCTACTCGGGAGGCTGAGGCAGGAGAATCCCTTGAACCCGGGAGGCAGAGGTTGCAGTGAGCTGAGATCACACCACTGCGCTCCACCCTGGGCAACAGAGCAAGACTCTGTCTCAAAAATAAATAAATACTTGGGAGGCCAGGCACAGTGGCTCCTGGGCAATATAGGGAGACAATGTTTCTATAAAAAAAAAAAATTTTTTTTGAAAGAAATATCTCATCTTTGGCCACATTAAAAAAAGAAAAGAAAAGAAAGAAATAATTGGCGGGAAAGAAATACATGGGGCTGGATAACTTACAAAGGAAAGAGGTTTATTTAGCTCATGGTTCTGCAGGCTGTACAAGAAGCACTGCACCAGTATCTGCTTCTGGTGAAGGCCTCAGGCTGCTTCCAGTCATGGTGGAAGGCATAGGGGAACAGGCATCACATGGTGATAGAGGAAGGAAGACAGAAAGGATGGAGGTGTCAGGTTTTTTTTCAACAATCAGTTCTCAGCCGGCCACAGTGGCTCACGCTTGTGAGGTGGGTGGATCACCTGAGGTCAGGAGTTCGAGACCAGCCTGACCAACATGGTGATACCCTGTCTCTACTGAAAATACAGAAATTAGCCAGGCATGCTGACACGTGCCTGTAATCCTAGCTACTCAGGGGGCTGAGGCAGGAGGATTGCTTGAACCCAGGAAGCAGAGGTTGCAGTGAGCCGAGATTTTACCACTGCCCTCCAGCCTGGGTGACAGAGCCAGACTCCGTCTCAAAAAGAAAAAAACAAAACAAAACAAAAATTAGTTCTCACAGGGACTAATAGAGTGAGAACTCACCCTTTACTGTAAAGATGGCACCAAGCCCTTGGTGAGGGGTTCACCCCGATGACCCAGAAACCTCCTTTTAGGCCCTACCTCTAACATTGTGAGTCAAATTTCAATATGAGGTTTAGAGGGGACAAATATCCAAACTATATCATTCTACTCCTGGCCCCCCAAATCTTATGTCCTCTCATGCAAAATACAATCATCCCCCCGAATAGTTCCCAAGTCCAGCATTAACTCCAAAAGTCCGAAGTCTCATCTGAGATTCAGGACAAGCTCCTTCCCACTGTGAGCCTGTAAAATCAAAAATCAGACTGGGTGCAGTGGCTCATGCCTGTAATCTCAGCACTTTGGGAGTCCGAGGCGGGTGAATCACCTGAGGTCGGGAGTTCGAGACCAGCCTGGCCAACATGGTGAAACTCCGTCTCTACTAAAAATACAAAAATTAGCTGGGAATTGTGGCACGTGCCTGTTATCCCAGCCACTGGGGAAGCAGAGGCAGGAGAATCGCTTGAACCCGGGAGACGGAGGTTGCAGTGAGCTGAGATCGTGCCACTGCACTCCAGCCTGGGCGACAGGATGAGACTCCATCTCAAAAAAAAAAAAAAAAAAAAAAAATCAAAATCAAGGTATCTACTTCTGAGACACAGTGGTAGAACAGCCATTGGGTAAATACTCCCATTCCAAAAGGGAAATATCCCCAAAAGCAAGGGATAACAGGCCCCACACAAGTTCAGAACACAGTAGGGCAGACATTAAGTCTTTGTTTTTTTTTTTTTTTTTTTTTGAGACAAGGTCTTGCTCTGTCACCCAGTCTGGAGTGCAGTGGTGTGATCATGGCTCACCGCAGCCTCAACCTCCTGGGCTCAAGCAATCCTCCCGCCTCACCTCCTAAGTACATGAGACTACAGTCTTGCACCACCATGCCATGCTAATCTTCTAATTTTGTATAGAGATGAGATCTCACTGTGTTGCCCAGGCTGCTCTCAAACTCCTGGGCTCCAGCAACCGTCCTGCCTTGGCCAGCCATTGAATCTTCAAGTTCCAAAATGATCTCCCTTGACTCCATGTCCCCTCATCCTGGGCACACTGGTACAAGGGGTGGGCCGCCAAGGCCTTGAGCAGCCCCATCCCCATGGCTATGCTGGGAGCAGCCCACGTAGTTGCTCTCATGGATTAGAGTCCAATGCCACAGGCTTTTCGAGGCTGAGGATGCGTGCTGCTGGTGGCTGCACTATTCTGTGGTCTCGAGGGTGGTGGCCCTGCTTCCACAGCTCAAATAGCCCCTGGTAGGGATTCTTGCGGGGGCACTACCCCTGCAGCAGACTTCTGTCTGGGCATCTAGGCTTTCCCATACTTCCTCTGTAATCTAGGTGGAAGTTGCCAAGCCTTCAATCACTCTCACATTCTGCAAGTCTGCAGACTTAGCACCATGTGGAAGCCCCAAGGCTTATGGCCTTGGGAGCAGCAGCCAGAGCAGTACCTGAGGCCCTTTGAGACTGGGCTGGAGCTAGAGCAGTAGGGATGCAGGTCAGTGGTACCCCAGGCCTGGCACCCTATTTCCTTCCCTTCCACGCCCCTCCCAAAAAAAAAAAAAAAAAAAAAAAATTCTGTCCTCCTATGCCTGTGGCCTGAGTGAATTTTTTTTTTTTTTTTTTGAGATGGAGTCTCGCTCTGTCGCCCAGGCTGGAGTGCAGTGGTGCTATCTTGGCTCACTGCAACCTCTGCCTCCCAGATTCAAGCGATTCTCATGCCTCAGAGCCTCCCAAGTAACTGAGACTACAGGCACACACCACCACGCCTAATTTTTCAAATATTTTTAGTAGAGACGGGATTTCACCATGTTGGCCAGGCTGGTCTCAAACTCCTGACCTCAGGTGATCCACCTTTTGAGACAGAGTCTTGCTCTGTCACCCAGGCTGGAGTGCAGTGGTGCAATCTCAGCTTACTGCAACCTCTGCCTCCCAGGTTCAAGAGATCCTCCTGCCTAAGCCTCCTGAGTCGCTGAGATTACAGACGCCCGTCACCATGCCCAAATAATATTTGCATTTTTAGTAGCGACGAAGTTTCACCATGTTGGCCAGGCTGGTCTTGAACCTCTGACCCCAGATGATCTGCCCACCTCAGCCTCCCAGAGTGCAGGGATTACAGACGTGAGCCACTGTGCCGGCCTGCCCTTAGTGATCTATAAAATGCCTTCAGGGCCTTTTCCCATCCTCTTGACTATTAGCACTTGGATCCCTTTTAGCCATGCTAAGCACTTCAGCAAGTAGTTATGTCAAAAGTAAAAATATATAGCTTGTGAAGAACATCAGCAGAGGAGCCAACATCTCCTTTGAGGAACAGTCACTCCTCTGGCACAGATGGAAAACAACTTGCAATAAATGCAAACTCATTTTAAAGCTGACATAATGCAGGTAAACCACAAGATCCCTCCTGGACTACCCTAGCAGATAATGTAGTTTTGCCACAAGAACCTGCTGAGCCCCTTAGGATTCTTTCAAACAGCTGTTATTTCCTATTCCCTGTGTGTCACCCAGTGTGCCAGATGTTGCACATACATTATCTTGAATGCTCAGAACAAACCTGCAAAAACGATTCTATTGGTCCCATTTCACAGATGAGGAAATTGCCACTCAGAGAGGCCAGCACGTAGCTCAAGGTCATGAATTGGGAGCTAGGATTTGAACCCAGGCAAGGCTGAGAGCTTTCCACCACACCAGTGGCTTTGAATTTTACTCCAGGGGCCACGGTGTAGGACTGTCTGTCTAGAAAAGAGGCAGGGGGTGGGGAGATTTACACATGAGGATTCTAGGTAAGCTTCATTAGAACAAAGACTTTGGAGGAGAAAAAAAAAGAGAAGTTTTAAAGGCACTGCCCTCACAGGGATCTTTGAACTTCTTGGGGTGAAGAATGACTATTTTTCTTAGAGACAGGGTCTTGCTCTGTTGCCCAGGCTGTAGTGCCATGACACGACCATGGTTCACTGCAGCCTCTACTTCCTGGGCTCAGGTGACCCTCCCACCTCAGACTCCCAAGTAGCTGGGACTACAGGCAAACAGCAACTATAGGCATACAGCCTTGCTAGTATGACTTTTCTGAAAGCATTGCTCTAGAAGTGTTTTGCTTTTGCGATGCATTTGCCCCCAGTTTTCTCCCCTGGCACATTCATCCTCCAGGTGACTGCCAGAGTGATCTTCCAAAATCTCATCATGCTACTCCTCTGCTTAGAAACCTTCCATGACTCCCAACTACCTTTTGGCTAAACTTCATGAACCTCTTTTAGCATGACCTTCGAGACTCTTGGTGATCTGGACCCCCTTCCACTTTTCCAGCCTTGCCATTAACCTCTCCCCAGCTTCCACCCTCCTGCCAAACCCGCTACCTTTATAGTGCCTGGTACTTGCCACACTCAACGGTCAACTCCCACTCACCCCTTGAGCCTCAGATCAGGCACCACCTTCCTCCACGAAAGCCTTTTCTATTCCTCTCGACCTGGATCCGGCCCTGCCTCCTGTGCTCCCTCAGCACCCCCTCCCCCTGATCCATCACAGCCCTGCTTTTGTCTCCTCTTCTTGCTTGGCTCCCCTGCTAGAATGAAGTCTTGCATCATCTGCTTAACTCCACTTTGCTCCCCTGGAAAGAGGTTTCTCGGGGAATTTGCTCTTTCTTTTGGGGTAAGCATACCAGTCTTGCCTCAAAAAGCATACCAGAAATGCCAACGGCTTGATGTGAGGCACGGAGAGTTTTCAGCATGGGAGTTTGTCCCCTGCAGCCAAACCTCAATTTTACATGGAGGAGGTAGGCTAGGCAGTATCACATGATGAGAAAAATCTGTGGGGAAGAGTAGCTGACTACAGGAAAACTATGGAAAGCCGTTTTCGAATCTTCCAGCTAACTTGGTTTTCATTTTGGAAAGAGGAGGGTGAACGGTTGTCTCAGGCCCCCAGATCTGCTAACAGTTAAGATGCTTAGGTTCACACTTTTCCTATAAAGAGGGGACTAATGTTATAAGTGGCCCGTGAATGCTCAGCACACGCCAATCTTCCTTCCAAGCCAGGAGCCTGCAGAATCAGCAGAAAGCCCTGCCCTGACAGCCTTCACCAAGCCCAACCCACCTTGGCAGCTGTCAAGGGGGAGATTGTGGAACAGAAACCACAGTCCTGCATCAGTTGGCCTCTTTGCATCTATAAAATGGGCACAGGGGTGGAGAGGGTTAGTGCCAGATGCCAATGCCAATTGCCAGAATCTAGGAACTGTTAGCCCTCCCTCCTTCAATTACTAAAGAAAAGAAGTTCATTTAGAAAAGACAAAGGAAGGCCAGGCACAGTGGCTCATGCCTGTAATCCCAGCACTTTGGGAGGCCAAAGTAGGGGGATGACTCGAACCCAGGAGTTCGAGAACAGCTTAAGCAACATAGCGAGACCCTGTCTGTACAGACAAAAAAAAAAAAAAAAAAAAGTAGCTGAGCATGGCAACATGTGCCTGTAGTCCCAACTACTTGGGAGGCTGAGGCAGGAGGTTCACCGGAGCCCAGGTGTTTGAGGCTGCAGTGAGCTATGATCGTGCCACTGTACTCCAGACTAGGTAAGAGTGAGAGATGCCATCTCAAAAATAAAAAATAAAGGAAAGTAGGAAAGTTTTGAGCATAGAGGCAACAGGCCCACCAGGCAGAGATGGAAACATGGATGGATGGGCTCAGGGTGGCGTTTCTGGGCTGTTAGTGGTGACTGTTTCCCCCTGGTGTTCATGGACTGGGATGAGAGGGCTGGGGAACGCGACAGTCCATTGCAAGGGCTACCCAAACCGTCAGGGATACAGTGCTATTTTAAAAATGCACTGTTCTCCAAGGCAGCATGGGTCTGTAGCCAGCAACTGCTTTCCTGGCCTTTCAGGCTGAGTCAACCCTCCTGTAGTCTATTTAATTCATGCCATTTCTGCATGGGAGCAATTTTGCAAGCTACAATTTATGCATTAAACTTAACTTTTTAAAAAGAATTTTACGTGTGAAATATATATATATATATTGAGATAGGGTCCCACTCTTGTCACCCAGGCTGGAGTGCAGTGGAATGCTTTACTCACTGCAGCCTCCACCTCCCAGGCTCAAGCAATCCTTCCACCTCAGCCTCCCTAGTAGCTGGGACTACAGGCCTGCACCACTACACCTGGCTAATTTTTATATATTTTTGTAGGGACGGGGTCTCCCTATATTGCCCAAGCTGGTCCAGAACTCCTGGGCCCAAGGGATAGTCCTGCCTCAACCTCCCAAAGTGCTGGGATTACAGGCGTGAGCCACCGTGCCCAGCCCTAAACTTAATTTTTTAAATGCTGCTGAGCAGGCACGATGGCTCATGTCTGTAATCCCAGCACTTTGGGAGGCCGAGGCAGGGGAACACTTGAGGTTAGGAGTTTGAGATCAGCCTGGCCAACATGGCGAAACCCTGTCATTACTACAAATACAAAAATTAGCCAGGCGTGGTGGTGCACGTTTGTAATCCCAGCTACTTGGGAGGCTGAGGTAGGAGAATCGCTTGAACCCAGGAGGCAGAGGTTGCAGTGAGCCTAGATCACACCATTGCACTCCAGCCTGGGCGACAGCGCGAGACTCTGTCTCAAAAAACAGTAATAGTGGCCAGGCGCAGTGGCTCACGCCTGTAATCCCAGCACTTTGGGAGGCCGAGGCTGGTGGATCACGAGGTCAGGAGATCGAGAATATCCTGGCAAACACGGTGAAACCCCGTCTCTATTAAAAATATAAAAAATTAGCCGGGCGTGGTGGCGGGCGCCTGTAGTCCCAGCTACTCGGGAGGCTGAGGCAGGAGAATGGCACGAACCTGGGAGGCGGAGCTTGCAGTGAGCCGAGATCGCGCCACTGCACTCCAGCCTGGGCGACAGAGTGAGACTCCGTCTCAAAAAAAAAAAAAAAAAAAAAATAGTAACAATAAATAAATGCTGCTGGCCAGGCGTGGTGGCTCATGCCTGTAATCCCAGCACTCTGGGAGGCTGAGGCAGGTGGATCACTAGGTCAGGAGTTCGAGACCAGCCCAGCCAACATAGTGAAACCCCATCCTACTAAAAATACAAAAAAAAAAAAAAAAAAAAAAAATCGCCAGGCGTGGTGGCGGATGCCTGTAGCTATTTGGGAGGCTGAGGCAGGAGAATTGCTTGAACCCAGGAGGCAAAGGTTGCAATGAGTCAAGATTGCACCACTGCACTCCATTTCAAAAATAAATAAAATAAATAAATAAATAAATGCTGCTGAAGAGCTGAAGAAAGCCCCATCTTGGGAAAAAAAAGTGCCCGTGGGTGTGTCTCATTAGAGGCCACAAATCAAGGTAAATTACATGACTCACCGTGGAAATATCAGAAACATAAATTTGGAAACTTTTGCCTTTTACCCCCCAACCCAAGGCCCCTATAGGACAACTCTTCTAGGATGAGGCTGGTGCCTGAGGCCAGACCATCAAGGAGCTCAGGACAGAGGTGAACTGTGTGTTTCTCCTCAGATCCAAGGTGGAAATAGCTGCTTCCGTGCACAGCTCTGGCCATTTGTTCTGAGAAGGAGGCTCAGAGCCTGCCCCGGAGCAGGAGATCATGGCCATGGGTGGGTGACCTCTACCCTGCAAACATATGCAGCTTCTTCCTTTGTGGTTAGTAAGGAAGGTGGGGGAAAACACTGAAAGGACAGCCTTGTCATATGAAAAGAACACATATTCCACTTTAATATACATAAGAAGTCACTTGTGATACATGAGAAAAAGTACCAGTTAAGGCCTGGTCGTCTCAGGAGGAGGTTGTCAGAGGCTGACTCTACCCGCACCCCAAGACCCCATTAATGGCCGAGGCAGGCCGGCAGAGTTAGGCGTTTTCTCTGCATTGGTGGTTTGCAATTTTAACTCATTCTTCTAGAGAATGTTTCCTAATAAACCCTGCGCGTCGGCCTGCCCAGAAATGGCCACTGGAAGCTTAACTTGCCCTCTCCCAAGCAGGACCACGAGACCACGATCCCTTCTCCCAACTCCTTAGTCGTGTAGCTTTGGAACTCGGAGCCAGGCCAGCTTGGTCCTTCACTCTCTCTTGGTGAGGTGGTGCCCGAGTCCCCAGGTCCTCCAGGTCGGTGGTTACAGGAGACCTGAGACAAGTACCTGAGTTGGACCCCGACATGTTCTGTTCCTTGCAGGCCCAAGCAGCGTCCAAGGCGCCTCTCCTTCGGTGGATCCCGGGACAACCCAGGACCTAGCCATTGCCACAGAGTCGCGGCCCCTCCTACCTCTCCAGTCTCTGTCCCTGTCAACGGTCCTGGAATGAGGGGAACAGATGGCGGAAAAGGCCATGCATTTGCGCCACCCGGCTGCCCGCGGCGTCCTTCGCCTTGGTCCGCGACGCCGCCGCTCTCCTGCTTGTCTCCACAGCCGTCGCGCCCACTGCGCTCGCGGCCCTCCACGCAGTGGTGCCGCTGCTGTTGTTGTTCAGGTTGGTGCACCCGCTGCCGCTTTCCATCTCCCATTCCTCGGCTCCCGACAGCTCCCGCAACCTCCAGGGCGCGTCGGGCCGCAGGTAGTGGCAGGCCCGGTGGCCGCTGTGGTCGCGGCGCGTAGCGTCGGCACCCAGGGCACCCACCAGCACCTTGATTACCATGTCGTGGCCCTGAAGGGCCGCCAGGTGGAGGGGCGTGAGGCCGCCGCTGCCTGGGGCGCTCACGTCGAGCCGCAGCCCCCGGCGTAGGGCGAAGTCGTGTACTAGAATGAGCTCCTCGTGGCGCCCGTGCTTGGCCAGCCAGTGCAGAACCGAGTAGCCGGTGATCGGGTCGCCCCGCAGCAGCAGCTCCGGCTCAGCCTCCAGCAGCTCCCGCAGCACCTCATAGCGGCCCTCGGCGGCCGCCAGAATCCACGCGTGCTCCCGCGGTTCCAGGCACAGCCTGCTGCTGCCCGGCCCGCTGGGCCCGCCCAGCTCCTCGGCGCGCTCCTCCGACAGCCACCCGGCAGGAGCCGCCCGCTGCAGCCCCAGCAGTTCCCGCAGCGCTCCCCGCCGGCGCCCTGAGCCCGCTCCAGAGTGCATCAGCGTGCCTGGGAAGGGGGGCTCCCGGGAGGCGGTGGCTGCGGCTTTGCCCCAGTACCTGCCCAGGCTACCAGTGTCCGCTCTCGAGGGGCGGGGCTGCGGGGCGCACCGCAGGCTCTGCGCGGCCGGCGCGAGAGAGGCCGTGGGTGCCCGGTTCGCGGCCCCTCCGGGCTGGGCCATGGTCTTGCAAGCTGCCGCCGCGGCCGTCCCAGTGTCCAGCGTTCGCTGCCCTTCTCGGGCCCCAACGAGAGAGGAACTGGCGCTGGCGTTGGGGAAGGAAGCGGCTTGAGCAATTGGGTTCGGAGGGAGGGAGCAAAGGAGAGGAGGAGGAGGAGGAGGGAGGGAGCTAGGGGAGGGCCCCCGCTCAGGCCTTGGGGGCCGTGGAGGGGTTTGAGCTCCAGCCAAGCCCCCAGGGCAAGCTCAACTCCAGCGCCCTGGGTACCGCCGCCGCTGCAGCTCCCCCGGGTCGCGGGCAGTCCCACCCCAAATGGCCAGGTGAGCTCGGCAGCCCCGCCTCCAGCACCGAGGGGCGGGCGCGAGGACGGGCTGGGAGCTCGCCTGCGGCCCTGGAAGCCCCGGTTCTCAGCATCCCAGCCGCTGCTAGGGTGTAGAGGCTCGAGGGCGCCCCTTCCGCAGCGGGCCGAGCTCGGCTTCCAGCCATGGCCTCCCAAAGTGCGGTCCTGGAGCTCCGAGGCTCTGGCTCCCCGCCCCCTTCCTTCGCCTTCCCTCTTATCTCTTCAGGAGTCTCCCTGCACTTTGTCCCGGAGTTGCCTTTGTCCCGCGCCTAGCATTCACGCAGGCACCTGGACTGCCCCTTGTGACTGGCTCGTCTGCCTGCCTTGCGCTTTTTGTGGCCTTGACCCTCCCCGCAGCGCCCGGGGCTGCCCAGGATTCCAGCAGAGAAGCCCAAGACCAGGGTCCAGGCTGACGCTCTTCCAGGGAACTGGGGTGGGATATTCCCCTTCTGCACCGCCCTCTGTCCTGCTCTCCACCCTCTTCCCTCCCGTCAATTTTCCCAGGTTGGCTTGGAGAAGCAGGTACAGGTGAATCTGAGCTGGCGCCACGGGAGCGCCCTGTTCTCTTTAGAGATGCATCCCTGCTCTCTCCCCAGGACCCCGCTTTCTGCAAATTCCAAGCTTAGGAGCTTTTTTAAAAAAGGGTATTTTTTCTTTTTTATTGCTAATACCAGCGTACTCTTTGCTCTTCCCTTCCCTTAGTAAATGGTAGTTCTTGCCTCCACATTCTCACCATGTTAAAGAGCTCAGTCAGTGAGCAACGGGGAGCCATAAAAGATTGTTGAGCCAGGGAGAGACACAGCCATGTTGGAGGTTGTGTTAAAAAGGTGATTTGGGAGGTGCAGAGGCAGGAAGTCGAAAGACTGTTCCAGCAGTCTAGGCCAAGGGGGATGGAGGCTCAGGCCAAATCAGCCCACTCCCCTGGGGCTACCTGTGGCAGCAGTGACAGAAGGTGTCAGAAGCTTTTCTTTCTTGGCCCTCAAGTGTTTGGAACAAGTCCTAAATATCTAGAGCTTTTCTTCAGAACAGCTTATACATTTGTAATTTGGTTTTGAACATTTACTATGTGCCAGGCACTGTGCTCGTTGCGTTATATATGTTAACTCTTTTAATCCTCCCAATGACCTCGAGTGCTAGGAGTCATTACTGTCCCCAGTTTGCAGAGAGGTTAGGCTACTTGCTCAAGGTCACCCAGCAGGAAGTGGCAGAGCAGGTCTGTGCGACACCATAGCCTTTGTTCTGGTACACAGGAACTGGCATTCAAGCCCGGCTTATCAACTGCAAATCACATACAAGCCCCAAATTCCAGCCAAAAGGATAGAGTGGTAACGTGAGCGTATCTATAACTTACACTCCTCTGCCTGGAAGAGCTTCTAGGTAGTGAAGTTCTTTTCTTTCAAGGTTGCGCTTAGTTTCCACCTCCAGCAAGCCTCCTCTGATTATCCCAGCCCGAAGTGATCCCTCTCTTTCCCTAGCCCTGTGTTTCTGCTACTTCTCTGGCACCCAGACTGCCATGTGTTACATCTCTCTCCCATTGCTCTCACATGCCAATTAAACTATAAACTCTTGGACAGCTATGTCATACTGTCCTTGTGCACCTAGTAGTTACCCAATAAATATTTGTTACCTTGTTCTGGTTTGGCAGCCTGGGAAAACGTGATTGTGTGTGTGTATGTTGGGGGTGGGGGACGTGTATCCACAGCCAGCACCTCAGTGCCTGCTCCCACATCCCTGCCCCAGACTCCAATCTGCAGGACATCAAAAGCAACTCATAGATTTGGTCAATTCATTTTTTTAAAAAGGGATTCAGTAGCTTATTCACTGAGTTGACTGGCCAAAGCCACCTCCTGGCCTTCACTGACTTCTCAGAGACCAGGCCTAGGCCCAGAATGGGCCCCAAGCTTTCAGGCTTTCATTTTCAAAATGAATCCTGACTGACAAGCAGCTACTTCCGTTGCTCTGGAGATTCCTCTCCGCAACCCCAAATCTGTAAACACCAAACCGCACACATGCACACACACTTCCAGAATATGCAAACAGCTGCAGCAATATTTTTTTTTTTTTGGTCAAAATGCCAGCATGGAGAATGCAGGATGGAAGAATGGTTGGACTATTAATTTTCCTCACCACTAAGCAGGCAACTCTCTTCCCTATCAGCATGAATAATATCTCTGTTTCCAGTTCAAAGATTGCAAAGGCAGCCGCCTGACCAGTGCCACAGACCCATGATACATGTGCCCTTGCTTAACTCTGCTGCTAGAGACCAAAGCCATGGTGCCTCCTTTGCAACTTGTTTCATCTTTAATTAGCAAGTGCTTTCTACCCTAGGTCACCAGTTGCACACACCACTCCCCAGAACCGCAACACCCATCTCTATTTTAGTAGAGAGGATCTCTGGAATTTGGTAGCAGGGAGTCGGGTAGAGGGAGTGGAAGACAGAAGGGATAGTACCCGCCCACCTAAAATTAACATGCCAGTTATGTGAAACATCTGCTACCCCTCCAAGGGAGTGGGGCAAAACCCCTCAAGCCCTGGGAAATGACTTTCCAAAAAGCTGGAGGTAGAGTAGATATTTGCATTGCAAATTGTAGTAATACTGATGTCTTTTCCAAATAGCAGCCTCTCTAATATATTTGCGGGTTTATTTACTAGATCTTGGACTATTAGAACTAGAAGGGATCGGCTGGTCGTGGTGGCTCACGCCTGTAATCCCAGCACTCTGGGAGGCCGAGGTGGGCTGAACATGAAGTCAGGAGATCGAGACCATCCTGGCTAACACGGTGAAACCCCGTCTCTACTAAAATTACAAAAAAAAAAAAAAAAAAAAAAATTAGCCAGGCGTGGTGGCGCCTGTAGTCCCAGCTACTCAGGAGGCTGAGGCAGGAGAATGGCGTGAACCCAGGAGGCGGAGCTTGCAGTGAGCCAAGATTGCGCCACTGCACTCCAGCCTGGGTGACAGAACGAGACTCCGTCTCAAAAAAAAAAAAAAGAACTAGAAGAGATCTTAATGTTTCATTGGCCTTTATTTTCCATATGAGGTTTAACTAACTCAGGGAGCATGGCAGAAGGCAGAGGAACAGAGAAGCTGATGTGTTAGGCGTACGTTGAAAATCTATCTTGAAGAGAGCAGCTCAGAAATCTTAGTGGATGTCAGCGGGAAATCATAGTTGATCTGCAAAAATTTAATTTACATGCAACTTCTCAGAAACATGCCCCTTGGGTGAAGCCAAAGGCTCATGTATCCTTGAGCTCTCAGTGGAGTTTGCCATGGGGGCTTATGGATTCAGAAAAATCCATAAGTGCAAAACAGTTGAGAGGCAGATGTGTGGAATATGGGAAGTAAAATTCCTCAGGCGTCCATAACCCTTGGTCATGGAGGGAATGGGGAACATTCTTTTTTTTTTTTTATCCTTTCTTTTTTTTTTTTTCTTTTTTTTGAGATGGAGTCTCCATCTGTTGCCTAGGCTGGAGTGCAGTGTGGTGTGATCTCGGCTCACTGCAACCTTCGCCTCTCCAGTTCAAGCGATTTTCGCCTCTCCAGTTCAAGCGATTCTCATGCCTCAGCCTCCTGAGTAGCTGGGATTACAGACGTGCACCACCACGCTGAGTTAAATTTTGTATTTTCAGTAGAGATGGGGTTTTACCATGTTGGCCAGGCTGGTCTCGAACTTCCGGCCCCAAGTGATCCACCCACCTTGGCCTCCCACCACACCCAGTGGCGTGAGCCACCACACCCGGCTGGAACATTCTTGAGGTTCCAGATATAGAATGTAAATTTCCTTTCCTCCAAAGACCTGTGCTGATATCATCATGGTTCTCAATGAGAAAGCCATGAGAGAGAGAGAGCTCCTTTCTCTCTATTTGCATGGAATGTGTGTGCAAGAGTGGATGTTTGAGTGGTATGTATGTGTACCCGACATCACTGTCTCTGGTTGTGTGTATCACGTGTATGTGTCTGTGTGTATGTACACTGCCAAACATCACTTTCCCCTTCCCAAATGTCAGACCTTTACACGAGATCTCATTTTGAATCCCTTTTCCTTAGACTATGGAACAAGTCATATTTGGTAAACACTTTAAAAATTATTTCCTAGTACTTTGGAATTACCCCCACCGTTCCACCCCCCGCCCAATCCTGCAGTAAGACCTGATGTATCCAGTTAAAAAAAAGAACTTACAATCTTATTTTGAGAGCTTGCTGAGCTTGGAAGAGTAGAAAGTGGTAGAACCAAGCTGACGTGTGTGAACCATGAGACCAGGGCTTGTAAAAATGACCAAGGAGAAACGGGGTGGGCAGGGAGCAGGAAGAAATCTGTAGGCCTGAAATGGAAGCAGGAAACCTGCCTAAACTCAAGCTGGAATGGCTTAATTGGAGCCCGAGAGTCAAGCATGGGCTTTGAAGTGTGAAGAGAAAAAAATTTCCATTACACATTTTATTGATACTGAGATTAAAAGAATGCCACATCCTGTAACAGACTTAGGGTATTACCATATGGAGACACATGAGGGCGCTCTGACCAACTAGCAACTGAGAAAAGTAGAAAGGCTGTGTCTGTTTCAACCTGTAGGCAAGGAAAGAGGCATGGCAGGCCTTTTGTTTAATTTTTTTTTTTTTTTTTTTTTTTTAAGGACAGGGTCTTGCTATGTTGCCCAGGCTGGTCTTGAACTCCTAGGGTCAAGCGATCCTCCCACCTCAGCCTCCCAAAGTGTTGGGATTATAGGCGTGAGCTACCATGTCCAGCAACAGGCCCTTTTATTTTGTTTTGAGACAGTCTCTGTCACCCAGGCTGGAATGCAGTGGCACGATCTCGGCTCACTGCAACCTCTGCCTCCCAGGTTCAAGCGATTCTTGTGCCTCAGCCTCCCGAATAGCTGGGATTACAGGTATGTACCACCACACCCGGCTAATTTTTGTATTTTTAGTAGAGACAGCATTCCCCTGGTTTGGCCAGGCTGGTCTTGAACTCCTGGCCTCAAGTGATCCACCCACCTAGGCCTCCCAAAGTGCTGGGGTTACAGGCGTGAGCTACCTCCTACCTCGCCCAGCAATAAACCCTTTGTTTATATGAATTAAGGCTTCTACCTTGCAGCAGGCCCTTGGCCCTTAAGTAGTTCCTGGGAAGAAGGTACTAGCCCTAGGGGTGAGGGGGCTGGCGTCATCTTGAAAGGAATGTGAACCATCAGGAGAGAGAGGGAGGCCAGTGAGCAGTACAAAGTGGTTCCTTCCTTACTTTATCAGTTGGCTTCTGTCATATGTAAGGCTTGGAATCATAATCTCTTAGTTTTCAGAGTGCTTTCATATTTTTAGTTATCTCTTTGACCCAGACAGCAAGCTTGTGAGATATGTAGAGAAGACAGTATTTATATGAAATTCACACACAAGACTGAGGGAGGTTAAGTGGCCTGCCCAGAGTCACGTGGCTCGAAAGTGGTAGAGCAGGGTCTGTGCTCATGCCTGTTTCATGCTGCCATACTGTACATTTGGATACGGTGGACAGGAACAGCTCTTAATAAAATTGTGCAGTGGGTAAATGTTGTCCTTGGTGCCTTGGGCCATCCATTTCTGACATCCAGGCATCCTGTACCCCAGATCACCTATCGTAGCACTCTCTAATAACAGTGATTACAGCTGCCTACCTCCTGCTCATTAAGCACTTAGGTGACTGGTGACTTAGGTCCTGTGCCAAGCATTAAATATGCATTTTCATACATGAATGGTCACAGCAGAGCTATTTACAATAGCCAAAAGGTGGAAACAATCCCTATGTCCATAGTATATCCATACCATGGAATGTTATTTAGCCATACAAAGGAATGAAGTAAGCTGGGCACAGTGGCTTACACCTGTAATCCCAGCACTTTGGGAGGCCGAGTTGAGCAGATCACCTGAGATCAGGAGTTCGAGACCAGCCTGGCCAACATGGTGAAACCCTGTCTTTATTAAAAAAAAAAAAAAAAAAACAACAACAATTGCCAGACACGGTGGCTCACACCGGTAATCCCAGCACTTTGGGAGACCGAGGTGGGTGGATCACCTGAGGTCAGGAGTTTGAGACCAGCCTGACCAATATGGTAAAACACCGTCTCTACTAAAACTACAAAAATTAGCTGGGCGTGGTGGTGTGTGCCTGTAGTCCCAGCCACTCCAGAGGCTGAGACAGGAGAATTGCTTGAACCTGGGAGGCGAAGGTTGCAGTGAGCCAAGATTGTACCACTGCATTCCAACCTCGCGACACAAAGAGACTCCGTCTCTAAAACAACAACAACAAAACCCAAAAATTAGCTGGGCGTGGTGGTGGGCACCTGTAATCCCACCTACTTGGGAGGCTGAGGCATGAGAATTGCTTGAACCCTGGAGGCGGAAGTTGCAGTGAGCCGAGATTGTGTCACTGCCCTCCAGCCTGGGCGATAAAGCGAGACTCAGTCTCACAAAAAAAGGAACGAAATAACTGACACATGCTACAACATGGAGGAACATGGAAAATATTATGCTAAGTGAAAGAAGCCAGACACAAAAGACTCTTCTGATTCCTATATGAGATGTCCAGATGAGGCAAAACCATACAAACAGAAAGTAGGTCAGTGGTTGTCAAGGCAGGCATGAGGGGAGAGGGAGAATTAGAGAGTGATTGCTAATGAGTATGGGTTTCTTTGGGGGTGTTGAAAATATTCTGGAATTAGATAGTGGTGATGGTTGCACAGCCTTGTGAATATACTAAAAACCACTGAAATGTACACTTTAAAATGGTGAATTGCCGGACATGGTGGCTCATGACTGTAATCCCAGCATGTTGGGAGGCCAAAGCGGGCAGATCACCTGAGGTCAGGAGTTCAAGAGCAGCCTGGCCAACATGATAAAGCCCCATCTCTACTAAAAATACAAAATTAGCCGGGTGTGGTGGCGCATGCCTGTAATCCCAGCTACTCGGGAGGCTGAGGCAGGAGAATTGCTTGAACCCAGGAGGTGGAGGTAGCAGTGAGCCGAGATCGCGCCATTGCACTCCAGCCTGGGCAATAAGAGCAAAACTTAGTCTCAAAAAAAAAAAAAAAAAAAAAAAGGTGAATTATATGGTATGTGAATTATATCTCAGTAAAGCTGTTGCCAAAAAGTGCATTATCTCCCTTAATCTTTACAACAACTCTAAGAGACTAATGAGAAACTGAGGCCCAATGAAGTTAATTGACCACGTTCGCAGAGCTAGTAATTGGCAGGAAACCCAACCAGCTTCAACTGATTCCAAGGCTCATGCTTTTAACCATCATGTTACACTGGGTCTAATGCATCCCTTATTTACATAGAGGATGTTGTAAAAGCCAACACTCATTGAGGGCTTAATATGTGCCAAACACTATGCTAATCATATCACATTCATGATGCTTAACATTATGGTAGATACTATTAAAGCAATGATCTCTAATGTTTTTTTTTGTTTGTTTTTTGGTTTTTTTGTATTTTTTTGAGATGGGAATCTGGCTGCATCACCCAGGCTGGACTGCAGTGGCACCATCATAGCTCACTGCAACTTCTAACTCCTGGGCTCAAGCCATCCTCCCACCTCAGCCTCCTGAGTAGCTGGGACTACAGGCATGTGCCACCATGCCCAGCTAATTGTTTCTGTTTTTGTTTTTGTTTTGTTTTTTTTTGAGACAGAGTTTCGCTCTTATCGCCCAGGCTGGAGTGCCGTGGCGCCATCTCGGCTCACTGTAACCTCTGCCCTCTGGGTTCAAGCGATTCTCCTGTCTCAGCCTCCCGAGTAGCTGGGATTACAGGTGCCTACCACCACACCCAGCTAATTTTTTTGATTTTTAGTAGAGACAGGGTTTCACCATGTTGGGCAGGCTGGTCTAAAACTCCTGACCTCAGGTGATTCACCCGCCTTGGCCTCCCAAAGTGCTGGGATTACAGGTGTGAGCCACTGCACCCAGTCCCAGCTAATTTTTTAAAAATTGTTTTAGAGATGTGATCTCACCATGTTGCCAAGGCTGGTGTCCCAACGTTTTAAACTGCACGCCCATATAATAAAAATATTTTGAGCAGATATTCTCAACATTTGTGAATATTTTGTAATTTCAAAATGATGTATGTGTATTACTCTACTAAATATGTATATTATAAAGCATACACAAAAAGGAAATTTTACAAGGATGGGACAAAGATAAAATATAGTTTAAAATAATTTACAATTTTATAATGCTTCTAGTACAAAACTATTTGGATATTCATTAAAATTTTATTATTAATTTTTTCACGAGAGAATGTGATTGCATATGCTTCATTTTTAAAACATCTTTTTTTTTTCTTTTTTTTTTTGAGACAGGGTCTCACTCTGTCACCCAGGCTGGAGTGCAGTGTTGAGAATACAGCTCACTGCAACCGCAGCCTCCTGGGCTCAAGTGATCCTCCCTACCAGCCCCGCAAGTATCTGGGACTACAGGCGTGTGTCACCATGCCAGGCTAATTTTTGTATTTTTTGTAGAGATGAGTTTCGTCGTGTTGCCCAGGCTGGTCTCGAACTCCTGGGCTCAAGCAATCTATTCACCTTGGCCTCCCAAAGTACTGGAATTACAGGGGTGAGCCACTGTGCTTAGCCATCTTTAAAACATCTAACATCATTGTTATTAGAAAGTGCTGGCCAGGTGCGGTGGGTCATGCCTGTAATCCCAGCACTTTGGGAAACTGAGGTAGGTGACTCACCTGAGGTCAGAAGTTCCAGACCAGCCTGGCCAACATGTTGAAACACTGTCTCTACTAAAAATACAAAAATTAGCTGGGTGTGGTGGCACATGCCTGTGGTCCCAGCTACTTGGGAGGCTGAGGCAGGAGAATCACTTGAACTCAGGAGGTGGAGGTTCAGTGAGCTGAAATCTTGCCACTGCACTCCAGCCTGGGCAACAGAGCAAGACTCTGTCTCAAAAAAAAAAAAAAAAAAAAAAGTGCTAGGCTGCTATGACCATTCTTGGGTTAACACTATAACGCAGCTCTTTGAAGGTGCGGATCTTACTTTATTGCAGCACTCGGTTTTAGTGGATGTCACACATAAGCAAGATGTCTCACAAAGATACACAGTTCCAAATGGAAGAAAAATTTAATTGACTGGGCTTAGTACATCATAATTCTTGTTTTTCAATTTCACCCACCAATTATGCAAAGGTTTCTGATGAAATTCAGCTGCTAAATGGTCATTTTTGCTGATGGCAATCATTTGTTCTTGCAAACCAGTAAGTACTTGTTGTACCTTTGTGTTTTTAACAAATGTGTCGAAAACCCACAAAAAACTCTACATTTGAAACATGTTTAAAAAGCAGATTAGGAATTTTTATTCCAAAGTTTTAAAATGTGCAGATATGATAGGTTTTCTAGGTATGCTACTTACATCATTTTTGTAACTACCCACAAAATTGCATAACAATGAAAACACAAACATCCATTTTCCAAATGTTCTCTGCCTGTTCTGCATTTCCTTCCAAAGCAGTTACTTTCTCACTCATTGTTAAAATCTCAACTTTATCTTGAAGAACTGGATGGGGTGTGTTTATTATGATTTTTTTTTTTAAGTCTCCTGGCCGGACACGGTGGCTCACGCCTGTAATCCCAGCACTTTGGGAGGCCGAGGCTGGCGGATCACCTGAGACCAGGAGTTCAAGACCAGCCTGGCCAACATGGCAAAACCCTGTCTCTACTAAAAATCCAAAAAAATTAGCCGGGCATGGTGGCAGGTGCCTGTAATCCCAGCTACTCAGGAGGCTGAGGCAGGAGAATCGCTTGAACCTGGGAGGCAGAGGTTGCAGTGAGCCGAGATCACGCCATTGCACTCCAGCCTGGACAACAAGAGCAAAACTCCATCTTAAAAAAAAAAAAAAAAAAAAAAAGTCTTCTGACTACTCTAGGACACCCCTGAAAATGTCAGTAAATTTGAAATGTATGTGAAAAAAAGTGCATCTTTTAGTTTGAAAACTCTTTTAAGGACTTACACAATAGAATTCTGTAAAGATTTTACTGGTCTATTGGCTGGGCACTGTGGCTTACACCTGTAATCCCAGCACTTTGGGAGGCCGAGGAGGGGGGATCCCCTGAGGTCAGGAGTTTGAGAGCAGCCTGGCCAACATGGTGAAACCCCATCTCTACTAAAAATACAAAAAAAAAAAGAAAAAAGCCAGGCGTGGTGACACACACCTGTAGTCCCAGCTACTTGGGAGGCTGAGGCAGGAGAATCGCATGAGCCTGGGAGGTGGAAGTTGCAGTGAGCTGAGATCACACCACTGCACTCTAACCTGGGCGAAAGAGTGAGACTGTCTTAAAAAAAAAAAAAATTACTGTATTATCAAGTCTTATTTTGCCAGGCACGGTGGCTCATGCCTGTAACCCAGCACTTTGGGAGGCCGATGTGGGTGGATCATCTGAGATCGGGAGTTTGAGACCAGCCTGGCCAACAAGGTGAAACCCTGTCTCAACTAAAAATACAAAAATTAGCTGGGTGTGGTGGCACATGCCTGTAATTTCAGCTACTTGGTAGGCTGAGGCAGGAGAATCGCTTGAACCCAGGAGACAAGAGGTTGCAGTGACCCGACATTGTGCTACTGTACTCCAGCCTTGGCAACAGAGTGAGACCCTGTCTCAAAAAAAAAAAAAAAAAGAAAGAAAAAAAAGTCTTACTTTTATACCGCTAACCAGATTAATGAATCCTATAGCACTTTGTACATTTCAGGCTTCAATATCTTTGCTGTGATAGCTCATCAACTTTCTCAGTAAGGTTACCTTGAAATCCACCCCCACTTTTGGAAAGTTTCCTGTCAGAGTAGCACTTCATCAGTATAAAAATCTTTATTTCCAGTTTTCCTATAAGATGTTACAAAAATAAACAAGTCACTTCCTATTCATAATATATCTTCTCCTTTACATTTTCCCTTTGGTAGACCACACAGAAAAAAGTAGTTTTTTGGCTGGGCATGGTGACTCACACCTGTAATCCCACAGGTGTGGGAGCACTTTGGGAGGCTGGGGTGGGAGTATCGCTTGAGGCCAGGAGTTTGAGACCAGCCTGGGCAACAAAACAAGACCCTGTCACTACAAAAAATTAAAAAATAAAAATAGCCTGGAGTGGTGGCATGTGCCTGTGGTCCCAGCTACTCAGAAGGCTCAGGTGGGAGAATCGCCTGAGCCCAGGATTTAAAGGCTGCAGTGAGCTACAATGCTGCCACTATACTCCAGCCTGGATGACGGAGGGAGATTCTTATCTCAAAATAAATAAATAAATTATTTGTAGATTTTATTATTGAAATAGCATCTAGCAAATACAAAGCTGAAAATGCTGAAAAAGTTTCATCCAACTGTACAGAAAACGTCCTACACTGTATCATTTACTCATACTGTTTGTTCAAATCTTCAACAATGTTATATAGATGCCTTCCAATGGTATTTACTGGCAAATAAATGTGTTTTAGTTTGTTACCACTTTGTTTCAAATGAACTATTTTGACCTTGTTTACTAAGATAGGAAAAGCAACTGCTTCCTCAAGGGGATCTATGAACTTTTGTTTTTTGTTATTAAGTAACAAACTTCGAATGAAACTTCTAAACATGTATCTTTCCATGCAGTGAGATCTAATAAAGTACTGTTTTGAAAATCATATGACTTTTGGCATTGCTGAAAAAATAGTAGAGATGTGCCTTTATGTTCTGTATATCCAGAGTTTGTTAATGTAAAGTTTTAAAATATGGTGACATGCATACAAAAAAAAAAAAAAAAAAAAAAGCACAAATAAGGGTATAGTTTGACACGGTTTTTTGTTTTGTTTTGTTTTGAGACAGAGTTTTGCTCTTGTCATCCAGGCTGGAGTGCAATGGTGGTCTCCGCTCACTGCAACCTCTGCCTCCTGGGTTCAAGCGATTCTCCTACTTCAGCCTTCTGAGTAGCTGGGATCACAGGCACCCGCCACCACGCCCAGCTAATTTTCGTATTTTTAGTAGAGACGAGGTTTCACCATGTTGGCCAAGTTGGTCATTACAAATTGAACACACCTGTGTAACTAGCACCCAGATCAATAAATAGAATATCACAGCACCCAGAAGCCTCTTTTGTGGCCCCTGTTTGCCATTATTACCCTTCTAGTTCCTACTGCTGTGTAACAAATCATCCTAAAACTTTTTTTTCTTTCTTTTTTTTTTTTTTTTTTTTTTTGAGACAGAATCTTGCTCTGTAGCCCAGGATGGAGTGCAGTGGCAAAATCTCGGCTCACTGCAACCTCCACTTCCCAGGCTCAAGCGATCCTCCCCACCTCAGCCCTGCAAGTAACTGGGACCACAGGTGCGTGCCACCACACCCAGCTAATTTTTGCATTTTTAGTAGACATGAGATTTCACCATGTCTCAAAACTGGTGTTGAACTCCTGACTTCAGGTGATCCACATGCCTCGGCCTCCCAAAGTGCTGGGATTATAGGATTATAGCCGTGAGCCACTGCACCCAGCCTCATCCCAAAACTTAGTGGTGAAAAATAACTATTTTCTTATGCTCATGGATTCTGGAAGTCAAGAATTCAGACAGGGCACATGGGGATGACTGGCATCCGCTCCATGATGTCTGGCACATTGGGAAGATGTGAGAGCTGGGGGTGACTTGACACCGGTTGGGGTGGGATCTTCTGGAAATGTCTTTCCTCACTTGTCTGTCATTTGCTGCTGGCTGCTGGCTGGGACCTCAGCTAAGGGCTGCTGGCCAGGACACTTGAGGCAGCCGCTGCCCGCGGTTTATGACATAGCTTTGGAAGTTAGGCAGCATCTCCTCTACCATACTCTGTTGGCTGCTCAGATTCAAGGGAATGGCACATAGATTCCTCCTCTCAAAAGGAGGAGTGTCAAATAATTTGTGGATATGCTTCCAAACTGCCACGAAAAGCAGCCATCATCTGGACGTCTCCCACTGTCGATTAGTGATGCATCCACCTTGTAGAAGCTTAGATTTTAAAGCTCTCGCTAATCCTAATGGCTTCGTACTATTATTAGCTAATCTCTCAAGGCAAATTATCCACTAAGAGTGCATTTATTATTAACAAAAGTGAGTGGGGCCGGGCACGGTGGCTCACGCCTGTAATCCCAGCACTTTGGGAGGCCGAGGCTAGCGGATCACTAGGTCAGGAGACAGAGACCATCCTGGCTAACACAGTGAAACCCCGTCTCTACTAAAAATACAAAGAAAAAAAAAAAAAAAAAAAAACAACCAGATGTGTTGGCGGGTGCCTGTAGTCTCAGCTACTCAGGAGGTTGAGGCAGGAGAATGGCGTGAACCCAGAAGGCGGAGCTTGCAATGAGCCAAGATTGGGCCACTGCACTCCAACCTGGGCGACAGAGCGAGACTCTGTCTCAAAAAAAAAAAAAAAAATAGTGAATGGGAATCATACTTTAAGTAGGCCTTTGTGGTATTTGCTTTCCTTCTTTCTTCTTCTTTTTTTTTTTTTTTTTGGTGGGGGAATGGTGCTGATTTCTTTTTTCTTTTTTTGAGACAGGGTATTTCTCTGTCACACAGGCTGGAGTACAGTGGCACATCATGGCTCACTGCAGCCTCAACCTCCTGGGTTCAAGCAATCCTCAAATCTCAGCCTCCCGAGTAGCTGGGTCTATTCTATAGGCTTGAGCTACCAGGCCCTGCTAATTTTTAAATTGTTTTGTAGAGATGAGGGTCTCACTATGTCACCCAGGGTGGTCTTAAACTCCTGGGGCAAGGGATCCTCCTGCCTTGGCCTCCACAAGTGCTAAGATTACAGGCGTGAGCCACTGCACATGGCCTGATTTATTTTTCTTTTCTTTCTTTTCTTTTCTTTTCTTTTCTCTTTTCTCTTTTCTTTTCTTTTCTTTTCCTTCCTCCCTCCCCTCCCCTCCCCTCCCCTCCCTCCCCTCCCCTCCCCTCCCCTCCCCTCCCCTCCCTTCCCTTTCCTTTCCTTTTCTTTTCTTTTCTTTTCTTTTTTGATGGAGCCTCGCTCTGTCGCCCAGGCTGGAGTGCAGTGGTGCGATCTCGGCTCACTGCAAGCTCTGCCTTCCGGGTTCACGCCATTCTCATGCCTCAGCCTCCGGAGTAGCTGGGACTACAGGCGCCCGCCACCACGTCTGGCTATTTTTTTTTTTTTTTTTTTGTATTTTTAGTAGAGACAGAGTTTCACCATGTTAGCCGTGATGGTCTCAATCTTCCGACCTTGTGATCCTCCCGCCTCGGCCTCCCAAAGTGCTGGGATTGCAAGTGTGAGCCACCGCGCCCAGCCGTCTTTTCTTTTTCTTTTTTATTTTTTTGAGACAGGTTCTCGCTCTGTCACCCAGGCTGTAGTGCACTGGCAGAATCTCAGCTCACTGCAACCTCTACTTCCCAGGTTCAAGCAATTCTCATGCCTCAGCCTCCTGAGTAACTGGGATTACAGGCGTGTGCCACTACACCCAGCTAATTTTTTGTATTTTTAGTAAAGAGGAGGTTTCCCCATGTTGACCAAGGTGGTCTCCATCTCTTGACCTCGTGATCTGCCTGCCTCACCCTCCCAAAGTGCTGAGATTACAGGCGTGAGCCACTGTGCCCGGCCTGATAACAGCTTTCTATGTGCCAGCGACTGCTCCAAGTTTATATGTATTATGTGTATTAATTCATTAACTCATTTGTATTTATATGTATTAACTCATTAATTCCTTTTATTAGTCCATTTTCATGCTGCTGATAAAGACATACTGAGAGGTGACAATGTGCTAGCAGCCCTCACTCTCAGCGCCTCCTCGGCCTTGGCGTCCACTCTGGCGGCGCTTGAGGAGCCCTTCAGCCCGCCACGGGACCGTGGGAGCCCCTCTTTGGGCTGGCTGAGGCCGGAGCCGCCTCCCTCTGCTTGCGGGGAGGTGTGGGGGGAGAGGCGTGGGCGGGAACTGGGGCTGCGCCCAGCGCTCGCTGGCCAGTGCGAGTTCCAGCGGGCGCGGGCGCGGACTCGGCGGGCCCAGCACACGGAGTGGCCAGCCGGCGCCGTGGGCCCAGGGCAGCCCGTGCACCCGGGCCAGCAACTGCGCAGGTTGCACCGGGTCCCCCAGCAGTGCCGGCCGAATGGCGCTGCACTCAAATTCTCGCCGGGCCTTAGCTGCTTCCCCGCAGGCAGGACTCGGGACCTGCAGCCAGCCGTGTCTGAGCCCCGCCCCCCGCCGTGGGCTCCCGAACGACCTAGCCTCCCCGAGTGCCCCCCTGCTCCGTGGCGCCCGGTCCCATCGGTCCCATGGACAGCCCAAAGGCTGAGGAGTGCAAGCGTGGCTCGGGACTGGCGGGCAGCTCCGCCTGCAGCCCTGGTGCAGGATCCACTGGGTGAAGCTAGCTGGGCTCCTGAACCGGATGGGGACTTGGAGAACTTTTATATCTAGCCTGAGGATTGTATGTGCACCCATCAGCACTCTGTGTCTAGCTCAGGGTTTGTAAATACACCAATTGGTACTCCGTATCTAGCTAACTCTGTATCTAGCTAACTAGCACTCTGTGACTCTGTCTAGCTCAAGGATTGTAAACGCACCAATCAGCACTCTGTCAAAATGGACCAATCAGCTCTCTGTAAAATGGACCAGTCAGCTCTCTGTAAAATAGACCAATCAGCTCTCTGTAAAATGGCCCAATCAGCAGGATGTGGGTGGGGTCAGGTAAGGGAATAAAAGCAGGCTGGGGGGGGGGGGGGGGGGGGGGGGGGGAGCCAGACGGTGGCGACTCCCTCGTGTCCCATTCCACACTGTGGAAGCTTTGTTCTTTCGCTCTTTGCAGTAAATCTTGCTGCTGCTTACTCTTTGGGTCCACGCTGCCTTTGTGAGCTGTAACACGCACCACGGAGGCTTGCAGCTTCACTCCTGAAGCCAGTAAGACCATGAACCCAGCGGGAAAAACGAGCAACTCCAGACACACTGCCTTTAAGAACTGTAGCACTCACTGTGAAGGTCTGCAGCTTCACTCCAGACAGTGAGACCATTAACCCACCAGAAGGAAGAAGCTCCAGACACATCCGCATGTCTGAAGGAACAAACTCTGGACACACCATCTTTAAGAACTGTAACACCGCGAGGGTCAGTGACTTCATTCTTGAAGTCAGTGAGACCAAGAACCCACCAATTCCGGCCACAATACTTGAGACTGAGAAGAAAAAGATGTTTAGGCCAGGCGTGGTGGCTCACACCTGTAATCCCAGCACTTTGGGAGGCCAGGGTGGGGGGATCACCTGAGATTAGGAGTTTGAGGTCACCCTGGCCAACATGGCAAAACCCCATCTCTACTAAAAATACAAAAAGTAGTAGGGTGTGGTGGTACATGCCTGTGATCCTAGCTACTTGGGAGGCTGAAGCAAGAGAATCGCTTGAACCTGGGAGGTGGAGGTTGTAGTGAGCCAAGATCACGCAACTGCACTCCAGCCTGGGTATCAGAGTGAAACTCCATCTAAAAAAAAAAAAAAAATTAATGAACCTACAGTTCCACATGTCTGGGGAGGCCTCACGATCATGGCGGAAGGTGAAAAGCATGTGTCACATGGCAGCAGACAAGAGAAGAGAGCTTGTGCATGGAAACTCCAATTTTTTTTTTCGAGATGGTATCTTGCTCTGTCACCCAGGCTATAGTGCGGTGGCTTGATCTCGGCTCAGTGCCAGCTCCACCTCCCGGGTTCATGGCATTCTCCTGCCTCAGCCTCCCCAGAAGCTGGGACTACAGATGCCCACCACCACGCCCAGCTAATTTTTTGTATTTTTGGTAGAGACGGGGTTTCACCATGTTAGCCAGGATGGTCTCGATCTAATGACCTTGTGATCCACCCGCCTCGGCCTCCCAAAGTGTTGGGATTACAGGCATGAGCCACTGCGCTCAGCCGAAACTCCCATTTTTAAAACCATCAGATCTCATGAGACTTATTCAAGATCATGAGAACAGCACAGGAAAGACCTGCCCCTATGATTCAATTACCTCCCACCAGGTTCTTCCCACAACACATTGGAACTGTGGGAGGTACAATTCAAGATGAGATTTGGGTGGGGACACAGCCAAACCATATCACCCCTCAAAATAGCCTTATGGGTAGGTTCCCTTATTACCTCTGTTTTACAGATGAGAAAATTAAGGCTCAGAGAATTTGAGAGTTAAGTGACTTGCTCAAGATTGCACAACTAGCATTTGGTAGAGTTGGGATTCAACCCCAGGTAGTGTGGCTCAAGAGTCATGTGTTGAGCCAATAGCTCATACACTGAAATATGTGTCTTGTGACTGGGGCCTTCAATGCCTTAACCCAAAGGAGTGGTTCTAATGGTAGGGATCTCAGACATGAGGGAGTCTGATAATACTGAGGATTCTTGTCTTGGAGACTTTTCCTGGTGGCAAACTCAACTCTGCCATCCGAGCCTTACGTTTCATGGTGGCCCCTCTTGTGTGAAATAAACAAGGGAAAATATCTTTTTTTTTTTTTTTTCTTTTTTTGAGATGGAGTCTCAGTCTGTTTCCCAGGCTGGAGTGCAGTGACGTGATCTTGGCTCACCACAACCTCCGCCTGCCAGGTTCAAGTGATTCTCCTGCCTCAGCCTCCCTAGTAGCTAGGACTACAGGTGTGCACCACTATACCAGGCTAATGTTTATATTTTTAGTAGAGACGGGGTTACACTATGTTGGCCAGGCTGGTCTCGAACTCCTGACCTTGTGATCCACCCACCTCGGCCTCTCAAAGTGCTGAGATTACAGGCGTGAGCCACTATACCCAGCCCTTTTTTTTTTTTTAATGTAATTTAATTTTATTTTTGAGATGGAGTTTCACTCTGCCGCCTAGGCTGGAATGCAGTGGTGTGAGCTCGGCTTGCTGCAACTTCCACCTCCCGGGTTCAAGTGATTCTCCTGCCTCAGCCTCCCAAGTAGCTGTGACTACAGGCACCTGCCACCATGCCTGGCTAATTTTTTTTTTTTTTTTTTTTTTTTTTTAATAATAGAGATGGGGTTTCACCTTGTTGACCAGGCTGGTCTCAAACTCCTGACCTCAGGTGATCTGCCTGCCTCGGCCTCCCAAAGTGCTGGGATTACAGGCGTGAGCCACCACCCCCAGCCAGGAAAATAGCCTTCTAACTGGGCTTGTGGCATCTCTCTAAATGACCTGAAGCCTCCAGGCTGGTGCTATTTGTCAATTGTCAGCCTCCATATTTGAGAGGCTCTTGTATGGGCTGGGTTCATGTGAACATAGTTCGCACTTAAAATGGGCAGAGTCTGGAGAGATTTCAATATGAAACGTTGCTGGTTGTATTTTCTTTTTTTCTTTTTTCTTTTTTTTTCTGAAGCAGAGTCTCGCTCTGTCACCTAGGCTGGAGTGCAGTGGTGCGATCTCAGCTAACTACAAGCTCCACCTGCTGGGTTCACACCATTCTCCTGCCTCAGCCTCCTGAGTAGCTGGGACTACAGGCGCCCGCCACCACTCCCGGCTCATTTTTTTGTATTTTTAGTAGAGATGGGGTTTCACCGTGTTAGCCAGGATGGTCTCGATCTCCTGACCTTCTGATCTGCCCGCCTCGGCCTCCCAAAGTATTGGGATTACAGGCGTGAGCCACCGCACCTGGCCGTCGGTTGTATTTTTGTATTGCACTTTGTTGTCATCTGGAAATCAAGAAAAAAGGGCCTGTGCCTTTTGTGGCACTGAGTCTTTCATTGTCACCTGTGCATTCTGTGGCCAAACCCTGTTTCTGTTTCCACTTACCACGGCAGGTGTGGGCAGTCTCTCACAATTAGTTTGCTGAGTGTGGTCCCTTTGATGTGCTGGGGGTTTTGTGCAACTTGGTAGAGGGCACAAGGGGGACCTCAAGCTGAGCACAGGCTCTCAAGAGAAGACACTATCCAGGCCGGGCGCGGTGGCCCACGCCTGTAATCCCAGTACTTTGGATCACCTGATTTCGAGACCAGCCTGACCAATATGATGAAACCCTGTCTCTACCAAAAATACAAAAATTAGCCGGGCGTGGTGGCATGCACCTGTAATCCCGGCTACTCGGGAGGCTGAGACAGGAGACTCGCTTGAACCTGGGAGGTGGAGGTTGCAGTGAGCCGAGATCGCGCCACTGCACTCCAGCCTGGGCAATGAGATTGAAACTCCGTCTCAAAAAAAAGAAGACACTATCCATGGGTCAGCTCATTCAGTGGGTGGCCAATGGTGCCCACAAACAGCAGGGAGAGAGAGCATTGCAGCTGGTCCTGGTGCCATTGCTAATGGATTTGCACACCATCTCTGCATGATAGCCCTGCCTGGCCTCGCCAGGACAGTTGAGCTGCCTACTGGGTATACTAAGACCCTGAAACCTGCTGCTCAGCAGTACCTATCACAAGGTGGTTCCCATTTTTTTGGAAGTTTGGCATCTCCCTTAAGGTGCGGGGAAGAATCTACCCTAGCTCGGCCACTGTTTCACTTGGCCAGCTGGCATCGTCAGGAGTTCCATTCCTAGGGCCCCTGACAGCCAGTTTGGCAAGAGCGGTCTGGGAAGAAGAGTCACTTGATTTGTTTCCTGTCTGCCAGACGCTCAGAGCTGCTGGAAATCCACACGGATGCAATAACTCAACTTGGTTTCATTCATCGAGATCCAGAGGGAGGATGCACTCCTTCCAAAGACAGACAGGGCCCACATGCCTGATGTAGCAAGCTGGGTAGGTTTCACACTTCTCCACACATTTCAAAGTATAATTAAGTGTCCGGGCTGCCTCATGCATCTCCTTCTGTGCTCATGTAACACTTGTTTCTCAGGGCTCCTGGGGACTGAAGATTTTGCAAAGGAACAAAAGAGACCAAACTTACATGCAAATTATTCATATTTATGAGTGAAAAATAAGTCAACAGATTGATGAGACTTTGTTACCAACACAGGAATTTGATTCCTACCAACACAGGCTGCAGGAATGGCAGTACAGTGTCCAGAGCAAAGGGGAGAGGGCACAAGAGGCCTGCTCTACACGGAGCCAGCCAGACTCCACCTGGAATATTGTGCTCAGTTTCTGGAGCCCATCCAGCTTTTGGAGTGATGGGACTCCCGATAAGAAATGGTTGAAAGACCTGGGAATGTTTAGCTGAGGAGGAGAAGACTCATGAGGAACATGACAGCTGCCTTTAAGAAACTGAAAGCTGGCCCATGGGAGAGAGGGAGGGGACTCAAGGAAGAGTGGAGGTGTAGAAAGAGTGTGGGCTTTGGACTCAGGAACCCTCAGCTGAATTCACAGTTCTGCACCTTACTAGGCCTGCTCCCTTTGGTAAGTCATCTCATCTCTCTGAGCCTCAATTTCTTCATTGGTGCAGTGGGGAGGACAATACCTTCCTCACTGTGTTGTGAGGTCAGTGGTGGTGGGGGGTGGTCTGTAAAATAGTGCTTGAAATTTTCAAAGCACTTGACAATTGATATTACTGTGAGTCTCTGTGGTCCCACAGCACAGAGCCTGGTCCCCTGGGTGAAATTGACAAAGAAGCAGATTTTGGCGCAGTTCCATTAAGAGCTATCTAACCGTGATAGGGGTCTTAAAATGTAAATGACTGCTTTGGGAAATAGTAAGTTCATCATCACTGGAGATATTTAAGCAGCAACTGGACCAGTATTTTCTGGAAGGCTGCATGGAGGAATTCCTGCATACAAAAGAGGGTTGGAGTACATCACTTCTAGGGGCTTTTCCAACTTTTAGGTTAGAAGATTCTTTTTTTTTTTTTTTGAGACGGAGTGTTGATATTGTTGCCCAGGCTGGAGTGCAATGGCATGATCTTGGCTCACGGCAACCTCTGCCTCCCAGATTCAAGTGATTCTCCTGCCTCAGCCTCCTGAGTAGCTGGGATTACAGGCGCGTGCCACCACGCCTGGCTAATTTTTCTATTTTTAGTAGAGACAGGGTTTCTCCATGTTGGTCAGGCTTGTCTTGAACTCCCGATCTCAGGTGATCTGCCTGCCTCGGCCTCCCAAAGTGCTGGGATTACAAGCATGAGCCACTGCGCCCAGCCTTTTTTTTTTTTTGAGATGGAGTATCACTCTGTCACCCAGGCTGGAGTGCAGTGGAGTGGCACAATCTCGGCTCACTGCAGCCTCCACCTCCCGGGTTCAAGGGATTCTCCTGCCTCAGCCTCCTAAGTAGCTGAGATTACAGGCGCCCATGACCACACCCAGATAATTTTTATATTTTTAGTAGAGACGGGGTTTCGCCATGTTGCCCAGGTTGGTCTCGAACTCCTGGCCCCAAGTGATCTGCCCGCCTCAGCCTCCCAAAGTGCTGGGATTACAGACGCGAGCCACTGCACCTGGCCCATTTCTTTCTTTCTTTCTTTCTTTCTTTCTTTCTTTCTTTCTTTCTTTTTTTTTTTTTTTTTGAGACGGAGTCTCGCTCTGTCGCTTAGGCTGGAGTACAGTGGCGTGATCTCGGCCCACTGCAACCTCCGCCTCCTGGGTCAAGCACATCTCCTGCCTCAGCCTCCCAAGTAGCTGGGATTACAGGCGCCTGCCACCACTCCCCGCTAATTTTTGTATTTGTAGTAGAGATGGGGTTTCACCATGTTGGCTAGGCTGGCCTTGAACTCCTGACTTCAGGGGATCCACCTGCCTCAGCCTCCCAAAGTGCTGGGATTATAGGCGTAAGCCACCATGCCTGGCCCACTTGGCCCATTTCTATTACCACAAAAATATGCTGTTTATTCTCCAGTTGAAGAAAAACAAAAGTGGTTTCCTCTCTCCTTCCCTTTTTCTAAACTTTTCTTTTTTTTTTTTTTTATTATACTTTAAGTTCTAGGGTACATGTGCATAACGTGCAGGTTTGTTACATATGTATACTTATGCCATGTTGGTGTGCTGCACCCATCAACTCGTCAGCACCCATCAATTCATCATTTATATCATGTATAACTCCCCAATGCAATCCCTCCCTCCTCCCCCCTCCCCCCTCCCCATGATAGGCCCCAGTGCGTGATGTTCCCCTTCCCGAGTCCAAGTGATCTCATTGTTCAGTTCCCACCTATGAGTGAGAACATGCGGTGTTTGGTTTTCTGTTCTTGTGATAGTTTGCTAAGAATGATGGTTTCCAGCTGCATCCATGTCCCTACAAAGGACGCAAACTCATCCTTTTTTATGGCTGCATAGTATTCCATGGTGTATATGTGCCACATTTTCTTAATCCAGTCTGTCACAGATGGACATTTGGGTTGATTCCAAGTCTTTGCTATTGTGAATAGTGCCGCAATAAACATACGTGTGCATGTGTCTTTGTAGTAGAATAATTTATAATCCTTTGGGTATATACCCAGTAGTGGGATGGCTGGGTCATATGGTACATCTAGTTCTAGATCCTTGAGGAATTGCCATACTGTTTTCCATAATGGTTGAACTAGTTTACAATCCCACCAACAGTGTAAAAGTGTTCCTATTTCTCCACATCCTCTCCAACACCTGTTGTTTCCTGACTTCTTAATGATTGCCATTCTAACTGGTGTGAGATGGTATCTCATTGTGGTTTTGATTTGCATTTCTCTGATGGCGAGTGACGATGAGCATTTTTTCATGTGTCTGTTGGCTGTATGAATATCTTCTTTTGAGAAATGTCTGTTCATATCCTTTCCCCACTTTTTGATGGGGTTGTTTGTTTTTTTCTCGTATATTTGTTTGAGTTCTTTGTAGATTCTGGATATTAGCCCTTTGTCAGATGAGTAGGTTGCAAAAATTTTCTCCCATTCTGTAGGTTGCCTGTTCACTCTGATGGTAGTTTCTTTTGCTGTGCAAAAGCTCTTTAGTTTAATTAGATCCCATTTGTCAATTTTTGCTTTTGCTGCCGTTGCTTTTGGTGTTTTAGACATGAAGTCCTTGCCCATGCCTATGTCCTGAATGGTACTACCTAGATTTTCTTCTAGGGTTTTTATGGTATTAGGTCTAACATTTAAGTCTCTAATCCATCTTGAATTAATCTTCGTATAAGGGGTAAGGAAAGGATCCAGTTTCAGCTTTCTACTTATGGCTAGCCAATTTTCCCAGCACCATTTATGAAATAGGGAATCCTTTCCCCATTTCTTGTTTCTCTCAGGTTTGTCAAAGATCAGATGGCTGTAGATGTGCGGTATTATTTCTGAGGACTCTGTTCTGTTCCATTGGTCTATAGCTCTGTTTTGGTACCAGTACCATGCTGTTTTGGTTACTGTAGCCTTGTAGTATAGTTTGAAGTCAGGTAGCGTGACGCCTCCAGCTTTGTCCTTTTGACTTAGGATTGTCTTGGCAATGCGGGCTCTTTTTTGGTTCCATATGAACTTTAAAGCAGTTTTTTCCAATTCTGTGAAGAAACTCATTGGTAGCTTGATGGGGATGGCATTGAATCTATAAATAACCTTGGGCAGTATGGCCATTTTCACGATATTGATTCTTCCTATCCATGAGCATGGTATGTTCTTCCATTTGTTTGTGTCCTCTTTGATTTCACTGAGCAGTGGTTTGTAGTTCTCCTTGAAGAGGTCCTTTACATCCCTTGTAAGCTGGATTCCTAGGTATTTGATTCTCTTTGAAGCAATTGTGAATGGAAGTTCATTCCTGATTTGGCTCTCTGCTTGTCTGTTACTGGTGTATAAGAATGTTTGTGATTTTTGCACATTAATTTTGTATCCTGAGACTTTGCTGAAGTTGCTTATCAGCTTAAGGAGATTTTGGGCTGAGACGATGGGGTTTTCTAAATATACAATCATGTCATCTGCAAACAGGGACAATTTGACTTCTTCTTTTCCTAACTGGATACCCTTGATTTCTTTCTCTTGCCTGATTGCCCTAGCCAGAACTTCCAACACTATGTTGAATAGGAGTGGTGAGAGAGGGCATCCCTGTCTTGTGCCAGTTTTCAAAGGGAATTTTTCCAGTTTTTGCCCATTCAGTATGATATTAGCTGTGGGTTTGTCATAAACGGCTCTTATTATTTTGAGATACGTTCCATCAATACCGAATTTATTGAGCGTTTTTAGCATGAAGGGCTGTTGAATTTTGTCAAAAGCCTTTTCTGCATCTATTGAGACAATCATGTGGTTCTTGTCTTTGGTTCTGTTTATATGCTGGATTACGTTTATTGATTTGCGAATGTTGAACCAGCCTTGCATCCCAGGGATGAAGCCCACTTGATCATGGTGGATAAGCTTTTTGATGTGCTGCTGAATCCGGTTTGCCAGTATTTTATTGAGAATTTTTGCATCAATGTTCATCAGGGATATTGGTCTAAAATTCTCTTTTTTTGTTGTGTCTCTGCCAGGCTTTGGTATCAGGATGATGTTGGCCTCATAAAATGAGTTAGGGAGGATTCCCTCTTTTTCTATTGATTGGAATAGTTTCAGAAGGAATGGTACCAGCTCCTCCTTGTACCTCTGGTAGAATTCAGCTGTGAATCCATCTGGTCCTGGACTTTTTTTGGTGGGTAGGCTATTAATTGTTGCCTCAATTTCAGAGCCTGCTATTGGTCTATTCAGGGATTCAACTTCTTCCTGGTTTAGCCTTGGGAGAGTGTAAGTGTCCAGGAAATTATCCATTTCTTCTAGATTTTCTAGTTGATTTGCGTAGAGGCGTTTATAGTATTCTCTGATGGTAGTTTGTATTTCTGTGGGGTCAGTGGTGATATCCCCTTTATCATTTTTTATTGCATCTATTTGATTCCTCTCTCTTTTCTTCTTTATTAGCCTTGCTAGCGGTCTGTCAATTTTGTTGATCTTTTCAAAAAACCAACTCCTGGATTCATTGATTTTTTGGAGGGTTTTTTGTGTCTCTATGTCCTTCAGTTCTGCTCTGATCTTAGTTATTTCTTGCCTTCTGCTAGCTTTTGAATGTGTTTGCTCTTGCCTCTCTAGTTCTTTTAATTGTGATGTTAGAGTGTCAATTTTAGATCTTTCCTGCTTTCTCTTGTGGGCATTTAGTGCTATAAATTTCCCTCTACACACTGCTTTAAATGTGTCCCAGAGATTCTGGTATGTTGTATCTTTGTTCTCATTGGTTTCAAAGAACATCTTTATTTCCGCTTTCATTTCGTTATGTACCCAGTAGTCATTCAGGAGCAGGTTGTTCAGTTTCCATGTAGTTGAGCGGTTTTGATTGAGTTTCTTAGTCCTGAGTTCTAGTTTGATTGCACTGTGGTCTGAGAGACAGTTTGTTATAATTTCTGTTCTTTTACATTTGCTGAGGAGTGTTTTACTTCCAATTATGTGGTCAATTTTGGAATAAGTGCGATGTGGTGCTGAGAAGAATGTATATTCTGTTGATTTGGGGTGGAGAGTTCTATAGATGTCTATTAGGTCCGCTTGGTGCAGAGATGAGTTCAATTCCTGGATATCCTTGTTAACTTTCTGTCTCGTTGATCTGTCTAATGTTGACAGCGGAGTGTTGAAGTCTCCCATTATTATTGTATGGGAGTCTAAGTCTCTTTGTAAGTCCCTAAGGACTTGCTTTATGAATCTGGGTGCTCCTGTATTGGGTGCATATATATTTAGGAGAGTTAGCTCTTCCTGTTGAATTGATCCCTTTACCATTATGTAATGGCCTTCTTTGTCTCTTTTGATCTTTGATGGTTTAAAGTCTGTTTTATCAGAGACAAGGATTGCAACCCCTGCTTTTTTGTGTTCTCCATTTGCTTGGTAGATCTTCCTCCATCCCTTTATTTTGAGCCTATGTATGTCTCTGCATGTGAGATGGGTCTCCTGAATACAGCAGACTGATGGGTCTTGACTCTTTATCCAGTTTGCCAGTCTGTGTCTTTTAATTGGAGCATTTAGTCCATTAACATTTAAGGTTAATATTGTTATGTGTGAACTTGATCCTGCCATTAGATATTAACTGGTTATTTTGCTCGTTAGTTGATGCAGTTTCTTCCTAGCCTCGATGGTCTTTACATTTTGGCATGTTTTTGCGATGGCTGGTACCGGTTGTTCCTTTCCATGTTTAGGGCTTCCTTCAGGGTCTCTTGTAAGGCAGGCCTGGTGGTGACAAAATCTCTAAGCATTTGCTTATCTGTAAAGGATTTTATTTCTCCTTCACTTATGAAACTTAGTTTGGCTGGATATGAAATTCTGGGTTTAAAATTCTTTTCTTTAAGAATGTTGAATATTGGCCCCCACTCTCTTCTGGCTTGTAGAGTTTCTGCCGAGAGATCTGCTGTTAGTCTGATGGGCTTCCCTTTGTGGGTAACCCGACCTTTCTCTCTGGCTGCCCTTAAGATTTTTTCCTTCATTTCAACTTTGGTGAATCTGGCAATTATGTGTCTTGGAGTTGCTCTTCTGGAGGAGTATCTTTGTGGCGTTCTCTGTATTTCCTGAATTTGAATGTTGGCCTGCCCTACTAGGTTGGGGAAGTTCTCCTGGATGATTTCCTGAAGAGTGTTTTCCCACTTGGTTCCATTTTCCCCCTCACTTTCAGGCACCCCAATCAGGCGTAGATTTGGTCTTTTTACGTAATCCCATACTTCTTGCAGGCTTTGCTCATTTCTTTTTCTTCTTTTTTCTTTTGGTTTCTCTTCTCGCTTCATTTCATTCATTTGATCTTCAATCGCTGATACTCTTTCTTCCAGTTGATCGAGTCGGTTACTGAAGCTTGTGCATTTGTCACGTATTTCTCGTGTCATGGTTTTCATCTCTGTCATTTCGTTTATGATCCTCTCTGCATTAATTAGTCTAGCTGTCATTTCTTCCACTCTTTTTTCAAGATTTTTAGTTTCTTTGCGCTGGGTACGTAATTCCTCCTTTAGCTCTGATAGGTTTGATGGACTGAAGCCTTCTTCTCTTCTCTCGTCAAAGTCATTCTCTGACCAGCTTTGATCCGTTGCTGGCGATGGGCTGTGCTCCTTTGCAGGGGGAGATGCACTCTTATTTTTTGAATTTCCAGCTTTTCTGTCCTGCTTCTTCCCCATCTTTGTGGTTTTATCTGTCTCTGGTCTTTGATGGTGGTGACGTACTGATGCGGTTTTGGTATAGGTGTCCTTCCTGTTTGATAGTTTTCCTTCTGACAGTCAGAAGGACTGTCTGTTGGTCTGTTGGAGATTGCTTGAGGTCCACTCCAGACCCTATTTGCCTGGGTATCAGCAGCAGAGGTTGCCGAAGATAGAATATTGCTGAACAGCGAGTGTACCTGTCTGATTCTTCCTTTGGAAGTTTCCTCTCAGGGGTGTACTCCACCCTGTGAGGTGTGGGGTGTCAGACTGCCCCTAGTGGGGGATTTCTCCCAGCTAGGCTACTCAGGGGTCAGGGACACACCTGAGCAGGCAGTCTGTCCGTTCTCAGATCTCAACCTCCGCGTTGGGAGATCCACGGCTCTCCCCAAAGCTGTCAGACAGAGTCGTTCGCGTCTGCACCGGCTCCTGCTACTTCCCCTGTTGGTCTTCAGCTGTGCGCTGTCCCCAGAGGTGGAGACTACAGAGACAGGCAGGCTTCCTTGAGCTGCTGTGAGCTCCACCCAGTTCGAGCTTCCCAGCGGCTTTGTTTACCTACTTAAGCCTCAGCAATGGCGGGCGCCCCTCCCCCAGCCTCGCTGCTGCCTTGCGGATAGATCGCGGCAGACTGCTGTGTTAGCAGTGAGGGAGGCTTCGTGGGCGTGGGACCCTCCCGGCCAGGTGTGGGATATATTCTGGTGTGCCTGTATGCTTACAGCGCAGTATTGGGGTGGGAGTTACCCGATTTTCCAGGTGTTGTGTGTCTCAGTTCCCCTGGCTAGGAAAACGGATCCCCTTCCCCCTTGCGCTTCCAGGTGAGGCGATGCCTCGCCCTGCTTCAGCTCTCGCTGGTCAGGCTGCAGCAGCTGACCAGCACCGATTGTCCGGCACTCCCTAATGAGATGACCCCAGTACCTCAGTTGAAAATGCAGAAATCACCGGTCTTCTGTGTCGCTCGCGCTGGGAGTTGGAGACTGGAGCTGTTCCTATTCGGCCATCTTGCTCCGCCCCCCCTAAACTTTTCAAAAGAGTTAGCTGTACTGCCTGCCTCCTGTCTTCCCCTCCTACCTTCTCTTTTGCATACTGCACTCAGGCTTTTGCCCTCCCCCTCACTCCACCAAAGTTGTTGTTCTTAAGGTCATCAACAACTCACAGGCTGCCAATGCCACGATCAATTTTCACCATCCTCTCCTCACTTGTCCCATCTGCATAATTGATAAAGTTGACCTCTCCCTGCTCCTCCAAGACACCACACTCTCCTGGCTTTCTTCCTACCTCACTGGCTCCCAGTCTCTTTGGTGGGTTCCTCCTCATCTCCTGACTTGTAAATAGTGGGGTGCTTCAAGGCAGTGTCTCAGACCTCTTTTTCCTGGTGTTTCCTAGCAGTCTCATCCAGACCTGTGGCTTTTTTTTTTTCTTTTGAGATGGAGTCTCACTGGGTCACTCAAGCTGGAGTGCAGTGGTACAGTCTTGGCTCACTGCAACCTCTGCCTCCCAGGTTCAAGCGATTCTCCTGCCTTAGCCTCCCAAGTAGCTGGGATCACAGGCATGTACCACTATGCCTGGCTAATTTTTGTATTTTAGTAGAGATGGGGTTTCACCATGTTGGCCAGGCTGGTCTCGAACTCCTGACCTCAAGTGATCCGTCCGCCTTGGCCCCTCAAAGTGCTGGTGTTACAGGAGTGAGCCGCTGCGCCCAGCCAGACCTGTGGCTGTAAATATATACTGGATGTGGTTCTTGCCTCCGAATACTGGACAACTCTTACATTCATATCTCCAGTTGGGACCCCTATCCTGAACTCCAGACTTGTACAACCAATGACCTCCTTGATTTAACAGGAACACCAAATCCCTGATGTCAAAACCTGCTCCTCCCATAATCTTCGTTATTTCAGAAATGGTGACTCCATACTTTCAGTCACTCAGACCAAAACCTTAGGGTCATCTCATACTCCACATCCAGTTCATCAGCAAATCCTGTCAGCTCTGTCTTCAATATGTACCTAGAGCCCAATCACTTCTGCTCTTCTTTACTCCTCTCACGCCGATCCAAGCCACCATTATCTTGCACCAGAGTAACTCCATAGCCTCCCAAATAGACTGATTTCACAGGCGGTCCTGTTAAAGCATAAATCGGGGCCAGGCACGGTGGCTCATGCCGGTAATCCCAGCACTTTGGGAGCCTAAGGTGGGCAGATCACGAGGTCAGGAGATCGAGACCATCCTGGCCAACATGATGAAACTCCATCTGTAGTAAAATACAAAAAATTAGCTGGGCATGGTGGCACGCTCCTGTAGTCTCCGCTACTCAGGAGGCTGAGGCCGGGGAATCGCTTGAACCTGGGAGGTTGCAGTGAGCCGAGATCGTGCCACTGCACTCCAGCCTGGTGACAGAGCGAGACTCTCAAAGATAAAATAAAATAAAATAAATCAAATCTTATCACTTATCTGCTAAAAATTGCCCAATGGCTCCATCTTCCTCAAAGCAAAAGCCCAAGTCCTCATCACCAGTTACTCTCATCATGCACTCTGCTCCAAGCATTGGCTAACCTCCTTGCTATGCCTCCAGCACACCAGGCAAGCTCCTGGCTGAGAATGCTCTTTCCCTAGACATCTGATTGGCCACTCTGTATCTGTATATACACATGCATATCTTGTAAAGTGCATGTACTAGGGATGTAAATGCAAGGACTAGGGTTTAGAAGGATCATACCGGCCGGGCACGGTGACTCATGCCTGTAATCCCAGCATTTTGGGAGGCCAAGGTGGGCAGATCACGAGGTCAAGAGATGGAGATCATTCTGGCCAACATGGTAAAACCCCGTCTCTACTAAAAATACAAGAATTAGCTGGGCATGGTGCTGCGTGCCTGTAGTCCCAGCTACTTGGGAGTCTGAGGCAGGAGAATCGCTTGAACACGGGAGGCAGAGGTTGCAGTGAGCCGAGATCACACCACTGCACTCCAGCCTGGCGACAGAGTGAGACTCCCCGTCTCAAAAAAAAAATAGTAAAAATAATAATAATAGCAGGATCATACCAAAGCCATAACAGTGGTCACAACCAGGGTTATTCCCAGTGGGCCTGGGAATGGGGTAAGATTGGGGGGCGGTACCAAAGGAGACTAGTCATATCTGTAATGTTTTCATTACAATGAATTCCTGTATTACTTTTGTGGAATTTAAAAGAAATAAAAATGAATCCATTAAAAATTATATGTTGTGGCCAGGTGCAGTGGCTCACTCGTGTAATACCAGCACTTTGGGAGGCCAAGGCGGGCGGATCACTTGTGGTCTGGAGTTCAAGACCAGTCTGGCCAACATGGTGAAACCCCGTCTCTACTAAAAATACAACAGTTAGCTGGGTTTGGTGGCATGAGCCTGTAATCCCAGCTACTCGGGAGGCTGAGGCAGGAGAATTGCTTGGCCCAGGAGGCAGAGGTTGCAGTGAGCCAAGATCGTGCCACTGCACTCCAGCCTGGGTGACGGAGCGAGACTCCATCTCCTAAATAAATAAATAAAATTACATGTTGTAACAATTTCTGGAAAATGAACAGGAGAAGTTGGAAGGACTCAGTAAGTGCTAAAAGCCATTCTTAGGGCTGGGGCCTGCCGAAGCCTCCAGGAATACTCTCCCCAACCCCACCTGTTCCAGGCTCTGTTCTAAGAGCTGGGGATATAGCAATGCACTAGACAGAGGGAGCCCTCTTCCTTGTGGAGCTGGCTTTCTGGTGGGAGAACCAGAGCCCTCCAGCTTCTCAGCCAGACCTCCACAATGTGAAGGTTTCGATTCTGCAGCTGCAGGAATAGCATCCCTGACGGCTGATATCCAAGCCGGGCTGCCTCAGGCCACTTAGCCTTGTCCCGGAAATCCTGCCGTCTAGAGACTAGCAGGAGCCACCTCCTTCTTACCTGGCTAGGGTTGGGGGATAGACTATCACTAATCAGTTAACATATATTGAATATGTAAGGAGCCTTTCTGCACCATTCCCCAACCCACCCACCCCTCAGGCCTCAGGCCTAGTCTGTGGCAGAGGATGACACATCTGGCCTCTGGCTGGTCCTTTACCTCTAGTTCTCATCAGTGGGGCCAAGGCTGCCCAAGAGAAGGCCCCCTACCTTCTCTTCAACTCGCTCAGCTGGAGGCCGGGAAGTGACAATTCCATTCACTGTCACGAGGGACAGATACATGAGCTATTTTGTCCAGAGCCTGGACTGCCCTCTTCCACTCTTGTCACTTTCTTCCTTCAATCCGGTCAAACCACTGCCCTTTGATGGAGTCCATTGAAAGGTCTTTAGCAAAGCTGATGGAGGGGAGGAGTCATGTCCTGATTCTCTCTCTCCCTCCAGCCTGGGCAGCCCTCAGCCCTAGGCCTTGCCCTTGTGTCCCATATCTTGCTGCATGCTGCTGGCTGCACTGGGTTCCTGTCCTGGCCCTTTAGCTTAGTGCAAAGAGAGTTGCTCCTCCAGTTGCGAACAGGATTCTGTGAGCAGAGCTCAGCCCCCTTGTCCTGCACTGACTGTCTGGGGAGCCTTGTGTCCCAGACGTTCTGTTCCTCAGTTCCTGTTAATGGAGAGAGAATCCTGACAGGGCCTGTGCATCTGCAGGATAGCCCAGCTTGGATATCAGCCGTCAGGGATGCTATTCCTGCAGCTGCAGAATCGAAACCTTCACATTGTGGAGGTCTGGCTGAGAAGCTGGAGGGCTCTGGTTCTCCCACCAGAAAGCCAGCTCCACAAGGAAGAGGGCTCCCTCTGTCTAGTGCATTGCTATGCTTAAGGACATAGGCCCTGGAGCCACCTGCTTGGGTTCATTTTTCAGCTTTCCTAGCTGGATGACCTTAGAAAATTTGCAAAAATTGTGCTTGCTGCCTTATTCTACACAAATGAGATTCCTCATTTGTAGAAGGTGAGGAATCGATCATATTCATAATATCTACTTCACAGGGTTGTAGTAACAATTAAATGTATGTTATTGCCTGTAAAAGCTCTTAGAACAACGCCTGGCACACAGCAGGCACTCAGTACAAGAAGGCCGTTATTTTCACTATATTTATTTATTTATTTATTGAGACGGAGTCTCGTTCTGTCACCCAGGCTGGAGTGCGGTGGCGTGATCTCAGCTCACTGCAAGCTCCGCCTCCCGGGTTCATGCCATTCTCCTGTCTCAGCCTCCCTAGTAGCTGGGACTACAGGCGCCTGCCACCACACCCAGCTAAATTTTTGTGTTTTTAGTAGAGACGGGATTTCACCATGTTAGCCAGTATGGTCTCGATCTCCTGACCTTGTGATCCATCCACCTGGGCCTCCCAAAGTGCTGGGATTACAGGCAGGAGCCACCGCGCCCAACTGCCTTATTATTATTTTGATACAGGGTCTTGGTCTGTCACCCAGGCTGGAGGGCAGTGGCGAGATCTCAGCTCACGGCAACCTCTGCCTCTAATGCTGAAGCAACTCACCTACCTTAGCCTCCTGAGTAGCTGGGACTACAGGTGCACACCACTATGCTCGGCTAAATTTTGCGTTTTTTTTTTTTTTTTATAGAGACAGTGTTTTACCATGTTGCCCGGGCAGGCCTCGAACTCCTGAGCTCCAGCAATCAGCCTGCCTTGGCCTCCCAAAATGCTGAGATTACAGGCAAGAGCCACCACGCCCAGCCTTCACTATTATTAATATAATATTTTATTTTGCCGGGCACGGTGGCTCAAGCCTGTAATCCCAGCACTTTGGGAGGCCGAGACGGGCGGATCACGAGGTCATGAGATCGAGACCATCCTGGCTAACACGGTGAAACCCCGTCTCTACTAAAAAATACAAAAAACTAGCCGGGCGTGGTGGCGGCGCCTGTAGTCCCAGCTACTGGGGAGGCTGAGGCAGGAGAATGGCGTAAACCCGGGAGGCGGAGCTTGCAGTGAGCCGAGATCTGGCCACCGCACTCCAGCCTGGGCGGCAGAGCCAGACTCCGTCTCAAAAAAAAAAAAAAAAAATATATATATATATTTTATTTTATTCTATTTTATTTTATTTCTTTGGAAACAGGTTCTCACTCTGTTGCCCAGGCTGGAGGGCAGTGGCATGATATCGGCTCACTGCAACCTCCACCTCCCAGGTTCAAGCGATTCTCCTACCTTAGCCTCCTGAGTAGCTGGGACTACAGGCGTGTGCCACTAAGCCCACTTAAGTTATGTATTTTTAGTAGAGATGGAGTTTCGCCATGTTGGCCAGGCTGGTCTCGAGCTCCTGACCTCAAATGATCCACCTGCCTCAGCCTCCCAAAGTGCTGAGATTATACTCGTGAAGCACCGCACCTGGCCTTCACTGTTATTTATTTATTTATTTGTTTATTTATTTATTTATTTATTTATTTATTTATTTGAGACAGAGTCTTGCTCTGTCGCCAGGCTGGAGTGCAGTGGTGCAATATTGGCTCACTGCAACCTCCGCCTCTCAGGTTCAAGCGATTCCCCTGCCTCACTCAGCCTCCTGAGTGGCTGGGACTACAGGCGTTTGCCACCATGCCCGGCTAATTTTTTTTTTTTTTTTTTTTTTTTTTTTTTTTTAGTAGAGATGGGGTTTCACCATGTTGGCCAGGATGATCTCGATCTCCTGACCTCGTGACCCATGTAGGCCTCCCAAAGTGCTGGGATTACAGGCGTGAGCCACCGCGCCTGGCTGCCTTCACTATTATTAATATCATATTTTATTTCATGTAATGGTTATAATAGCCCTGCCAGGGAGAGTGAACAAAACAGGCTTTAAAGTTAGACAGACCTGGTTTGAATCTCAGCCTGAAGACTTAACTATGTGACTTACATAAGGCACTTTACTTCTTTGTACCTGAGCTTCCCCATCTATAAAGTGGAGGTCATGATAATGACACCTGCCCCCTCATCTGCCCCTGCCCAGCAGCCACTCCTAGGATTAAAGTGCTTCTAGAGAAGCTGTGGCTGCTGTCTCTCCCAGTGCTGTCGTCTTCTCTAGGCCAGAAGCACACATAGCCTGAACTTGCTGGACCTCACACCCCTGCTGTGCCCTGTGCAGGGCTCTCAGCTCCAAGTGGGTTCTGTCTAATAATTACATAATAAGGTGTAATTACATAATAATTACACTTTAGCTATCCTACGAATTAAGGCAGCTCTTCCAAAGACAACACATCACACAATGCCCAGCATGTGCCAAGCTTCAGTTAATGAGAGCTGGGTTTGCTTTGTTTTGTTTTGCGATCCGACTGGGCTGTGACCTCCTTGGCTGGCTCTGGGTTCATCTGTCCCTCTCCCAGATGAGCAGTCTGCAGCCCTCCCCTCCAGCAAATGGGGCTGCGTAGCCTCCACACTCCTCTTGGTTGCTGCCCGTGGGCTGTTGCAGATGTCCTGCCAGGCAGCTGCTGGCCCTGCCCATCCTATGGCCCCCTTTCTAAAATCTGGGCTCCTCAGCTCCTTGGGGGATGGGACTTTGGGGCTCCTGGTCTTGACTTTGATGGCTAAACACTGAGTGCCAAGTCTATTTGTTCTCAAGTAGTTGAGATGGCACAAGTCTGGCCACCTTGCCCTGGATTCCCAGCTCCTGGTTGAGGAGAAGCCCCCTGCAGGAGTCACTATTATGCCTCCCTGGCCATTTCCAGGCCTGAAAGTGATATTTCTCTGCCCAGTTCACTGTCACTAAAGATGGGTTCATGTGCTGTTTTCTCCAGAGCCTGGTCTGCCCTCTCATCCATGCCTGTCACTCAGCCCAGCTTGTCACTTTCCTCCTTCAACAACACCTCAAACTGCCACCCCAATGCAGCCTGGGCACTCTTCCATCTATCTGCCTTGTCTGCCCCTGCCCAGCAGCCGCTCCTAGGATTCCAGTGCTTCTCGGGAAGCTGTGGCTGCTGCCTGTCCCAGCGCCGTTGTCTTCTCTGGGGCAGAAGCACACAGCCTGAGCTTGTTGGACCTCATGCCCCTGCTGTGTCCTCTGTGGGGCTCTCGGCTCCAAGTGGGTTCGCTCTATGAGACTGGCCGGTTGCCAGCTGGCTGGCTCTGCAGCCGACTCTGGGGAGGGAGTCCTGCCAAGGGCTGGCCTGGATCACTGTTGCTAGAGGAGCAGCCACCTCCCCACCACCACCCCCCATAGAAACACTGGGTTCCACATTCGTAAGCAGACATGCACAAGAATTTGCTACCCCCACTCGTTGTATGTCAAAAGCTGGCTAAAGGCTGGGTGAGATGGCTCACGCCTGTAATCCCAGCACTTTTGGAGGCCGAGGTGGGCAGATCACTTGAGGCCAAAAGTTCCAGCCTGGCCAACATAGCGAAATCCCGTCTCTACTAAAAATACAAAAATTAGCTGGGTGTGATGGTGTGTGCCTGTAATCCCAGCTACTAAGGAGGCTGAGGCACGAGAATCTCTTGAACCCAGGAGGCAGAGGTTGCGGTGAACTGAGGTTATGCCACTGCCCTCCTGCCTGGGCTACAGAGTGAGACTCCCATCTAAAAAAAAAAAAAAAGCTGGCTAAAATGGGCAGCCATGAAGAGGGGGAAAGACCTTATTGTGACTGGAGTTCTAGGTCTGCTGGTCACTGGCTGTGTGACCTCAAGTGATTACTTAACCTCTCCGAACCTCCATTTTGTCATCTGAAAAATGGACATGGAAGGAATTACTTTATTACCTCATAGGCCTTTTGTGAGGATCAAATGAGATCTTGGATGTGAACACTTTTTTTTTTTGAAACGGAGTCTCGCTCTGTCACCCAGGCTGGAGTGCAGTGGCGTGATCTTGGCTCACTACAAGCTCCGCCTCCCAGATTCACGGCATTCTCCTGCCTCAGCCTCCCGAGTAGCTGGGACTACAGGCGCCACCACACCTGACTAATTTTTTTTGTATTTTTAGTAGAGACAGGGTTTCACCATGTTAGCCAGGATGGTCTTGATCTCCTGACCTCATGATCTGCCCGCCTCGGCCTCCCAAAGTGCTGGGATTATAGGAGTAAGCCACTGCACCCGGCTTTTTTTTTTTTTTGTTGTTTGAGACAGAATCTCGCTCTCTCACCCAGGCTGGAGTGCAATGGCACGGTCTCGGCTCACTGCAACCTCCGCCTCCCAGGTTCTAACGATTCTCCTTCCACAGCGTCCTGAGTAGCTGGGATTACAGGCATGTGCCATTATACCCTGCTAATTTTTGTATTTTTAGTAAAGATAGGGTTTCACCATATCGGCTAGGCTGGCCTCGAACTCATGACCTCAAATGATCCACCCGCCTTGGCCTCCCAAAGTGCTGGGATTACAGGCATGAGCCACTGTGCCTCCTTTCAAGCTTCTGATGGCTGCAGGCAATCCTTCGTGCTCCGTGGCTTGTAGATGCATCACTCCAATCTCTGCTTTTTTTTTTTTTTTTTTTTTTTTTTTTTTTTTTGATTTGAGACAAAGTCTCACTCTGTCCCTCAGGCTGGAGTGCAGTGGCGCGATCTCAGTTCACTGCAACCTTCACCTCCAGGGTTCAAGTGATTCTCCTGTCTCAGCCCAGCAGCTGTGATTACAGGTGTGTGCCACCACACCCAGCTAATTTTTGTTGTTGTTGCTGTTGTTTGTTTTTGAGATGGAGTCTGGCTCTGTTGCCCAGGCTATATAGTGCAGTGGCGCAATCTGGGCTCACTGCAAGCTCTGCCTCCCGGGTTCATTCCATTCTCCTGCCTCAGCCTCCCAAGTAGCTGGGACTACAGGCGCCTGCCACCACGCCTAGCTAAGTTTTTGTATTTTTAGTAGAGATGGAGTTTCACCATGTTAGCCAGGCTGGTCTCAAACTCCTGACCTCAGATGATCCACCCACCTCAGTCTCCCAAAGTGTTGGGATTACAGGCGTGAGCCACCGCACCTGGCCTCTACCTATGTCTTTATGTCACCTCTCTGTGTCTTTTCCCCTTCTCTTCACTTATTAGGACACTTGTCATTGGATTTAGGGCTCACCCTAATCCAATACAAGCTCGTCATAAGATTTTTCCTTAATTGCATCTGCAAAGACCCCTTTTCCAAATAAGGTCACATTCTGGATGGATATACGTTTTGAGAGAGGTTCCATATTCAGCTCACTGCAGAAAGCTATTAAGAATTTCAGGCCGGGCATGGTGGCTCACGCCTGTAATCCCAGCACTTTGGGAGGACAAGGCAGGTGGATCACGAAGTCAGTAGATCGAGTCCAGCCTGGCTAACATGGTGAAACCTCGTCTCTACTAAAAATACAAAAAATTAGCCGGGCGTGGTGGCGGGCCCCTGTAGTCCCAGCTACTTGGGAGGCTGAGGCAGGAGAATGGCGTGAACCCAGGAGATGGAGCTTGCAGTGAGCCGAGACAGTGCCACTGCACTCCAGCCTAGGTGAAAGAGCAAGACTCCATCTCAAAAAAAAAATAATTTCAACAGGGCCGGGTGCGGTGGCTCACGCTTGTAATCCCAGCACTTTGGGAGGCCGAGGCAGGTGGATCACGAGGTCAAGAGTTCAAGATCAGTCTGGCCAAGATGGTGAAACTCTGTCTTTACTAAAAATACAAAAATTACCCAGATCTGGTGGCACATGCCTGTAATCCCAGCTACTCGGGAGGCTGAGGCAGGAGAATCGCTTGAACTCGGGAGGCGGAGGTTGCGGTGAGCTGAGATGGCGCCACTGCACTCCAGCCTGGGCGACAGAGTGAGACTCCATTTCAAAAAAAAAAAAAAAATCAACAGGGTCTCAGAAGGGCATTAGACCAGTTGCAGGACCCTGCTGAGAGTGGGGCCCTGTCCCACTACACAGGTCACATGCCCATGAAGCTAGAGTGTACCGAGGTCATCCATGCCCTCCCTTTCTGATGTCAAATCCAGCAGTTGGGTCTGAGTCCTCACCTTACTGGACCCTCTCAGCAGCATTGGACATCATCGATCACCCCATCCTCCTTGCAACTCCTGCCTCCCTTGGCTTCTGGGACACCCAGCTCTCCTGGTTTTCCTTTGAGCTCCCTAGCCAGTCAGTCATTCCTCAGTGCCTTCCTTCTGCTGGTCCTGCTGGCTCCATCCTCTAGAGTCTGGAGACTGGAGAGCCACGGATCTCGGACCTCGTCCACTTATCTCTATGTACTCGCTCCCTTGAGAATCTCATCTCATCCAGGTCTTTCAATGACCCCTCTGCACAGACACTTGCTGCTCTGATCCCTCCTCTGAGTTCCAGACACACAGATCCAGCTGCTGTCCAGCAGCCTGCTGACAGCTCCCCTTGGAGCTCTAACAAGCTTCTCAAACTTAGCCCATCCATAGTGAAGTCTTCCTAGTTGCTTGGGTGAAAATCTGCCAGCCATCTAAATTCCTCTCTTTCCTCTCACATTTCAACACAATCTCAGCAAATGCTTTCTGCCCTTCTTAGAATGAGATCCCCACTCCTTGCCATGGCCCACAAGGTCCTCCATGAAAACATGACTGAGTCTTCTGCTACCTCACCTCCTCCATGCCTACCAACTTCATCCCCACCCCGACCTGCACCGAGGATGCTCCAGTCCTCCACCACCCCACTCTGGCTCTTTGATCGCAACAAACACTCTCCCACCTCAGGGCCTCTGCACCTGTAGTTCCCTCTGCCTTGTGTGATCTTTCCTCATTCACTCATGAAGCAGGCTCCCCCACTTCATTCAGTCCTGCTCCAATGTCACCTGCTCAGGGAAGACCTCCCTGACCACCCTGTTGAAAATAACACCCTCTGGTCCCTCTCTGTTCCCATCCCCTGCTTTGTTTTTATCCAGAGGCATCTCGTACTTGCATTTGCTTCACATCTACCTCCCCAACTAGAAAGTAAGCTCCATGATTTTAGGGACTTGGTGTTTTTCACTACTGTCATCGTCACCACCCAGCACAGTATGTGACACATACGTGTTGAATCAGAGAATGAATGAATCTAAGCATGTTGCTCTCCTCGCTTAAAATTCCATGATGCTCCATCACATTTCCATGCTTTTGCCCATGCTGTTCCCTGTGCTCAGAATGCCCTTCCCCGTCCTAGCCTGCCTGGAAAACTTTTAGTCATCCCTCAAGACCAGAGCCCACTGTTGCCACCTTTGTGAAGCCCCTAGTTGCTGTAAGAGACACCTATATTTAGGCCGGGCCCAGTGGCTCATGCCTGTAATCCCAGCACTTTTGGAGGCCAAGGCGAGTGGATCACCTGAGGTCAGGAGTTTGAGACCAGCCTGACCAACATGGAGAAAGCCCCTCTCTACTGAAAATACAAAATTAGCTGGGTGTGGTGGTACATGCCTGTAATCCCAGCTACTCAGGAGGCTGAGGCAGAAGAATTGCTTGAACCCGGGAGGCGGAGGTTGCAGTGAGCCAAGATTGCGCCATTGCACTCTAGCCTGGGCAACAAGAGCAAAACTCTGTCTCCAAAAAAAAAAAAAAGAGAGAGAGAGACACCTATATTTTCTCCTCTGTATTAAAAACAACAACAACAACAACCACCAAATTCAACTCCAATCATCTGTTTCCCTTGCCTCTCCCAGGCAACGCCTCAACACCTTTTCTGGAGGGAAATTATTGTACCAGAAAAGATAGTTAATTTAAAAAAACAATTTTTTTTTGAGACAGTCTCGCTCTGTCACCAGGACTGGAGTGCAAGTGGAGCAATCTCAACTCACTGCAACCTCCACCTCCCGGGTTCAAGCGATTCTCCTGCCTCAGCCTTTCAAGTAGCTGGGACTACAGGTGCGTGTCACCACGCCTGGCTAATTTTTGTATTTTTATTAGAGACAGGGTTTCACTATGTTGGCCAGGCTGGTCTCGAACTCCTGACCTCATAATCTGCCCGCCTCTGCCTCCCAAGGTGCTGGGATTACAGGCCTGAGTCACAGCACCCGGCCTTTTATTTATTTATTTATTTTTCAAATAACGTGGAACCTGGAGGCAGAAACTTGGTGAGTCACAAGGGGGCAGCAAAGTGTTCCCACTCGGAGGAAGGCTACAAAGTCATCATCAGTTAGCAGCAAAAATCAGTTTTAAACCATGTAGCAATAAAGGATTAGCCACTGGATTTTGTAACAACTGGTCATTGCCCGCTCCAGTGTCAGTATTTGAAAAAGAAATAGGATTATAAAATCTCAGTGCAGCCATTTCGTATATGCCTTTGGGCCAGTCACAATCTATTTGACCCTGGTTTCCTCATCTGTAAACTAGGGATACCTGCTTCCCAAAGTCACTTCCTCATATGGTTGTCTTGATAATTAACTAGGATAATGAAGGTAATAGATGAGATGCCTGGAGTGTAGTAAGTGTTCATATGTAAAATACTATTATTACCATATAAAGAACCAAGGGAACTGAATGTTGCTGAATACCTAGTATGGGCAAAGGCACTTTGAATCCTTAATCAAGTGATGAATGATGAGAAGTTAAATGAGAGGTTGAATGACAAAGTGAGAGGTTAAATGACATGCCCAAGGCCACATAGCTAGCAACAACAATAGGGGTTCACAGGTACTACTATGTGCCATGCCAGGCAGTCGCAGTTCTAAGTACTTTGCATGAGCTGTCTCTTTTTTTTTTTGAGACAGGGTCTCCCTCTGTCGCCAGGCTGGCATGCAGGGGTGCGATCTCAGATCACTGCAATCTCTGCCTCCTGGGCTCAAGTAATCCTCCCACCTCAGCCTCCTGAGTAGCTGGGACCACAGACACTTGCCACTATGTCTGGCTCATTTTTTAGTTGTTTGTTTGTTTTTGAGATGGAGTCTTGCTCTGTCACCCAGGCTGGAGTGCAGTGGCGCTATCTCAGCTCACTGCAAGCTCTGCCTCCCGGGTTCATGCCATTCTCCTGCCTCAGCCTCCTGCGTAGCTGGGATTACAGGGGCCTGCCACCACGCCCGGCTAATTTTTTGTATTTTTAGTAGAGACGGGGTTTCACCATGTTCGCCAGGATGGTCTTGATCTCCTGACCTTGTGATCCGCCCACCTCAGCCTTCCAAAGTGCTGTGATTACAAGCATGAGCCACTGCGCCCGGCCTAGTATTTTTTGTAGAGACAGCGTTTCACCATGTTGCCCAGGCTGGGAGCTATCTCCCTTCCTACAATGATCCTGAGAAAAGAACTTTTATCTGAGGAATGCAAGTCAGGCCAGGAGAGACATTAAAATGAGACTGAAATCAGGCCCTACTCCCCACTTTGAACTGTGCATTCATCTCTTGAAATTGCTTGCTATTGCACAAATAGCTATAAGTTAACTCAATAATGCCATACCAGACACTACAGCCCACAGTCTATAACTTAACAATGTTATTTCTGTAAACCAGTGAGAGTTCCTGACAAACAACTTCGTGTCAGTCCACTCCCTGTCCCCCACTTTTGCTTTCAAAACGCCACCTGTAACTGCTACTAATTGAAGTGTACATTCAGGGCAACTTGACTTTCTGCTCTCAGGTTGCAATCTTTAAGCTTGGCCCACATAAATTCTCTACTTACATTAATTTTGCCCAAGCTGCTTATTTTTAGGTCGACAATCCTATGGAGTAGGTACCCTTATTATGCTCATTTGAAAGAAAAGAAGACTGAGGCACAAAGAACTGGGCTAAAGTCACACTGTGGAGTGTGGGACTGGGCTAAGAGCGGAGGCAGTCTGGCTCCTGAGCCAGGGCTCTCGCTGCCCTGCCACCTGGCAGAGATGAGATCAAGCTGAGGAAAAGCTTGTCACGGTCAAGCTGAGGAAAAAAGCCCTTTCCACCAACCTAGGCTGCTTCCAAACTAGCTTGCCTCAAAACCTGTTCCAGGCTGTTGAAAAACAAAACCAACACTCCCCCACCTCAACCCTACTACGCCCCTCTTCAGCCACTGGTTTCTCCCTCTTCCCCATTATAACTGCACTTTCTTCTTGGCTCACTGTAATCTCCGCCTCCCGGTTCAAGCGATTCTCGATTCTCGTGTCTCAGCCTCCCAGGTAGCTGGGATTACAGGTGAGTGCCACCATGCCCAGCTAATTTTTGTATTTTTAGTAGAGACGGATTTTTGCCATGTTAACCAGGCTGGTCTCAAACTCCTGACCTCAGGTGATCTGCTCTCCTCGGCTTCCCAAAGTGCTGGGATTACAGATGTGGGCCACTGTGCCCAGCCAAGAATAAGAAATTGATTGTAAGGCCAGGCATGGTGGCTCACGCCTGTAATCCCAGCACTTTGGGAGGCCGAGGTGGGTGAATCACAAGGTCAGGAGTTCGAGACTAGCCTGGCCAATATGGTGAAACCTTGTCTCTACTAAAAATACAAAAATTAGCTGGGCATGGTGGCATGCGCCTGTAGTCCCAGCTTACTTGGGAGGCTGAGGCAGGAGAATTGCTTGAACTCAGGAGGCAGAGGTTGTAGTGAGCCAAGATCACACTACTGCACTCTAGCCTGGACGACAGAGCAAGACTCTATCTCAAAAAAAATAATAATAAAATAAAAAAATTGATTGTAAGTTATCTGAAAGTTATAAGCTAAAGAAAAAATGTGTCTGTCTGAAGGAGGATGGTTAACATCAGACACAGAAACAGGAATTCAAGAGAAAAAGTAAAGAGTTGCCACAGCCTACCAGTGCAATTGAGTCCAAGAGCCTCACTCAGCTTACTGAATTGTCTGAAGTTAGCTTTGTCAGGTGTCTAAGTCTGAATCCCCACGTCCTACCCTTGCCCAGCAGTGGAACAAGGAGAGGCAGGGCTCCTACCCGGGCTCCTGCAACTAGAGGAGCTTAGCAGGATGAGTCAAGGAGCAAGTCCAGACTGAAATTCATTAGAGAGAAGCTGCAAATTAAGCCTCAAGGAGACCAAGGGCAAGTGCTAAAACAGAGAGTCAGACACCAGACCACAAATGGATGCAAAGCTGGGCTATGAAGCTGAGAGTTTATTGTCAGTCAGAGACACAGTCAGGCGAATGTAAATCATACACAAGAGAGGAAGGTCCAGAGCAATGCGATCAAACAATCTTAGGGTGGGTTCTTGGGGCTCTAGGTGTGTGGGGGTGTTTTAAAGTCTGCATTCAGGGCAGGCAGTTTAGCACTGCAGTGGAGATGATACATCAGGCTATCATTGCTTGCTGTCTCTCGACATTACAGCCATCCAGCTAGGCACTTTGCTCTGGTTCAATGGTCACTAAGCAACTTCTTGATTAAAATGTGGCCTCCCACGTGGATGTGCTTTACCAAGAGATAATGGGCTGGCTAGCCAGCATGAGTAGTCCTTCTCTCCTGGCCATTATTTCTCACTGTAATATTTTCTCAAAATGAAATATACTTGATTACATTCTCTTATTACAAAAGTAATATATGCTAATTATAGAAAATATAGACAGGCAAAGAGGGAGCATAAAGATCATCCATAATCCTTCAATCCACCAGAACAACTACTGTTTTTTTTTTTTTTTTTTTTTTTGAGACGGAGTCTGGCTCTGCCGCCCAGGCTGGAGTGCGGTGGCCGGATCTCAGCTCACTGCAAGCTCCGCCTCCCGGGTTTACGCCATTCTCCTGCCTCCGCCTCCCAAGTAGCTGGGACTACAGGCGCCCGCCTCGTCGCCCGGCTAGTTTTTTGTATTCTTTAGTAGAGACGGGGTTTCACCGAATTAGCCAGGGTGGTCTCGATCTCCTGACCTTGTGATCCGCCCGTCTCGGCCTCCCAAAGTGCTGGGATTACAGGCTTGAGCCACCGCGCCCGGCCACAACTACTGTTAAGAGCTTCATATTAGTTTTTTTTTTTTTTTTTTTTTTTCTGAGACAGGATCTTGCTATCACCCAGGTTGGCATGCAGTGGTGTGATCTCAGGTAACTGCAACCTCTGCTTCCTGGGTTCAAGCGATTCTCCTGCCGCAGACCCAGAGTAGCTGGAACTACAGGCACGTACCACCACTCTTGGCTAATTTCTTTTGTATTTTTAGTAGACGCAAAGTCTTACCATGTTGGCCAGGCAGGTCTTCAACTCCTGGCCTCAAGTGATCCGCCTGCCTCAGCCTCCCAAAGTGCTGGGATTACAGGCATGAGCCACTGCGCCCAGCTCATGAGTACATTTTCGTAAAATACTTTTAAAAATATTTTAATGAAGAGGGGGTGGGTCTTGCTATTGTTGCCCAGACTGGTTTCGAACTCCTGGGCTCAAGCAATCCTCCCACATTAGCTTCCCAAGCAGCTGGGATTTCAGGTGTGTATCACCATGGCCTGGCAAAAATTTTAACACTATATAGAATCACGTAGAGTGAAATATTAAGGGCCTCCAAAACAACTCCTAGTAAATAGCTTTGTATTTATTCTTGCAGTTTTTAAATGCATTTATATATCAGTATTACATACTATTAAAATAGAAGACCTAGTATCTTACCACCATACTTAAAAAAAATTTTTGTTTGTTTGTTTTGTTTTTGAAATGGAGTCTCACTGTTGCCAGGCTGGAGTGTAGTGGTGCGATCTTGGCTCACTGCAACCTCCCCTTCCTGGGTTCAAGCGATTCTCCTGCCTCAGCCTCCTGAGTAACTGAGATTACAGGTGCCCACCATCATACCTGGCTAATTTTTGTATTTTTAGTAGAGACGGGGTTTCAGCATGTTGGCCAGGCTGGTTTTGAACTCTTGACCTCAGGTGATCTGCCTGCCTCGGCCTCCGAAAATGCTGGGATTACTGGTGTGAGCCACTGTACCTGGCCCCATCATACTTTTTAGTAACTGCCTATTTTTACTAAAGATTCTATCATGAACATCTAATCACATCAATAAATACAATTTACATTATCATTTTTAAAGGCCACACAGTATTCTATTGTATGAATGCACCATGATTGATTGATTGATTGATTGATTGAGATGGAGTCCCTGCTCTGTCACCAGGCTGGAGTGCAGTGGCGTGATCTCGGCTCACTGCAACAACCTCCGCCTCCAAGTTTCAAGTGATTCCCCTGCCTCAGCCTCCCTAGTAGCTGGGACTACAGGCATGTGCCACCACGTCCAGCTCATGTTTTGTATTTTTAGTAGAGACAGGGTTTCACCACGTTGGCCAGGATGGTCTCGAACTCCAGATCTCATGATTCGCCTGCCTCAGCCTCCCGAAGTGCTGGGATTACAGGCGTGTGCCACCGTGCCCTGCCCTGATTTATTTAATTAATGATGTAGTTTGGAAATTTGTCCCCACCCAAATCTTATGTTGAATTGTAATCCCCAGTGTTGGAGGTGGGGCCTGGTGGGGTGTTTGTGTTATGGGGTGGATCCTTCATGGCTTGGTGCTGTCCTCACGACAGTGAGTTCTCACAAGATCTGGTTGTTGTAAAGTATGGCACCTCCCCCTGCCCTTTCTCTTTCCTCACTCCTGCTCCCGCTATGTGAGACACCTGCTCCCACTTTGCCTTCTTCCATGAGTTAAAAAGCTCCCTGAAGCTTTCCCAAAAGCCTAACAGATGCCAGTGCCACACTTCCTGTACAGCCTGCAGAATTGTGAGCCAGTAAGACCTCTTTTTAAAAATATATATAAATTACCCAGTTTCAGGTATTTCTTTATAGCAACACAAGAATGGCCTAATACAACTAATATCCTAATTATTTATTTATTTATTTATTTATTTATTTATTTTTTGAGACAAGGTCTTGTTCTGCCATTCAGGCTGGAGTGCAGTGGCACCATCATGGCTCTCACTGCAGACTTGAACTCCTGGGCTCAAGCGATCCTCCTGCTTCAGCCTCCCGAGGAGCTACGACTACAGGCACATGCCACCATGCCCAGCTAATTTTTTTTTTTTGACACAGTATTTCAGTCTGTTTCCCAGGCTAAAGTGCAGTGGCGTCATCTCGGCTCACTGCAACCTCCGCCTCCCGAATTCAAGTGATTCTCCTGCCTCAGCCTCCTGAGTAGCTGAGATTACAAGCACCCACCAGCATGTCCGGCTAATTTTTTTAGTTTTAGTAGAGACAGGGTTTCACCATGTTGGCCAGGCTGATCTCGAACTTCTGGCTTTAGATGATCCACTCTTCTCGGCCTCCCAAAGTGCTGGGATTACAGTCGTGAGCCACCGAGCTCAGCCCTAGCTAATTTAAAAAAAAAAAAAAAAACAAAAAAAAAAAGTGTAGGCCAGGCACAGTGGCTCACACCTGTAATCCCAGCACTTTGGAAGGCTGAGGCATGAGGATCAGTTGAGCTCAAGAGAGTTTGAGACCAGCCTGGGCAACATAGTGAGGCCTCATCTCCACAAAAAATAAAAAATAAAAAAAATTATTTTGGCCAGGCACAGTGGCTCACGCCTGTAATCTCAGCACTTTGGAAGGCCAAGACAGGCGGATCACAAGGTCAGGAGTTCGAGAGCAGCCTGGCCACTGTGGTGAAACCTTTTCTCTGCTAAAAATATAAAACTTACCCGGACATGGTGGCACATGCCTGTAGCCCCAGCTACTCTGGAGGCTGAGGCAAGAGAATCCCTTGAACTTGGGAGGCAGAGATTACAGTGAGCCGAGATTGCGCCACTGCACTCCAGCCTGGGAGGAGACAGAAGAGATTCCATCTAAAAAAAAAAAAAAAAAATTATTTTGTAGAGATGGAGTCCCGCTGTGTTGGTCAGGCTGGTCTCAAACTCCTGGCCTCATGGGATCCTCCTACCTCAGCCTCCCAAACCGCTGGGATTACAAGTGCGAGCCACTGCGCCAGGTCATATCCTATTGTTGAAGATTTAGGTTGTTTCCAACTTTCTCTTATTGCAAATGGTGCTTCACTAAACATCTTCCTGTGCAATCATTATGCATGAGTGATCATTTTCTTGGAATAAAGTCTCACAGGTAGAATTGCAGGGTCAAACAGTGTGAACATATGAAGGTCCAACACACCCACCACCCGGCGTATGGGAGTGCCCATTTTCTTTTTTTTTTTTTTTTTGAGACGGAGTCTTGCTCTATCGCCCAGGCTGGAGTGCAGTGGCCGGATCTCAGCTCACTGCAAGCTCTGCCTCCCGGGTTTACGCCATTCTCCTGCCTCAGCCTCCCGAGTAGCTGGGACTATAGGTGCCCGCCACCTCGCCCGGCTAGTTTTTTGTATTTTTTAGTAGAGACGGGGTTTCACGGTGTTAGCCAGGATGGTCTCGATCTCCTGACCTCGTGATCCACCCGTCTCGGCCTCCCAAAGTGCTGGGATTACAGGCTTGAGCCACCGCGCCCGGCGGGAGTGCCCATTTTCTTCAACACTTGCCCATGCTAGGTATTTTCAATCTTTTTAATCTTTGCCAATCAGTGAGCACAATAGGATAGATCATTGTTGCTTTAATTAGAATTTAAAATCGTTGCTGAGGTTAATTCATTTTCTTAACAAATATAATTCAAGATCTGCTACGTGCCAAATGGTGTCTTAGGCATCAGAGATACAACATTGAACAAAAATGGCCACAGATATTGCTTTTATGGGGCTTACGACCTAAGGAGAGAGACAGACAATAATCAAACGATATGATAAAAAAGGTGAAACTGCAACTGTGATAAGGGCCATGAAGGAAAAGTAGAAAGAGCTCTGAGAGCATAAAATAGGGGCCGTCGGGTGCGGTGGCTCATGCCTGTAATCCCAGCACTTTGGGAGGCTGAGGCGGGTGGATCACCTGAGGTCAGGAATTCGAGACCAACCTGGCCAACATGATGAAACTCCATCTCTAGTAAAAACACAAAAATTAGCTGGGCGTGATGGTGGGCACCTGTAATCCCAGCTACTTGAGAGGCTGAGGCAGGAGAATCGCTTGAACCCAGGAAGCGGAGACTGCAGTGAGCTGAGATTGTGTCACTGTACTCCAGCCTGTGCGACACAGCGAGACTCTGTATCAAAACAAAAACAAAAACAAAAACAAAAAACACTAGGGGAACTTGAGCCATCAGGGAAGGCTTCCAGGAAGAAGTGATGATTGAGGTGATGACTGAAAGAAGAGTTGGAGTCAACAAGTGAAACAGAGATGGAAGCATTCCATAGAGAGGACAGCATGTGCAAAGATCCTGTGGTAGCTGAGGCATTTGAAAGCAGTGCAGTGTACTTAGAGCACAGAGAGTAAGGGAGAGGTAACAGAGGTAGGCAGGGGCCAGGACATACAGGGATGGTTAAGTGGGTCAAGAATTTTGGTCTTTATTCTAGGAGCAAAGGGAAATCATCAGAGTTTAAAGCATGGAAAGGACATGATCAGACTTACAGTACGGAAAGCCACTGTGGCTCCAGTGTAGAGAATAGATTGGCAGGGAACACGAGTCGATGCAGGCAGATCATCCAAAAGGGCAGTGGTTGACATGAGTGATGACAATGGCTTGGACTAGTGCAATAGTTGTGGAGATGGAGAGCAGTGCATGGATACAGACTCTGATAGTATCAGGACAGCCACTACGTGCTGTGCTTTTTATGGTTTGTTTGTTCCCACCAAAACGCACATTGAAATTTGATTCCCAAAGTGGTGGTGTTGGGAGGTGGAGCCTCACGGGAAGTGTTTGAGTCATGGGGGCGGATTGCTCAAGAATGGCTTGGTGCCATTTTCGGGACAGTGAGTTCTCACTCTGGCAAAACAGGATTAGTTCCCACACGAGTGGCTTGTTATAAAGCCAGGATGCCCCTCAGGTTCTCTCTTTCCCCACATGTCTGTTTCCCCTTTGACCTTCTCTGCCATGTTTTGACCTAGCACAAGGCCCTCACCAGAAACCCAGCAGATGCTGATACCATGCTTCTCATACTTCCCAGCCTGCAGAGCCATAAGCTAAATAAACCTCTTTTCTTTTTCTTTTTTTTTTGCTTTGGAGACAGAGTCTTGCTCTGTCGCCCAGGCTGGAGTGCAGTGGCGAGATCTCAGCTCACTGCAAACTCTGCCTCCCAGGTTCACGCCATTCTCCTGCCTCAGCCTCCTGAGTAGCTGGAACTACAAGTGCCCGCCACCATGCCCAGCTAATTTTTTGTATTTTTCGCAGAGACGGGGTTTGACCGTGTTAGCCAGGATGGTCTCAATCTCCTGACCTTGTGATCCACCTGCCTCGACCTCCCAAAGTGCTGGGATTACAGGTGTGAGCCACCATACCCGGCAAATAAATCTCTTTTCTTTATAAATTACCCAGGCTCAGGTGTTTTTTTTTTTCTTTTTCTTTTTCTTTTTTCTTTTTTGAGACAGAGTCTTGCTCTGTTGCCCAGGCTGGAGTGCAGTGGCAAGATCTCGGCCCACTGCAACCTCTGCCTCCGGGGTTCAAGCGATTCTCCTGACTCAGCCTCCTGTTTAGCTGGGATTACAAGTTTATGCCACCATGCCTAGCTAATTTGTTCTAATGTTTTTAGTACAGATGGCGTTTCACCATTTTGGTCAAGTTGGTCTTGAATGCCTGGCCTCCCAAAGTGCTGGGATTATAGACGTGAGTCACTGCGCCCAGCCAGATATTTCTTGATAGCAACACAAAATGGATCAAGACACTATGGAACCAGGAATCAAGCCAAAAATGAATTGACATCAAGTGTTGGCCTACCTCTATCCTGAATCTCTCTTGGATCCAGTCCACAAACCCTGTTCCAATTCAGGCTTCATCTTCTCCTGCTTGGACCATGCACCAGTCACTTCTGTGACCTCCAGTTTCACCTCCTCCAGTTTCTTTTCCATACCAGCCACCACAAAGATTTATTTATAAAACAGTTTTATTGTCATATAATTCATATATCTTTCAATTGACTTTAATTTTTTTTTGAGACAGAGTATCACTCTTGTTGCCCAGGCTGGAGTGCAATGGCACAATCTCGGCTCACTGCAACCTCCACCTCCCGGGTTTAAGCGATTCTCCTGCCTCAGCCTCCCAAGTAGCTGGAATTACAGGCATGCGCCACCATGCCCAGCTAATTTTGTATTTTTAGTAGAGACGGGGTTTTTCCATGTTGGTCAGGCGGGTCTCAAACTCCTGACATCAGGTGATCCTCCCACCTCAGCCTCCCAAAATGCTGGGATTACAGGTGTGAGCCACTGCGCTGGGCCACAATTGACATTTTTAAAGTGTTCAATTCAATGGCTGTTAGTATTTCACAGGTATGTGCAACTATCACACCTATCTAATTTTAGAACATTTTCACTGCCTCAGAAAGAAACTCCATACCCATTAGTGGTCACTTTTCATTTCCTTCCTAATTCTTCCAGCCCTAGGCCAATACTAAATCTACTTTCCGTCTCTATAGATTTCTCTATTCTGAACATTTCATAAAATTAGAATCATACGATATGTGTTTTTTTGTGACAGGCTTCCTTCACTTAGCATCATGTTTTCAAGGTTAATCCATGTTGTAGCATGTATCAGAACTTCATTCCTTTATATTTATTTATTTATTTTATAAGACAGAGTCTTGCTCTGTCGCCCAGGCTGGAGGGCAGTGGCACAATCTCAGCTCACTGCAACCTCTGCTTCCTGGGTTCAAGAGATTCTCTTGTCTCAGCCTTCTGAGTAGCTGGGATTACAGATGCGTGCCACCACGCCCGGCTAATTTTTGTATTTTTAGTAGAGATGGGGAGTCAACATGTTGGCTAGGCTGGTCTCGAACTCCTGGCCTCAGGTGATCCACCTGCCTCAGCCTCCCAAAGTGCTAAGATTACAGGCATGAGCCACTGTGCCCAGCCCTTCATTCCTTTATATTGCAGAATAATATTCCCTTGTATGGATATACTACATTTTATTTATTCATTTATCCATTGATGGATATTTGGGTATTTCCACTCTTTGACTATTATGATTAGTGCTGCTGTGAGCATTCACGTACAAGGTTTTCTGTGGATATATACTTTCATTTCTCTTGGGTTGGTACCTAGTTTGAGAGGGGTGGAATTGCTGGGTCATATGGTAACTATTTTTAATATTTGGGTAACTGCCAAACTAGTTTCCTAAATGGTTGCACCATTTTACATTACCAGCAGCTGTGGACGAATGTTCTAATGCCTCTACATTCTTGCCAACTCTTGTTATTATATTTCTTTTTTTTATTACAGCCATTCTAGTGGGTATAAAGTGGTATCTCACTGTCGTTTTGATTTGCATTTCCCTGAGGGCCCAATGGTACTGAGCATCTTTTCATAAGCTTATTGGCCACTTGCCTATCTTCCTTGGAGAAATGTCTATTCAGATCTTTTGCCCGTTTTAGAAATTGAGTCATTTTGCTTTTTATTTTTGAGTTGTAAGAGTTTTTCATATATTTTCATTTATAAGTCTCTTATTAGATAAATGATTTGTAAATATTTCTCCCCAACTCTATGGGATGCCTTCTCACTTTATTGCTGGTATCCTGTAAGGAACAAAAATTCTAATGAAGTCCAATTTGTCTGTTTTTTCTTTTCTTGCTGGTGCCTTTGGTGTCACATCTAATAATTCATTGCTTAATACATGGTCATGAAGGTTTACTCTTGTTTACTTCTAAGAGTTTTCAAATTTTAGTTCTTACATTAAGATCTTTGATTCATTTTATTTTATTTATTTATTTTTTTAAGAGACAAGGTCTCACTCTGTCAGAGTCAGTGCAGTGGTGCAGTCATGGCTTACAGCAGCCTCAACCTCCTGGGCTCAAGTGATCCTCTCACCTCACCCTCCCAAGTAGCTGGGACTACAGGTGTGCACCACCACACCTGGCTAATTTGTACAATTTTTTGTAGAGACAAGGTCTCACTATGTTGCCTAGGCTGGTCTTGAACTCCTAAGCTCAAGCAATCCTCCTGCCTTGGCCTCCCAAAGTTCTGGGATTATAGGCATGAACCTTCAAGCCTGTCCATTGAAATTTTTATTTTTATTTTGGAGGTGGGGGGATGAGTTATCTCACTCTGTTGCCCAGGCTAGAGTGTAGTGGCGTGATCAAAGCTCACTGCAGCCTCTAACTCCTGGGCTTAAGCAATCCTCCCACCTCACCCTCCCAAGTAGCTAAGACTAAGACTACAAGTGTGTGCCACCACACCTGGCTACTTTTTATTATCATTTTTTGTAGAGATGGGGTCTAGCTATGTTGTGCAGGCTGGTCTTGAACTCCTGGGCCTAAGCAATCCTTCCACCTTGGCCTCCCAAAGCACTGGGATTACAGGCATGAGTCACCCACTATGCCTGGCGATTTTCATTTTTTTTTTTTTTAATGGTATGTAGTAGGGGTCCAGCTTCCTTCTTTTGCATGTGAATATCTAGTTGTCCCAGCATAATTTGTTGAAAAGACTATTTTTTCCCCATTGAATTGTCTTGATACTTGCTATGGTCTGAATATTCATTTCTCCTTCTTCCCCAAGCCATATGTTGAAATCCTAACAAAGTGATAGTATTAGGAGGTAAGACATTTGAAAGTTTAGTGCTCTTATAAAAGAGACCCCAGAAAGGTAGCTAGACCCTTCCACATGAGAACATAGTGAGAAAGCGCCATTTGTGAACCAGAAAGTGGGTTCTGGCAAATCTACCAGCACCTTCACTGTGGACTTCCTAGCCTTTAGAACTGTGAGAAATAACTTTTTGTTGTTTATAAGCTACCCAGTTTATGGCATTTTGTAATAACAGCCTGAATGGAGTAAGACAACAGTCTTGTTGAAAATCAGTTGACTGTAAACTACAAGGTTTATTTCTGGACAGTTAAATCTATTCCATCGATCTATGTCTATCCTTATGCTAGGACCACACTGTCTTGATTACTGTAGCTTTGTAGTAAGTTTTGAAATGGGGAAATGTGAGTCCTCCAACTTTGTTTTTCGAGACTATTCTGGGTCATTTGAATTTCCATATTAATTTTAGGATCAGCTTGTCAATTCCTGGAAATAAAAGGTTCCTTGGATTTTGATAGAGATTGCATTGAATCTCTAGATTAGTTTGGAGATTATTGTCATTTTAACAGTATTAGTCTTCCAATTCATGAACACAGAATGTCTTTCCTGTGCTTCTTTCAACAATGTTTTGTTTTTAGTGTATAAATCTTGCACTCCTTTTGTTAAGTTTATTGCTAAATATATTGTTCTTTTATTATTACTATTATTATTTTAGACAGTGTCTTGCTCTGTTGCTCAGGCCAGATTGCAGTGGTACAATCTTGGCTCACTGCAACCTTTGCCTCCTGGATTCAAACAATTCTCCTGCCTCAGCCTCCCGAGTAGCTGGTATTACAGGTTTGTGCCACCATGCCCAGCTAAGTTTTGCATTTTCAGTAGAGACAGGGTTTTACCACGTTGGCCAGGCTGGTCTCGAACTCCTGACTTCAAGTGATCCACCCGCCTCGGCCTTGCAAAGTGCTGAGTCGTGGGCCACCGTGCCCAGCCTCTTTTATTAGTTCTAACAGTTTTTAGTAAATTCCTTAGGATTTTCTGTGTATGAAATTATGTCATCTGCAAATATAGTTTTGCTTTTTCTTTTCCAATCTGTGTGTGTTTTATTTCTCATTTCATTGCTTACTTGCCCTGGCTAGAACTTCCAGTACAATATTGAAGAGAAGTGTTGGGAGTGGACATCTTTGCCTTTTTCCTGATCTTAAGAGAAAAGCATTCAGTTTTTCACTTTTTTTTTTTTTTTTCTTTTTTTGAGACGGAGTCTTGCTCTGTCGTCCAGGCTGGAGTGCAGTGGTGTGATCTCGGCTCACTGCAACCTCTGCCTCCTGTGTACAAGTGATTCTCCTGCCTCAGCCTCCTGAGTAGCTGGGACTACAGGCGCCCGCCACCACACCCGGCTAAATTTTTTTTTTTTTTTTTTTGCATTTTTTAGTAGAGACGGGGTTTCACTGTGCTAGCCAGAACGGTCTTGCTCTCTTGACCTCATGATCCACCTACCTCAGCCTCCCAAAGTGCTGGGATTACAGGCATGAGCCACCACGCCCAGCCAGTTTTTCACTAGTAAGTATGATGTTAGCTGTGGATTTTTTCATAGACACTCCTTGTCAGGATGAGGATGTTTCCGTCTAAGTTTATTTATTTGTTTTATCATGAGAATGTGTTGAATTTTGTCAAATGCTTTTTTCTGCATCTGTTGAAATGATTGTTTTGCTCTTTGTTTTTTATTCTATTGATATAGTGTATCGCATTATTGATTTTTCAGATGTTAAGCCAACCTTGCATCCCTGGGATAAATTCCACTTTGTAATGGAGAATAATCTTTTTATATACTGCCAGATTCAGTTTGCTAGTATTTTGTTGAGGATTTTTACGCTTATGTTCATATGAGATATGATTTTCTTTTCCTTTTTCTTTTTCTTTTTGTAGAGACGAGGTCTTGCTATATTGCCCAGGCCGGTCACGAACTTTCAGGTTGAAACAGTTCTCCCACCTCTGCCTCCCAAAGTGCTGGGATTACAGGCACGAGCCATTGCACCCGGCCGGTTTTCTTTTTTATATCTTCATCTGGTTTTATTATCAAATACTTTGTTAACGTGATGCATTAAATTGATTGATTTTCATGTGTTGAATCATCCTTGCATTCCAGGAATAAATCACTTGGTCATGGTGTGTAATCCTTTTAATATGCCGTTGAATTCAGCTGCTGGTATTTTGTTGAAGATTTTTGCATCAATATGCATAAGGAATATTGGGCTGTACTTTTCTTTCCTTGTAGTATCTTTGGCTTTGGTATTAGGGTAATGCTCGTCTCACAGAATGAGTTTGGAAGTGTTATATCCTCTTCTATTTCTTGGAAGAATTTGAGAAGGATTGGTGTTAATTCATCTTTAAGTGTTGGTATAATTCACCAGTGATACCATCTAGTCCTGGGCTTTTCTTAGTTGGAAGTTATTGACTACTGGCACAAACTATTTGTTACATGTCTCTTCAGAGTTCCTATTTCTTCTTGAGTCAATTCCTGTAGTTTGTACCTTTCTAAGAATTTTTCCATTTCATCCAAATTATCTAATTTGTTGATATGCAGTTTTTCATTGTATTCTCTTATAATCCTTTTTATTTCTGTAAAGTCAGTCCTTATTTCCCTTCTTTCATTTTTGATTTTAGTAATTTGAGTGCTTTCTCTTTTTTCTTAGTCCGTTTAGGTAAATGTTCATCAATTCTGTTGATTTATTTTTTCAAAGAACCAACTTTTAGTTTCATTGATTTTCTCTATTGTTTTTCTGTTCCACACTTCATTAATTTTTGCTCTAATGTTTGTTAATCCTTGCTTTGACGGCTTTGGGTTTAATTTTCTTCTTCTTTTTTTTTTTTAGGTGTCTACAGTTATATGTTTCCTTCTAAGCACTGCTTTAGTTTCTATTTTATTTTTATTTACTTAAAAATATATTTTTTTAAAGACAGGGTCTTACTATGCTGCCCAGGCTAGTCTCAAACTCCTGGGCTCAAGCAATCCTTCTGCCTCAGCTTCCCAGATTGCTGAGATTACAGGCATGAGCCACTGCACCCAGCCTAGTTTCATCCCATAAACTGGGGTATATTAGTATATTGGCATATTTTGGTATATGATGTCATAATTTTCATTCATCTCAAAGCGTTTTCTAAGTTATCTCATGATTTCTTCTTTGACTCATTGGTTATGTGTGAGTATGTTCAATTTCTTTTTTTTTTCCTACAGGATAGCCAACTCCATGTCTAATTTCTTTTTTTTTTGTTTTTTGAGACGGAGTCTCGCTCTGCCGCCCAGGCTGGAGTGCGGTGGCCGGATCTCAGCTCACTGCAAGCTCCGCCTCCTGGGTTTACGCCATTCTCCTGCCTCAGCCTCCCGAGTAGCTGGGACTACAGGCGCCCACCACGTCGCCCGGCTAGTTTTTTGTATTTTTTAGTAGAGACGGGGTTTCACTGTGTTAGCCAGGATGGTCTCGATCTCCTGACCTCGTGATCCGCCCGTCTCGGCCTCCCAAAGTGCTGGGATTACAGGCTTGAGCCACCGTGCCCGGCCTCCATGTCTAATTTCTACATATTTGCAAAATTCCCAAAATTTTGCCTAACTTATCTCTAATTTCACTCCATTGTGGTTGGAGAACATACTTTGTATGATTTCAATACTTTTAAATTTATTAAGGCTTCTTTTATGGCCTGGCATGTGGCCTATCCTATAGAATGATCCATGGGCACTTGAGAAGAATATGCATTCTGTTACTGTTGGATAGAGTGTTCTATAGATGTCTTTAGGCCTAGTTAGTTTATAATGCTGTTCAAATCTTATATTTCTTTTCAAATGTCTTTTTCCTATTCATTCTAACCCTTGGGGCTTTTCTGTTAGGTACACACAGATATCCTTTTAACATTCATATCTGACTGTGTTTATCATCTGTTTGAATATTTTGGATTCATATTCACCACAGTATGGAGAAAGCTCCTCAATATGGCACCCAAGGCAAGGGTATGGCTACTGGCAATTTCCAGTATCTTTAAACTCTAACTTCCAGTCACACAATATCTTAGAGTTCCTTGAACATACCATGTTCTTTCTTCCTTCTTATCTTTGTACATGCTATTCCTTTTGCCTAGACTGTATCTAATCTTGACTCCCCCTTCCCCAGCTAACTCTTACTCATCCTTCAAGGCCTAGGAAGTCTTTCCAAACCCACATCTGGTTAACTTGCTGTTCTGTGGTCTTTCAGTACCCTGAGCTTACTGCATAGCGCTTCTCCCCTTAAAAGGAACTGGAGTAGGGCACGGTGGCTCACACCTGTAATCCCAGCACTTTGGGAGGTTGAGGTAGGAGGATCACTTGAAGCCAGGAGTTCAAGACCAGCATGGGCAACATACTGAGACCCCTATCTCTACCAAAAAAAAAAAAAAAAAAAATAGCTAGGAATGGTAGCATGCCCCTGTGGTCCCAGCTACTCTGGAGCCTGAAGCAGGAGGATCGCTTAAGCCTGGGAGGTCCAGGCTGCAGTCAGCTGTGATTGTGCAACTACACTCCAGACTGGGTGAGAGAATGAAGCCCTGCCTTAAAAAAAAAAGGAATTGAAAATGTATCTGTTGGATGGGTGCAGTTGCTCACGCCTGTAATCCCAGCACTTTGGGAGGCTGAGGTGGGTGGATCACGAGGTCAGGAGTTCAAGATCAGCCTGGCCAAAATGGTGAAACCTCGTCTCTACTAAAAATACAAAAATTAGCTGGGTGTGGTGGTGGGCGCCTGTAATCCCAGCTACTCGGGAGGCTGAGGCAGAGAATTGCTTGTACCAGGGAGGCAGAGGTTGCAGTGAGCCAAGATAGCATCACCGCAGATCTGTCCGGCCTGGGTGAAAGAGCGAGACTCCATCTCAAAAAAAGAAAAGAAAAGAAAGTGTATCTGTTGAGATGGGCGGATCACAAGGTCAGAAGTTTGAGACCAGCCTGGCCAACCTGGTGAAACCCCATCTCTACTAAAAATACAAAAAAATTAGCCGGGCGTGGTGGCGAGCACCTGTAATCCCAGCTACTTGGGAGGCTGAGGCAAGAAGAATTGCTTGAACCTGGGAGGGGAGGTTGCAATGAGTCGAGATCGTGCCATCGCACTTCAGCCTGGGCGACAGCAGGAGACTCTGTCTCAAAAAAAATAAATAAATAAAAGAAAGAAAGAAAGAAAAAAAAAAAAAAGGTATCTGTTGGCCAGGTGCAGTGGCTCATGCCTGTAATCCCAGCACTTTGGGAGGCCAAGGCGGGTGGATCATGAAGTCAGGAGATCGAGACCATCCTGGCCAACATGCTGAAACCTCGTCTCTACTAAAATACAAAAAATTAGCTGGACGTGGTGGTGCACGCCTGTAGTCCCAGCAACTCGGGAGTTGAGACAGGGGAATTACTTGAACCCGGGAGGCTGAGGTTGCAGTGAGCCGAGATCAGGTCACTGCACTCCAGCCTGGCAACAGAGTGAGACTTCATCTCAAAAAGAAAAAAGAAAGAAAAATAAAATGTATTTGTCTCCTCTACCAGACTGAGAGCTACCTGAGGGAATGAACAGATCTGGGTCATCTCTATTTCCCCAGCACCCATCGTAGGGCTGAGCAAAGAGGGGAATTGGTAGGCAAACGAGAATTTAACAATATATTCAAGCCAAGAGAAATTTGGTGGGCCCCGCTGTCATTGCCTCATGCTTCATCTCACGGACTTTGCAAGTCCAGTTTATCACATACTGTTGATGGAGAAAGCAGTGAAAATTATTAATTTTCTCTGTGTTCATGCCTTTAACCATGACCAGTTTACGAGCTATTTAGAAGAGACTGATCACAAGTATGTAGATTTACCGAGCTGTCACCTCCAATCAAGGACTTTTTGCAATAAAGGAGCCATCAAATCTAATTTGTTAGACCTTCCGTGATTCACAAGATTGTATTTTCTTACGGATGTGACAAGACATCTGAACACATTGAACTTGAAACTGCAAAAGACAAATAAAAGCTCTGTTGATTTGTTCATGGAAATGCAGACCCCCAGCTGGACATGTGGATTGGGCAGATGATGACTGGAAACCTCTCATTTTCCGTTGCCAGGCTGTCTTGAGTTCAATGCACTCATAGATTTTGAAGAATGCTGCACTATATTTGGTAGGAAATAAGTCACAACTGCATAAGGATTCTTTTCCCTGGATGCAGGAGGAGGGGTGCAGAAGAGAGTTTCAACCACAGGGCCCCGAGAGCCCAGAACGTGAGGAAGGAGCCTCTCTCACCTTAGGCTAAATATGCAGAGCCAAGAACCTGCAAGCTGAAAAGACCAAAGCAATAACAGGAGGTCAGAGCCAATCCTCAGGCTTGGGCCAGGCTTGGTAGATGCCAAGCATGGTTGATTGCCTTGCGTTTCCTGTAGCAGCCTTGGTATGGTGCAGAGGGCCCACGTGAGTTTAAGGCACAGTGATAGGATGGTCAGAAGAGACTGATAGGTTTTTTCCTTTTTCTTTCTTCCTTTCTTCCTTCCTTCCTTCCTTCCCTCCTTCCTTCTTCTTTCTTTCTTTCTTTCTTTCTTTCTTTCTTTCTTTCTTTCTTTCTTTCTTTCTCTCTCTCTCTCTCTCTCTCTCTCTCTCTCTCCTTCCTTCCTTCCTTCCTTCTTCCTTCCTTCCTTCCTTCCTTCCTTCCTTCCTTCCTTCCTTCCTTCCTTCTTTCTTTCTTTCTCTCTTTCTTTCTTTTTTTTTTGAGATGAGGTCTTGCTCTGTTGCCCTGGCTAGAGTGCAATGGCATGGGTTCAGCTCACTGCAACCTCTGCCTGCCAGGTTCAAGCAATTCTCCTGCCTCAGTCTCCCGAGTAGCTGGGATTACAGGCGTGTACCGCCACACCCAGCTAATTTTTGTATTTTTAGTAGAGACGGGGTTTCACTATGTTGGCCAGGCTGGTGTTGAACTCCTGACCTCGTGATATGCCCTCCTCAGCCTCCCAAAATGCTAGGATTACAGGCGTGAGCCATCGCACCCAGACCTTTTTTTTTCTTTTTATATAACAGCTTATTGAGTTATAATCCACATACCACTAAATTCACCTCATTCATAGGTTTTGATGAGTATAAACAATGTTTTATTTTCATAAACAAAAGAATATAATTTTAAAGACATTTTTATGATTGACTTGGAAGTACAGATCTTCGTTTGTTTGTTTGTTTGTTTTCAGAGGGAGTCTTGCTCTGTCGCCCAGACTGGAGTGCAGTGGTGCAATCTCAGCTCACTGCAACCTCCGCCTCCCGGGTTCAAGCAATTCTCCTGCTTCAGCGTCCTGAGTAGCTGGGATCACAGGTGTGTGCCACCATGCCCAGCTAATTTTTGTACTTGGTCTTGTGATCTGCCCGCCTCGGCCTCCCAAAGTGCTGGGATTACAGGTGTGAGCCACTGCACCTGGCCCTTTATTTATACCCTGCCTGCAACTAAATTATCAAACCAACTACTAGTGTGTGTCAACATTCAGCTCAGTGAACTGGAGCAACCAAAAAGTACACCATCCCCCAGGGTTTTTTTTGTTTTGTTTTGTTTTGTTTTGTTTTTTTCTTTTTTGAGATGGACTCTCGCTCTGTCGCCCAGGCTGGAGTGCAGTGGCTCGATCTCCGCTTGCTGCAAGCTCCTCCTTCCGGGTTCAAGTGATTCTCCTGCCTCAGCCTCCCGAGTAGCTGGGACTACAGGCACCCGCCGCCACGCCCGGCTAAGTTTTTGTATTTTTAGTAGAGACGGGGTTTCACTGTGTCAGCCAGGATGGTCTCTATCTCCTGACCTCATGATCCGCGCCCGCCTAGGCCTCCCAAAGTGTTGGGATTACAGGTGTGAGCCACCACGCCCGGCCACCATCCCCCAGGTTTTGCAGGTGAACATTATCCCAATTGCTCAGGGTAGATGGCCAAACTCTAGACGAGATTAGGGTCTTCGTGATGCAGCTGAAAGTGCATTCTCCTGACAACTTCCAGAACGAAGCTTCCATCAGGAATCTGCCTCCAGAGCCAGCATGAGACAAGCCCAGGCTGAATAGCTCCCGCTGTTCCAGTTTATTTTGTTAAATACCAATGTTCTATTCTTATTATTGGATCAGTCAGACTTGACCAATGACCAACAGTAGGCCTATAAATAAGGATTTTTGAGTGAATACAATTGATAAAATTTTGGGGGATGCTTTTGTATTACTGTCCCCACAATACATATTGTTAAATAAACAACAAGCTATATTTCACCATTATTATTGATTTATGTGGCCCGTACATATCTACACCTTTTATTATGTAACCTATAATGGAGAAACATTGCCTTAAACAAACTTCTCTAAAATTTCAGGTCTCAGGGCTAGGTTTGTGATCAGAACTCCGTGGTAGGTTATTTAAACCTGTAATCTCTGACAAGGGCTTAGAGAGCTAGCATTTTATCTCTAAATTAAAAATGTTTATTGAGGGCTAATGCATATATTTTGGAAACCAATAGCAGGGGTACTTTGTTGATGTTCTATTTCAAATGTTGAGAAGCTTGACCTCTGGTCTTGCCTGAATGGGAGGTCGTAGGACCTCTCATGGAGGTGGGCCATGAAGCTACTTGCAGTGAAGCCCAGATCTTTCTCAGGAAACAGTTTTGGCCCTTTGCCAACATGTCCAAAAAAAAAATGCTCCATTGAGTACCTACATTCCATAATACAGAGCAGAGCATTAATCAGTCACTTTCCATGGTCATAGAAAAACCTCAACACTATTGCAGCACTGCAAAGGCCACATGAAGGACCACTTTGAGAAGTTGGGGTGGTGCATATCATTCAAAAGCAAGCTTAGGCTGAGCATGGTGGCTCATGCCTGTAGAGGCTGAGGCTGGTGGATCACGAGGTCAGGAGTTCAAGACCAGTGTGACCAACATGGTGAAATCCTGTCTCTACTAAAAATACAAAAATTAGCCAGGCGTGGTGGTGCCCGCCTGTAATCCCAGCTACTCAGGAGGCTGAGGCAGGAGAATCGCTTGAACCCGGGAGACAGAGGTTGCAGTGAGCCGAGATCACACCATTGCACTGCAGCCTGGGTGACAGAGCGAGATTTTGTCTCAAACAAAAAAAAAAAAACAAAAACAAAAAGCGAGCTTAGATGAAGGGTGTTTTATCCTTTCTGACAAGATCCCATCTACACTTAAGCCAACAAATTTCTGCCTTGCTTTAGAGATGTCTTCAAAACCCCCATGTCCCATGTCTCCACAGAAAGAACTAAAGATTCTTAGTTTTGAAACCTACCCCTTCCTCCCCCACATACACATCCTTACTCACCCTCAGTTTTGACTCCAGTTCAAAATAATAGATTCACACTATTGGAATCCACCCCTGTGCTTTTGTTGACCATCTGGCATTTCCCAATCCATTTCTGGTTACCAGCGTTTTATTCTTAGACCTCATTCTAATAATTTGATAATTTCCTTTGCCTATTTTACCCAGCCACCTCCTACTGCCATTCAGGCATCAACTTAGGTATCAATACATCTGTAAAGTCTTCCTTAATTACCTGAGTCTCAATTAGGTACCCATCCTGAGGACCTCATTCTTTTCTTCACCACTCTATTATAATAACCTATGTGCCTTTTCATCCCTGACTCCCACCCAGACTGTAAATTCCATAATGCACTTGTTCACCACTGTTTCCCAATGTCATGTACAGGTTTCAGCACACACAAAATGTTCTATAAATCTCTATTGAATAAATGAATGAATGAATGTATTCCACCAGTCTACTCACCCCTTTAAACCCTGAGTGTATCCTTGACTTCGTCTCTCAGCTGAAGGCTGACACTATGGAATGTCTGATTTTAAGTAACATGACTTCTCCATGAGTCTGCTTCGTTGAATTAGCTGCAAGTCAATATGCCCTCAGGTGACTGAATCTACTTTATAAAGTTATTTAATATTGACCAATTGAGTTACAGAAAATATATGCCAAAGTCAAGGGTTACGATTTTATCTTGATTACTTCTAACAGGAGTAAAATACCATGACTGATTATCTTTTGAGGTCTCTCTTGGCAGGTAATGATGAAACCTTGTCACCAGCTTCCTAAAAGTCCCTGAATGTGTATTTGCCATGGCAGGGAAAATATCTGTCCAGGTGATTGAAACACACATTCCAATCACTGGAGTAGAAATTTAAAAAGAAGGGCAGGGAGTGGTGGCTCACGCCTGAAATCCCAGCACTTTGGGAGGCCAAGATGAGAGGACTGCTTGAGGCCAGGAGTTAGACACCAGCCTGGGCAACATAGGGAGACCCCTGTCTATACAAAAAACTAGCTGGGCATAGTGGTGTGAGCCTGTAGTCTCAGATACTAGAGAGGCTGAGATGGGAGGATCATTTGAACCCAGGAGGTCAAGGCTACAGTGAGCTGTGATCATTGCTCCACTGCACTACAGCCTGGGTGACAGAGCAAGACCCTGTCTACAAAAAAAAAAAAAAAAAAAAAAAAAAGGGAGCTGGGTGCAGTGTCTCACACTTGTAATCCCCAGCACTTTGAGAGGTGGATGTGGGTGGATCACTTGAGGCCAGGAGTTCGAGACCAGCCTGGGCAACATAGAGAGACTGTCTTTACAAAAAATAAACAAAAAAACTTAGCCAGGCATGGTGGTATGTGCCTGTGGTCCCAGCTACTTGGGAGGCTGAGGCGGGAGGATCAGCTGAGCCCAGGAGGTTGAGGCTGCAGCGAGCCATGATTGAACCACTGCACTCCAGCCTGTCTCCAAAAGAAAAGAAAGCAAAAGAAAAGAAAAGAAAAAAGAAGGGAGCAGGCCCTTTGCAAGTATTTTCTGTCCTATTATGATATTTTAAATACTTAGTTGAAAAGAAGAAATTGGCCAGGCACAGTGGCTCACGCCTGTAATCCCAGCACTTTGTGAAGCCGAGGCAGGTGGATCACAAGGTCAGGAGTTTGAGACCAGCCTGGCCAACATGGTGAAACCCTGTCTCTACTAAAACTACAAAAATTAGCCGGGTATGGTGGCACATGCCTGTAATCCCAGCTACTCAGGAGGCTGAGGCAGGAGAATCGCTTGAACCTGGGAGGCAGAGGTTGCACTGAGCTGAGATCGTGCCATTGCACTCCAGCCTGGGAGATAGAGTGAGATTCCATCTCAAGAAAAAAAAAAAAAAAAAAGATGAAATTAGGAGTGTTACCTGGCCACCGAGAGACCACACAGGATGCTAATACCTTGGTGAATATACTAAGATCTACAGTTTATTCCTCATCTTTGCAATTTAAAACACCTCAACTTCCAAAAGATAATTCATGCTAGCCAAATTCACAATAATCAAAGCAGAGTGACAATTTAGTAATTTACAGTAAAATGCAGAACACTAAGGGCAAATATCATAAAGGGAAATATTGACAGATTTGACTGCATAAATATTTTAAATCTCTTTTTTTTTTTTTTTTTTTTTTTTTTTTTTTTTTTTTTTTTTTTTTTTTTTTTTTTTGAGACGGAGTCTCGCTCTGTCGCCCAGGCTGGAGTGCAGTGGCCGGATCTCAGCTCACTGCAAGCTCCGCCTCCCGGGGTTACCGCCATTCTCCTGCCTCAGCCTCCCAGTAGCTGGGACTACAGGCGCCCGCCATCTCGCCCGGCTAGTTTTTTGTATTTTTTAGTAGAGACGGGGTTTCACCGTGTTAGCCAGGATGGTCTCGATCTCCTGACCTCGTGATCCGCCCGCCTCGGCCTCCCAAAGTGCTGGGATTACAGGCTTGAGCCACCGCGCCCGGCCTTAAATCTCTTATACAAAAGTCCACCATAAATAAATGAAAAAGGATTAATATTCATATGTATATAAAGACCTCATGTGAATTCCCAAGAGAAAGATAAATGTTTCAATATAAAAGTGGGTTAAGGACATGTACAGGACATTTATAAAAGAGAAGATACAATTGGCTATAACTACAAATTTCAATTATTTCTCTTGTCAGTGGTGTGCTAGAGCCTGCTTGTGGGGCTTGAAACGTCACATCGATAGCTTGAAATCAGTCATAGTGAGAGTATTTACACCATGGAAATCAGCAAATGATGCACAACAGGGTTGTTGTTTGTTTTTTTCTTGGAAAGCCAGTTACTAAACATTTACCAGCACACTATTCTGTGTATTCAATCACTACTTTTCACCGGAATCCTTTCCAACTACATTTAACATTCTCGTGTCTTCTCTGCCATCTTTCTTTTATTATTATTATTGTTTATTTTTTGAAACAGAGTCTCACTCTGTCACTCAGGCTGGAGTGCTGTGGCGCGATCTCGGATCACTGCAACCTCTGCCTCCCGGTTTCAAGCAATTCTCCTGCCTCAGCCTACCAAGTAGCTGGGATTATAGGTGCCCACCAACACGCCCGGCTACTTTTTGTGGTTTTAGTAGAAATGGGATTTCACCAGGTTGGCCAGGCTGGTCTCAAACTTCTGACCTCAAGTGATCTGCCTGCCTTAGCCTCTCAACGTGCTGGGATTACGGGTGTGAGCCACTGCGCCCCGCCTGCCATCTTTAAAGAAACTCTGACCTCTACATCCTTCTCCAGCTGCCGTGCCATCTCTGTTTTCCTTTACAGCCATTTTGTTTTTTCAAAGTGGCTATATAGTGCTTGCTGAATCCATTTGCTCATTTCCTAATCATTCTTCAGCATACTTAAGCCTTTTTTTTTTTTTTTTTTTTTGAGACGGAGTCTTGCTCTGTCACCCAGGCAGGAGTACAGTGGCCGGATCTCAGCTCACTGCAAGCTCCGCCTCCCGGGTTTACGCCATTCTCCTGCCTCAGCCTCAGGAGTAGCTGGGACTACAGGCGCCCGCCACCTCGCCCGGCTAGTATTTTTTGTATTTTTAGTAGAGACGGGGTTTCACCGTGTTAGCCAGGATGGTCTCGATCTCCTGACCTCGTAATCCGCCCGTCTTGGCCTCCCAAAGTGCTGGGATTACAGGCTTGAGCCACCGCGCCCGGCCAAGCCATTTTTTTTTTTGCCACTGTCACACTCCCAAAACAGCTCTTGATTAGCTCAATGAGCTCCATGAACCCTAAATTCTATGGACAGTTTTCCCTTATCTCCCTTGACCTCTTGGCAGTTGGCAGTATTCAGCTTCTTTTTTTTTTTTTGTTTAAAGAGATGGGGTCTTTCTATGTTGCCCAGGCTGGTTTCAAACTCCTGGGCTCAAGTGATCCTCCTGTCTTGGCCTCCCAAAGTGCTGGGATCACAGGCATGAGCCAGTGCACCCATTCTGTTGACCATTACCTTCTTGAAATCCTCTTGTCCTTGGGTTTCAGTGGCACGTGGTGGTCTGCATTTTCCTCATTTTCCTCCAACCTCTCTGGCTTCTCCTTTTCAGGTTCTTCCTCCTATTTTCCATCTCTTAATGTTGAGGTTTTCCAGGGATTAGTCTTGAGTCCTCTAGGTCATTTCCTCTATTTCCATAGGTTTAAATACCACCTGCAAACCAATGACTCCTATACTTTTATCTCTCCTCTGAGCTGCAATTGCCGACTTGACATCTTCCCCTTCCATGTCTCAAAACCTTCTCAAACTCAACATGTCCCAAACTGGTGCCAAAGACTTTCTCCTTCCTCCCCAAATCAGAGGTTCTCCAGTGCTCCCATCTCAACAAAATGTACCACCACATAAGCCAGAAACCTCAGAGTTGTCCTTGGCATCTCTGTCTTCCTCATCCTCCACCTCCCATCACCGAGTCTGGGTTGTCTTTCCCTCCTAATTATCTCCCAAAGAAGTTCTCTTCTCTCCATCTCCACTTCCAACACCCTAGTACAAGCCCACATGATCTCTCAGCTGGACCACTGCAATAGCCTCCTAACTGACCTTCCTGCCTCCACTCTTTCTGCCTTCAATACACTGTCCACACTGAAGACAAGGGAACTTTTCAGAACATGGATCTGATTATGTCACAGTCCTGTCTTAAGACTCTCAGTGGCTTCCTATTGCTTCCCGTTTGCTTTTTATATTGTCGGATAAAAATATCCCCCTTCTGTTGGTCTAGGGCCCTGTGTGGTCTTGCTCTATGCTCACCTCTCCAGTCTCATTTCATCCCGCTCTGGTCCCTGTGCACTGCAGCCATATCAGCTTTCTTTTTGTTTCTTTCTTCTTTCTTTCTCTTTCTTTCTTTCTTTCTTTCTTTCTTTCTTTCTTTCTTTCTTTCTTTCTTTCTTTCTTTCTTTCTTTCTTTCTTTCTTTCTTTCTTTCTTCTTTCTTTCTTTCTTTCTCTTTCTTTCTTTCTTTCTTTTTCTCTCTCTCTCTATTTTTTTTTTTGAGATGGGGTTTCACTCTGTTGCCCAGGCCAGAGTGCAATGGTGCAATCACAGTTCACTGCAGCCTCCACCTCCAGACTCAAGCAGTCCTCCCACTTCAGCCTCCCAAGTAACTGGGACTATAGGTATGTGCACTATGCCTGGCTAGTTTTTTAATCTTTTTTTTTTTTTTTTTTTTTTTGGTAGAGATGAGGTTTCACTATGTTGCTCAGGCTGGTCTCGAACTCCTGGCCCCAAGCAACCCTCCTGCCTTAGCCTCCCAAAGTGCTAGGATTACAGGTGTGCATCACCACTCCCAGCGTCTGTTTCTTGCATAGGGTCTTCATACTTGCTCTTCCTTTGCCTGGAATGCTCTTCCTACTCCCATCCTCCCTTTACCTTGCTCATTCCCTTTTAATCTTCTGATCTGAATTAAAACATCACTTCCTCCATGAAGCGTTGTAGATGGACACACCAGACTGCTAGACTAAGTCAAATCTGTCCCCATCCCACTCCACCACCATTATAGGCTCTCAGGGCACCATGAGTATCTCCTAGGTGCTCTTATTGCAGTTTTATTTTTGCATTTATGTGTGTGATATTGTTTGTTATCTGTCTTCCCTATTAGACTGTAAGCTCCATGAAGTCAGGGACCAAGTTTGCTTTTGCTCACTGTTAATCTCCAGCACTTAGTCTAAGACTTGACACACGGTAGGTACTCAATAAATAATTTGTGGGATTAATGAATCACATGATGATCTTTGTATATAGGAAATACATAAAACTATGCAAGCTAGTATTTTTCCTTTTGCTATGCCTTCCAGAAAGCTAAAAACCATATTTAAAGCTTGTGATGGCTAATTTTATATGTCAACTTGACTGGGCCAAGGGATTCCCAGAAATAGGATGTGTCTGTGAACATGTTTCTGAAAGAGATTAGCATTTGAACTGGTAGATTGAGTAAAGCAGATGGCCTTCCCCAATGTGGGCATCATCTAATCTGTTGAGGGCCTGAATAGAAGGAAAAAACAGATGAAGCTGGGCCTAGTGACTTATGCCTATAATCCCAGTGCTTTGGGAGGCTGAGGCAGGAGGATTGTTTCAGACCAGGGGTTCAAGATCAGCCTGCACAACAAAGCGAGACCCTGTCACTACTAAAAATAAAAAAATTAGCTGGGCGTCGTGGCAAGTGCCTGTAGTTCCAGTTACTTGGGAGCCTGAGGCAGAAGGAGTTCTCGAGCTCATGAGCTCAGGATTTTGAGACTGCAGTCAGTGAGCCATGATTGTGCCACTGCACTCCAGCCTTGGGGACAGAGTAAGATCCCATCTCTTAAAAAAAATGCAGTGGAAGATTGAGTTGCCTTTCTCTCCCTGACTGTTGAGCTGAGGCATTTCTCTTCTCCTGTTCATGGACTCTTTTTTTTTTTTTTTTCTTTAAAGACAGAATCTCACTCTGTGGCCCAGGCTGGAGTACAGTGGCATGATCTCAGCTCACTGCAACCTCCGCCTCCTGGGTTCAAGTGATTCTCCTCCCTTAGCCTCCTGAGAAGCTGGGATTACAGGGACCTGCCATCTCGCCCGGCTAATTTTTTATTTTTAGTAGAGATGGGGTTTCACCATGTTGGCCAGGCTGGTCTCGAACTCCTGGCCTCATGTGATCCACCCGTCTCGGCCTCCCAAAGTGCTGGGATTACAGGCATGAGCCACCATGCCTGGCCTCCTTGGACTCTTGGACTGGCATTTACACCATCAGATCCCCTGGTTCTCAGGCCTTTGGATTTGAACTGGAATTTTGTGCCCCTGGCTTTACTGGCCTCCAGGTTGCAGATGGTAAATCGTAGGGCTTCTCAGACTCCATAATCGTGTGGGCCAATTCTTTATAATAAATATCATATATGTTAATATAATAAGTATATAAAATTAATATACATATATTCTGTTTCTCTGGAGACTCCAGTGTAATACAAAGCTGAATCATAGCAATTATATCAACCCACTAGAAATAGCATATTTGAATTCTCTGTTTTGATCCTGATGTACCCATAAAATCTGTTTCGGAATGAGATGGCTGTGTGTGTGTGTGTGTGTGTGTGTGTGTGCATGGGTATGCACATGTATCTGTGTGTACACAGTGTATGGGTACAAGGAGAAATCAGTATATAAATGCAAAGTATTGAGAGCTTGATATAAAATGGATACCTCATCTTGATCAATGACTAATGGTGGTGATGGTGAAGTCAGTATCTCACCAAGGTGTCATTACCATCTTTTTCTTTCTTTCTTTTTTATTCTTTCTTTCTTTCTTTCTTTCTTTTTTTTTGAGACAGAGTCTTACTCTGTCGCCAGGCTGGAGTGTAGTGGCGCAATCTTGGCTCACTGCAACCTCCGCCTCCTGGGTTCAAGCAATTCTCCTGCCTCAGCCTCCTGAGTAGCTGGGACTACAGGTGAGTGCCACCATGCCCAGCTAATTTTTGTACTTTTAGTAGAGACAGGGTTTCACCATGTTGGCCAGAATGGTCTTGATCTCTTGACCTCGTAACCTCATAATCCACCCGTCTCGGCCTCCCAAAGTGCTGGGATTACAGGCGTGAGCCACCGCTCCCGGGCTCCTTTTTTAATTTTTTTTAGACGGACTCTTGCTTTGTCACCCAGGCTAGAGGGCAATGGTGCGATCTCGGCTCACTGCAACCTCTGCCTCCCGGGTTCAAGCGATTCTTCTGCCTCAGCTTCCCAAGTAGCTGGGATTACAGGCGCGTGCCACCATGCCCGGCTAATTTTTTGTATTTTTAGTAGAGACGGGTTAGCCAGGATGGTCTCAATCTCCTGACCTGATGTTCCACCTGCCTCGGCCTCCCAAAGTGCTGGGATTACAGGTGTGAGCCACCGTGCCCGGCCTCCTGCCTCTAGTCTTACCCTCATTCAATCAGTTCTTCATGTGGTGACTCAAGTGATCTGCATAAACATAGATCTCACTCTGTCATTCCACTGCTCAAGAACCATTCACGCAGTAGTTCTCCAACTTTGATGTGCCTCAGAGCTGCCTGGAGTGCTTGGTAGAAATCCACATTCTTTCTCCCATACAGAGATTCTGATTCAGCAGATCTGAGGCGGGCTCTAGGCCCCTGCATCTGTTAGGAACAGTATAGGTGATTCTGATGCAGCTGGTTGGGTACCACCCATTAAGAAACAGGGATTCAATGGCTCTTTTATTCCCTACACATTGAAACTTCAGCATCCTTAGAATGGCACACAAGACCTTTAATGGGTGACCCCTTTTAATGCTGAGTCTATTCCTTCCATGCCACTCCACTCTCATGTTGCTGTCACCAGCATTTCTTGCTTGAACTGCTACGGCAGTATCCTCACTCCCAAGTCTTGCGTGTTTTTCTTTTTTAGAGATGGGGTCTCACTCTGTTACCCAGGCAGTGCAGTGGTGCAATCATAGCTCACTGCAGCCTTGAACGTCTGAGCTCAAGTGATCCTCCTGCGTCAGCCTTCCAAAGTGCTGGGATTATAGGCATGAACCACTTTGCACCTGGCCCCTAACTGCTTTAATCACCTTCTGCTCCAATCTTTTTCCCAAGCTGGAGCCAGAGTGACCTTTCAAAATTGCAAATATGGGCCTGGCACGGTGGCTCACACCTGTAATCCCAGCACTTTGGGAGGCCAACGTGGGTGGATCACCTGAGGTCAGGAGTTCGAGACCAGCCTAACCAACTTGGTGAAACCCCGTCTCTACTAAAAATACAAAAATTAGCTGGATATGGTGGCACAAGCCTGTAGTCCCAGCTACTTGGGAGGCTGAGGCAGGAGAATAGATTGAACCCAGGAGGCGGAAGTTGCAGTGAGTAGAGATTGTGCAACTGCACTCCAGTCTGGGTGAGAGAGTGAGACTCCATCTCAAAAAACAACAACAACAAAAAAATTGCAAATATGTTCAAGTCACTCCCCTGCTCAAAACTCTTCGGCGACTCCTCACTATCTAAGGGATAGTTTCTCCAGCTGGTTCAGGTGGCACAGCATCTGGATGTGGTGGTGCTCTTTCCAGAATGTCATGAAATAATTGATATATTAAATCATGCCATATGAAATAAAATGTTTTTCAAAAGAACACTTCTGCTAGCTGAATATATGTCCACATTATGTGTGTGCAATATAAAATCATAGCCACAAGTACAGATGTCCATGAAAAAATAAACTGTTGAATTAAGCATGATTAGTACTGCATTTGTCTGTTTTATATTCGTTGGCAACTTGTCCATTCGCTTTGTTACTTGCTAGCAGATAAGTAGGAGCATCTGTCAAAGATTTAGAAAAATTTATGGTTAAAAAAAGTTAAAATAGAGAAATTTCTACCCATTAACTGATTTTTTTTTTTCCACTGTGGGCATCCCATTTACATTGGGCGTAGTTCCAGGCGTTGTCTGGAGAGCAGAGCTTGAGAACCCCTATTCTGGAGCAAAAAGTGTAGCAACTTGGTGTGACCAGCCTGACCCTTCCAGATCTGGCCCCATCTTATCTTCCAGTCTCATTTATAGCCACTGTCCCCTCCTCCTACCACTCCCTCTGGCCAAGACTTAAAATTCCTGAAATGCTCTCTGCCCTTTCTTTCTGGTTTTACTTGTTCTATTCTCTCTGCTGTCCCCCCTTGACTGACAGATAAACCACCACTCATTCTTCAAGATTCAATCCAAATGGCTCTTCTTTGAAATACCTTCCCTCACCTCTCTGGGTCTCTTCCTCCTCAGGTTGTTGCTCCTGACCAATTATATCACTTATCACATTACTGGGTGTTTGTAGAGCTATCTGGCAACTGTCCTGGGAGTGCCTTAAGGTGAAGGTAGGAGTTCTTGTCACCCATTCTTTCTTGAGTCCTCTGGCACTTAGCGATTGGCAGTTGAGATTCAGTGAATATTTGTGGAATGAATGAAAATTGCAAAGGATGTGTATTAGTCATTTTCATACTGCTATAAAGAACTGCCTGAGACTGAGTAATTTATAAAGGAAAGAGGTTTAATGCAGTTCAGCATGGCTGGGAAAGCCTCAGGAAACTTACAATCATGGTGAAAAGCCAATGGGAAGCAAGGCACATTCTTTACAAGGCATCAGGAAGGAGAAGGGCCAGGCAAAGGGGGAAGAGTCCCTTATAAAACCATGAGGTCTGGCTGGGCACAGTGGCTTATACCTATAATCCCAGCACTTTGGGAAGCTGAGGCGGGTGGATCACTTGAGGTCAGGAGTTCGAGACCACCCTGATCAACATGGTGAAACACTCTTTCTACTAAAAACACAAAAATTAGCTGGGCGTGATGACTCTCGTCTGTAATCCCAGCTACTCGAGAGGCTGAAACATGAGAATCGCTTGAACCTGGGAGGTGGAGGTTGCAGTGAGCCAAGATTGTGCCACTGCACTCTACCCTGGGTGACAGGGTGAGACTCCATCTCAAAAACAAAAACAAAAACAAAAACCATCAGATCTCATAAGAACTCACTCACTATCGCGATAACACATGGGGGAAACCATCTCATGATTCAATTATCTCCACCTGGTCTCTCCCTTGACACAAAGGGATTATGGGGATTACAATTCAAGATGAGATTTGGGTGGGGACACAAAGCCTAACCATATCCGGAGGCAAAGTTTATCTTTCTAACTCTTCTAGTGAGCTAGCTCCTGCTGGGTTTCCTTCTATTACTTTTTTGTTATCCCCTTTCCCATACCCTCACTGCTCCCACCATAGAAATCCAACAGGATCTACAATTATTGGCAATGGTCCAGGTTTCAAACTTTTCCTTCAATATCCTACCAAACCTTACCAGTCCTGTATCCTATCCCATCAGGGCTAGATTTTCAAGATAAACCAGAGGTCTTCAAACTTCAGCATGAATCAGAATCCCCTGGAGCACTTGTTAAAACACAAATTCCTGGGTCCCATCTTAGAAGTTCTGATTCAGTAGGTCTAGGGTGGGGCCCGATAATTTGCATTTTTTATAACTTCCCATATGCTGCTGATGCTGCAAAGGCCACATTTTAAGAACCACTGGAAAGAAACTAACGCAAAACCAGGGGCAGCAGGTGATAATGCTGAATTGATGAATGGGATCCTCAGTTCATTTTGACTCAGCCCCTTCACAGAGTTTCTGATTCAATTGGCACTGTCTGGATTTGGTGAATCCCGTATCAGTTTCCCTCTGCTTCACCTTGTCTTCCTCCTCCAGCTTTCTTTTTTTTTTTTTTTTTTGAGACGGAGTCTCACACTGTCACCCAGGCTAGAGTTCAGTGGCACAATCTTGGCTCACTGCACCCCTCACCTCCCAGGTTCAAGCAATTCTCCTGCCTCAAGTAGGTGGGACTACAAGCATGCGCCACCACACCCAGCTAATTTTTGTATTTTTAGTAGAGATGGGGGTTTCACCATGTTGGCTAGGCTGGTCTTGAACTCCTGACCTCAGGTGATCCACCTGCCTCAGCCTCCCAGAAAGCTGGGATTACAGGCGTGAGCCACCGCGCCCGGCCCCTCCTCCAACTTTCTTTTTTTTTTTTTTTTTGAGACAGAGTCTTGCTCTGTCACCCAGGCTGGAGTGCAGTGGCCAGATCTCAGCTCACTGCAAGCTCCGTCTCCCAGGTTTACGCCATTCTCCTGCCTCAGCCTCCCGAGTAGCTAGGACTACAGGCGCCTGCCACCTCGCCTGGCTAGTTTTTTTGTATTTTTTAGTAGAGACGGGGTTTCACCGTGTTAGCCAGGATGGTCTCGATCTGCTGACCTCATGATCCGCCCGTCTTGGCCTCCCAAAGTGCTGGGATTACAGGCGTGAGCCACCGCACCCGGCCGATCCTCCAACTTTCTGATCTTATTTTTCAGATAGTTCTCAGGGCTTCTCCACTTGAGGCTGACTCTACGATCGTTCTCGTTCTCCTATCACAAAGCCACAGTTTCAGGACAAAGCCCTTTCCTGATCTCTTAGCTCCATTTCAGTGCCCTCTTCTCCCACCCTGCCCCTGAGTTGCTTGCTGCTCCTCTATCCAGTATTAGCACCCCCCACTCCAGCAGTCAGTGACCTGTGGAAAGCTGGGCTCCAATTAGAGCCCACTCTTACCTAGTAGGGGTAGCCATTTGTGCTCCCAGGTCGTAGAGTCTGGCTCCACAAACATTGGCATGCTAATGACAGTCACCTGCTCACCCCTGGGAAGTCTCTGTTTCAGCTTCTTTAAGGACATGGAAATACTGAAGCCACCTCATTTACATGCTTCTGTTCATTCCTTTACTCAACAAACATTGATTGAACACCTGCCAGACACCATGCTGGGCCCAAGGGACCCCACAAGGACACATCAAACATGAGCACATACATATTCACAGCAGCACCAGGGAGTCCCAAGTGACTGTTCATAAAGGGGAATCTTTTGGCCTCACTCATCAATGAGGACAGACATTCAAGGAAGAAAACCCACAAACTGACCACTCATGAGCCCTCTTGCCTCCTCAGCCCTTCCATCTCCCCTGTTCCTGAGAAGGTGGCTCAGGACAAAGACCGAAGGGCATGATCTCAGGCCTGGCACAGTGGCTCACGCCTGTAATCCCAGCACTTTGCGAGGCCGAGGCGGGTGGATCACGAGATCAGAAGTTCAAGACCAGCCTGGCCAAGATGGTGAAACCCTATCGCTACTGAAAAAAAAAAAAAAAAAAAAATAGCCGGGCGTGGTGGTGGGTGCCTGCAGTCCCAGCTGCAGCAGAGAATTGCTTGAACCCGGGAGGTGGAGGTTGCAGTGAGTAGAGATCGCGCCACTGCACTGCAGCCTGGGCGACAAGAGCAAGACTCCATCTCAAAAAAAAAAAAAAAAAGAAAGAAAGGCATGATCCCAGAGAGTTTCCAAATCTCTTTATTGAAATGAGTGCTCTGATTCACACATCTCAGTCGTTGGCCCACTGCACTGAGATAAGGTATGTAAAGCTAGTGAGCTAACACCGCTCTACACATTGACACACATACACTCACCATGCATTGAAATACACTGACACACCAACACACGCCAAAACACACACTGAAACACCGCAAAACACACCAACATGCACACATGGACACACACCGGCAGACACAACCACAAATACAAACACAAGTAAACCCATGCCAACACACACATTGACACACAGATGTACAGACATACAGCTAGCACACACTGACAATACACACGAACACACCGACACATCTACTCACACATCAAGACCAACACACACACTGACCCACACCCCATGGAAGGAGGCTGGAGGCCCAGGCCCCAGGAGGGGCTTGTCGTCACAGGGGACAGGTATTGGAGGAAACAAAGGGTCCCAGAAGACTTGAATTAAGCACTTGGTTCAGGTCTTCGAGGTTCAGCGTTTTGGAAGAGGAGGCCGCAGTGAGGTTCTGGTAGTCTCCAGGAACCGGAGGGCCGAATGGGGCATATGGATGAGACACCAAGGATTCCGTGCTCAGGTGCCCCCCAGCGCTGGGCCGGTAAATTCGGAGCTTCAATCCGTGAGGAGTGCTAAGGCGGGCGGGGCAGCGCGTGGGGGATTCCTGGGGAGCCCCGCAGCCCGCCAGTCCCCTCCCGCTCCGGCAGCAGCTTTCTGCTCTGGCTTCCAAATTCTCCCCTTTTGTCCTACCATCACCCAAACCCCAAGTCCAGATCGGGGCTAGTGACCTCGGGCCCTTTCAGTCCACCTCGCCCTAGCTTTTGCCAGGGAAGAGCCCTGTCCCAGACACCCAGCCTGGAAGCCGCCAGTCACCTCTGACTCCCCGCCCCCATCCGGTTGGGGCCCAAGCCTCACCGTAGTTCCTCAGATATAGCCCTGGTCCCACGTGTCACTGCCAATCCAATCCAGGGCTCAGGCCCTGCCCCAAAGCTCTAGAGGGTCTGAAAGACTCCAGCTGCCCCTCTTCCTTGCCACCGCCATCCGCCCCGTGGCCTACGCCTTCTGTCTCACGGAGCTCCCCTGCACTGAACCCTGATTGTGCCAGGATCTTTTCTTTAGGCCGCTCCTGGGTCTCCAGCACAATGAAGGCGCACAGTGGCGCTCCCTGAATACTTGGCTCTTCATGACTGTCCTTACTGCTATTCCCTCACTGTGTCTCTACTTCCTTATCTCCGCCCCCCACGCACGCTTCCGAATTCTCTGCCCTCAGCTTAACGGAGAGCCTCCTGGCTGCGAGGCCCTACACTCGGCCCTGGGATGCGTTTGCTGAGTCCTTGTTCTCCAGGCGCACAGGGTACATACATAAAGGGCTTCCCGAGAGCGTGTGAGAAGCTCCATCCAGCAGGTGGAACCAAGTGCCAGGCATGCTCTTCTTTGGCCACTCCATTTTCTTGTCTTCCCTGACTTCTCCGAGACCAGGGCCTCTGGGTCTTCCTCTCTCTCCCTGGTTCCTACTTTTCTTTTTTCCTTTCTCCTGCCTCCCCCTCAGCTGCGCCAGCCTTGGGCCTTTACGGGGTCACCTCCCATGCTCCACTGGGGCCCCCTCTTGGGCCCGGGTTTCCTCCATAGGCTTGTCATCCCCTCCCCCATCTGGGGTCCCTCTGGCGGGCCCAGGTCTCTCTCCCACAGCAGGGAACCTGCCCTTTTGAGGAGTGGAATGTACTGTCCCTCCCGCTGGGGCCTCGGGCATGCCAAATCTGCCAGCGTGCTCCAGTGACAGGGAGTTAGCAAGAGGCCAGTCCCAGGAGAGAGGAGAGGGCGCCAGAGCCGGAGAAGTGGAGAGGTGCCCACGAGAGAGGACCCGCGGAGGTGGGCCAGGGGGATAAGGAGGGCGGGCGGGCACACTCCTGCCTTCGGAAGTTCTCTCCTCTGCACCCTATTGGCCGCCTTGTCCCGAGCTGAATGAGGGTCAAGGAGAAATCAGGGGGCGGGACAGAGTGACTGGAGGCCGCTCCCCGTCACCCGCCCCTCCATCTCGCTCCGTAGAGCTGGGAACCTTCATCCCCAGCCCCTCCTCTGGTACTAGAAGGGTTGGGTGGTCTGAGTCTCTGGTCTTGCTGAGCGTCTAGGGCTGGGTCGGAGAGAGGAGGCGTGGGTTCCGTCTGTACTACGTACCCAAAGGTGGTGAGCTTGGCTCCACGAAATTACAGCCCACAGCACCCAAGGCTTGGAAAGCCCTGGGCAGAAGCAGCGTCTCAAAACCTCTAGCCTCAGACCCCACATGCCACAGCTCAGCTCAGTTGCGGGACTGCAGTGCGGCTCCCCCCACCGGCCCCCTTGCTAAGCTCTACTGTGGAGCGGCAGGTGCCGCAGGCCTCCCCTGCACCTCGGCCTCAGTTGCGCTCCCGGGCCATGGAGGGAGGGAGACACGACAGTGGGGCATCGAGACTCCAGTGGCCAAGGCGCACCCATCTAAGCACCCTGGGATCTCGGTGGAAAGGAAGAGGGGTTCCGGGGGCCGGGAGGAGAACTGCAGAGCTCGGCCGCTGAGCAGAGCATGGGAGGGGGGAGGGGCGGGGGCTCCCTTCCAGCCTCCGGGGTCTGGGGACTTAGGGATGTAAAGGAGAGCAGGGGGGTGTGACAATTCAGCAGAGGTCGGGACGTACCACGGAGCCAAGTGGCGGGGGGGGGGGCAGAGGACGTGGTCACAGAGGGGAGCCCCCGCCCCCCTTCGCAGAAGCCTGCGGCTGGGGTTGCAGGAAGAACTGGAACTGGGCTGGCCGAAGTGGGAAGCGGCGCGTTAAATCCGCCCCCTCTCCATACCCTACTTTCAAGGGGTGGGCGGTAGATGGGAGGTTGGGGTTGGAGCAGCGGCGAGGGGGCCCCTCCCTTGCACCTCCCCCCACCGGACTTGGTCGCGCCCGAAGTGTAACACTTTCTCTTTGTCGGAGGAGCTCCTCTGTTTCCTGTGCAGTAGCTCCCGTTGCGGCGGCACCCGTGGCAGCCCTGGCGGACGCAGGAGCGATGGCAGCGACCGATATAGCTCGCCAGGTGGTAAGTGCAGAGCGTGGGTGCCAGGGCCAGGGCCGAGGGCCTGGGGAGGGTCAAGGAGACCTGGCCGCCGCCCCCACATCGCGAGGAGGGCAGTGGGCAGCATCCAGGAGCCGAGGGCACGGTGGGACTTCTGCTCCCGGGGTCAGCAGCTCAGTCCCCCAACCAGTCCCGGAAAACGGTGGTGGCGCGCAGGGGTCGGGGGGCGGCAGTGGGGCTGGCAAAGCCTGCGGGCCGGCGGCTGAACTTGCATTGCCCAAGAGCCGCAGTGAGCGCCGCCGCCTCCCTCGCTGCAGCTGCGGCCCCACGGCTGGGGCGTTGCCGAATGAATGGCCGTAGGAGCCGCCGAGCCCTCCAGGTCCCTGGCACCCTGGCCTTGCCGCGCCCCTGCGCACGGCTGCCCGTTGTGACCTGGGACGGCACAGGCAAAGAGGCGCGGGGCTGGGGTTAGCCTGGGGCAGAAGGCTGTGAGTGGCGAGGGGGGCGGGGAGGTGACTGGCTGGGATAAGGTTTCTCTATATGCATTACATATGTGACTGCGTCTGTATGTGTATCGGTGTGCGCGTATGTGTGCACGCGCGCGCGCTCGTGTCTTCCCGGGCGGGCGGCGGCGTCGCCGGGGTTCTGTCTGTGACCCAAAGAAGTCTGCCTGTTTCTCTGAGTGTGCTCACCTCTGTGGTGTGTGTCCGAACGCCTCTCTGTCTGCTTGTGCTGTGTGCCTCTGGGTCTCATTTGTGCGTCAGTGTGGGGTGCAGTTGGTTGGCCTGTAGGTGGCTGGCTGCGTATTTTGGCATGTTCTGGAGCGGGCCTCTGAGGATCTGTCTCGGGTGCCTGTTCAGTGTAACTGGGCTTGTGTGCCAAAACCTGTGGAGCTGGCTTCTTTCTATGGAGACTCAGGAAAATAAGTGTGAGACTCGCAAAAGCGGTGCCGTCTCTTTTTTTGTTGGCGACCGACTCAGGGAAAAAAAAAAATCTTCATTTAAAGAAGTGAAGTTTTCCAGCCTGGGATGTGTAGAGAAACCATGTTGAAGTGACCTGAGGCTCCATGTTTGTTTTTTAGACCAGAAGTTTGGTTGCAAAGGGCGATGAATTCCATTTGTGGGGGACACCCTAGCTTGTCTATTCATCCATGGGTATCTGGGACTTTAAGAAGCCCACCAGCACCCCGAGGTGAGGAAGGAGTGGGAGACAGAGGTAGGTCAAATCCCATGACACCAAATGCTACTTGACGAAAATCTCTGAACCACATAAAAATGTTTTTCAACCTTGTAGCTTACTTGTTTAGGAAAATAGTTCATGCAAGGCAATTACAGTACAAAAAAAAAAAAAAAAAAAACAACAGCCTCTAGGTATTTGGTGTAATTGAAATTGATTTTTCAAAATCTGAAGCCAGAATCTGATAGTATTTTCTCTACAGAATATGTATTAATGTATTTCCTCTCTTTTGCCCCTGTTTGGAAAGGCAGGATCATTTCTTCGGAACCTCCTCCACCCCCTGCACACCCTAGCACAGTGCACTTTATGCAGTCATGATGTGGAAGGACCAGGAGTAGACAGGAGACATTCTCTGTGATGATGGAATTTGAGAGAATTTTCTTCCCCCAAGATTGGCACTCTCATTGTTTATTGCTTTAGTGTTTTGAGGGCTTCCTCTTTTCTGCTGTGGCTTTTCTGCTTCTGGTTACCTGCATTTCAGAGATGGTATAGCTGAAGTAGAGGAATTAATCTCTGGGATTACACTTGCTCCATCCAAAAATGAGGCTAATGATTTTTCATGTCAGCTAATGAACTTGCATCGACCTGTCCTCCATATTCTCACCAGTTTCTCTTGCCTGGATTAGGATTTCAGGGCAGATGTTGCAAAGGGGAACATTCCAGAAGACTGTGTGTGGTTCACCTCAGGCACAACTCAGGCAACCCAGAGATGCCCTTTGTTCTGCAAATGGGGGTGAGGGGGTGGTTTAGGACCACTTGGTTTGCTTTGCATGGCTCCAGTTTGCTCTGGCTGGCCTTGCCATACTGTATGATGAAGAACATAATTGTACGCCAGATTCTGAAGCTGAAAGAGCAGCCTAAGCACTCGAGACCTTGTTATCGTGATAAATGGGTTTCTGGGAAAACTGACGTCACTCTCCATGCCCCCCTCCCCCAGCCAGTGAAGCTCCTGTTTATGTGTCATTTGTCTCTCTGTTCTCCTTTGTGTCTGCAAGAAGTTGTAATTCACCAGGGAAGACGGAATTAACTCAGGAGACCTTGGACATCTGATTGCTGCTTGTTTCCTCCAAGGAACATGTATTCAGGGTTTGGGAACAGAAGACTAGAGAATAAACCTAAGTGTGGCTAGCTTAGGATTCTTTTTTTTTTTTTTTTTGAGATGGAGTCTTGCTCTGTTGCCCAGGCTGGAGTACAGTGGCACGACCTCTGCTCACTGCCAACCTCAGCCTCCCGGGTTCAAGTGATTCTCCTGCCTCAGCCTCCCGAGTAGCTGGGATTACAGGTGCCTGCCACCACGCCTGGCTAGTTTTTGTATTTTTAGTAGAGACGGGGTTTCACCATGTTGGCTAGGCTTGTCTCGAACTCCTGACCTTGTGATCCCCCACCTCAGCCTCTCAAAGTGTTGGGATTACAGGTGTGAGCCACCGCTCCCGGCCAGGAATTCTTTTTAATGAGCTCTGAGACGTGGTACCATGCGAGTAAGTGCCCTAGTGTGTGTGTGTATGTGTGTGTAAGCAGTGGTTGTGTTCTTTCTAGAGTCAGTTGAGAGTCACTGTGGGTAAACATCCTTAGTGACTAAAACAAGCCTTGTTGGGTAAGACTTGTTGGGTAGGGCTTATATTGCATGCAGCCAACTTTGGAAGTTCAATTCTGGTGCACATAATACAAGTCCATCCCATTTGAATGAACACCACAAAGGGTTTGGTGTGACAACATCATTTCTCCACTATGTCCATGTTTATTTGATTGAATGATATGTGGCCAGCACTATGGTTAGCCCTTGTCAACTGGACAAAAAAAGGTAGTAGGCTTTAAAAAACGTTCGTGATCGGACTGGGCTCGGTGGCTCACACCTGTAATCCCAGCACTTTGGGAGGCTGAGGTGGGCGGGTCATGAGGTCAGGAGTTCGAGACCAGCCTGACCAACATGGTGAAACCCCGTATCTACTAAAAATACGAAGATTAGCTGGCTGTAGTGGCGCGTGCCTATAATCCTAGCTGCTCAGGAGGCTGAAGCAGGAGAATCGCTTGAACCCTGGAGGCAGAGGTTGCAGTGAGCCGAGATTGCACCACTGCACTCCAGCCGGGGCAAAAGAGCAAGACTCCGTCTCAAAAAAGAAAAAAAAGAGGCCGAGGGGGGCGGATCACGAGGTCAGGAGATTGAGACCAGCCTGGCTAATATGGTTAAGCCCCATCTCTACTAAAAATACAAAAAAATTAGCCGGGCATGGTGGCGGGCATCTGTAGTCCCAGCTACTCCGGAGGCTGAGGGGGTGAACCTGGGAGACGGTGCTTGCAGTGAGCCAAGATCACGCCACTACACTCCAGCCTGGGCGACAGAGCGAGACTCCGTATCAAAAAACAAAAACAAAACAAAACAAAACGTTCGTGGCTTTTAAGCTTATAGTCTAGTTAGAGTGACAAATTGTGGACAATGTGAAATAATTAAAGAACTATAGATCTTTGGGATGCGCCACCTCACCTCCTGCCTATGAGGTGGCTTGGGCTGCTATTGATATATACTTCGAGAAGTTCCATGACTTGTCCAAGGTAACCAAGGCACAGGGCAGGCCCCAAAAGCTGCGTGTGCTGGCTCTTTTAATAAGCTGTTCCTTTCAGTGTTGCAATCTGGGATCCAGACTGTAAATGCTGGTCCATACAAAGAGCATCTGGATGATTCTGGCTTGAACTAGTCCCACAATGTGAGCAATGGAGCTTTCTCCAGTGGCAATCTAGGTAGTGGTCGTTCTCCCAAATGAACTTGCAGGGGCTAACTTTGCCCTACAAAGTTAGCTGGGGTTGGTCTGGGTCAACTGTCTCAGAGCAACTGTCTTCAGGTGGCGAAAAGATTGCTGCTGCACTCTGGTTTTGCTATCATCACGTGGCAGTTACCCTTTGATTCCCTTTGAGGTCTCTGCTTCAGGCGTTCCTAACACCACCCACTAAAGATAGTATCGTACCTCAAACACAGAAAACAAAACCCTATTACCTAGCTCTATTGGTGATACAACACGGAAGAAAGTTGACATGGCCCCAAATATTTTAAAATGTTGATTCTAAATTTGAGGGTTTTTTGAACAGTCATTACATTATTTTCTAACTTTTCTGTGTGTTTGGGATGTCTCTTTTTTCTTTTCTTTTTTTTTTTTTTCCTGAGACGGAGTCTTGCTCTGTCGCCCAGGCTGGAATGCAGTGGCGCGATCTCAGCTCACGGCAACCTCCGCCTCTGGGGTTCAAGCAATTATCTTGCCCCAGCCTTCTGAGTCACTGGGATTACAGGTGTGCACCACCATGCCCGGCTAATTTTTGTTTTTTTAGTAGAGATAGGGTTTCACCATGTTGGCCAGGCTGGTCTCAAACTCCTGACTTTGTGATCTGCCCGCCTTGGCCTCTCAAAGTCCTGGGATTACAGGTGTGAGCCACAGCACCCAGCCTGGGATTCTTCAAAATAAAAAGTGGACAGAATGACAATGCCCCCCAAATGCGCATGGTCCCTTCTTTCAAGGAACTGGTGGAGGCAGACACAAATCACTATCTAATTATCTTTGTGATAAGTGCTACACAGGAGAGTGATTGCCTGCCACGAGATTTCATTACTAAGGGAACCTAACTCAGCAGTGAATGGAGGCAGAGGATGACAGGAAGGGCTTCCTGAGGGCTTCAAATAGGAAATGGGTAGGTGTGAAGGTGGGTGAGATCTCACATCTGCTACTGGGTTGGGAACATTTCATTTGCCAATTCACCCACTTTTATTTTCATTCGTTCCTTCAGCACATATTCACTGGGCACTAATCGGCCAGGCCCTGTGCCAGGTGCTGGGGATATAGTGGTGGCCAAGGCACACAGGAACTCTGTCCTCTCAGAGCTTCCAGATGAAAGGCAGGAATAAGCCCTGTTTCCTCTTCACATCCTAAATCCTGGAAATGTGAGTGTTAGTGGTGTTCTTAATACAAAACTACATTACAGCAGAGTGATTTGTCTGTATCATCTAATGTGATTTTGATCTGCAGTCGTGTGCATAGCATTTACTTTGTGGAGTCTCTGCTGTAAATTTTCTGTTAATTGCTGGCTTTGTTACCAAGCATGGCCCCTGCCTTTGTGTGCTATAAGGGAGCAAACCCATTGCATTAGCCTGAGCAAAACTAATTAGGAAGATAAGCACTCTGGAAAAAGGTATTCCCAAACTAAGTAGGGCTGATTTCTGGACTTGCCTGGGTTTTTGGATGATCAGAGCCATGGTTTAACATTAGCATAAACAATTGAGAAGGGCTTTTAGTTGCATGTACATTAAAACTATTCAAGACAGGTGAGGCCGGGTGCGGTGGCTCACGCCTGTAATCCCAGCACTTTGGGAGGCCGAGGCGGGCAGATCACGAGGTCAGGATATGGAGACCATCCTGGCTAACACGGTGAAACCCCGTCTCTACTAAAAATCAAAAAATTAGCCGGGCATGGTGGCGGGCACCTGTAGTCCCAGCTACTCGGGAGGCTGAGGCAGGAGAATGGCGTGAACTTGGGAGGCGGAGGTTGCAGTGAGCCGAGATTGCGCCATTGCACTCCAGCCTGGGCGACACAGCAAGACTCCATCTCAAAAAAGAAAGAAAGAAAGAAAAAAAAAAAAGACAGATGAAAGAAAGAAAGAAGGAAAAAGAAGAAAGAAGGAAAGCCATGGATAGATGTAACATGTTTCTTTCAGCTATCTCAAAATGCTTCCATCTGTATGATTTCATTTTCCCCAATGGCTTCCTGGACAAGTATTACTGTTCTCTTTATTTAATGCGTGTAGGGAGACCAAGTTACTTAGTCTGAAGTGCTATTGCTGGTCAGTGGGTGATACAATTAAACATCCACCAGATGACACAGATTCCTTGTTTAAAAACACTGGTCTTTTCATGATGTTTCTAAGAAATCAAAATCCTGCCATGGCCTCTCTTCCCCCTCTTTCACTACACTCCCTCAGCACCCCCATAGGACCCAGGGAAGAGTATACTAGGGTGATTCGGAGACTCTCTGATATTAAAAAGATTCTCAGCTTAAATCCAATATAGCACAGTCACGGGTTGTGTGGGTTTTCTTTTTTCTTTCTTTTTTTTTTCTTCTCCATATTGCTTTAAATAAAAATCTTGGAGCCACCAGCCATGTAATGATGGATTATTTTAAGTAACAACTGGGGGGGGGGGGGGCGCAGAATAAATTAGAAACACAGACCCTTCCTCCTCGGTTTGGCAGGAGGAGGCTTCTGCTCTTGGGATTTGAAACCGTGGGTTTCTCTGCTGCCTGCACAGAGGAAGGAGGCCACATGCTCAGGAGGGTGAGAAATAATGTTATCCTCTTCTTCAGTGTCTTCTCATTAGAGGCAGCCATCTGTTGAATTATGCAGCGGGCTGTCAACTGGCCCTGGAGTTGGGTCATCCGTTCCACTCACTTAAAGGTGACCAGGGAAAAGATCTGCAGGTCTTCTCAGCGACAGGCCTCAGGGCTCAGGTTTCCCCTGCCGTGGCCCTCTCTGACCCGGAATGAAGGCCCTGGGGTAACAGGGGCAGAACTCTGTTTTCCTGGCCCTGATGAGGTGTGAGGTCGTGTTCGGTTTCCTTTCACATTGGAGGCCCCCAGCTCTGAACACTGGCGCGGAGGCAGGAACTGGGTTTTTTCAGATCCCCATTAAACAAGACCAGATGGAGGCAGAGGCAAATTCAGGCTCCCCAGAGGGCAGTTGGGCATTCACCCAGAGGCCTGTGGGTAAACCTTTTCTTTTTTAGCAGATTGGAGGTAACAATAGCCAGAACACCTAGAAAACTCTGTTTCAACTGCCTGGCTTCCAGAGAATCTGGCTGGCTTTTGTGGGAAAGTTTCACTCACCCTGAGCAAGGGTCACCCCTGGCCTGAGGTGGGGATATTTGACCTAGACTTAGGCTTGTGTTAGCCTTGGGGTTCTTAAACAGAACTGGGCAGCTGGCCAGGCTGAGGCTTAGGCCGCAGTCAAACGAGAGGGAAATGGGAGGGAAAAGTGGGGAAGTGAGTAGAGAGCAGGAACACACAATGAATGCCTTGCACCGCATTGACTGCTTCAGTTGCCTTCTGTGGGCCAGAACCACCTTGGGGAGCTCACGGGTTTCCAGGTTCGGTTCCTTAACCCTTCTGCCCCTGACCAGCATCAAGCCAGAAGCTCAATGTCCCGGAATTTTACCAGCATAAAGAAACACATGTGCCACTTGAGTCAGCTTTTCCATTTGAGAGTGGCCGTCGGCTCGACAGGGGCCTGGATCCTAGCACTATTCTGTCACTAAATCAGTCTGTGACGTGAGCCAAGTCACTTCCTCTGTGTGAGTCTCTGTTTCCCCTTTTGTGAAACGAAAGGGCTGGATTAGGTGATCTTTAAGGGCGTTTCCAGCTCTAACATCGTATGGTGCTTATGTTTCCTTTTTCTCCAGCCTCATTTCTTTTAGGTCCTTGCCTGCGTCTGCTTCCGAATGAGGTGGCAGAATTGAACCCCACCCCTTCCCTGCTTTGACCCCTTGAGCTGGGTGGGGAGAGAGTTGTAGGGAAGGTCGGTCTATGCTTTTAGCTCAGCAGGCTCTCAGTAAGTGGAACAGAAACAACCCTTCAGATATTGCCTGTCCATGTAGGTGTAGATAGCTATTGTCTTCCTATAAAGGTACATGACAGCTGACTGTTTGTCTATTGAATCCTGCTTTCAATGCAGTAGGAGAGCCGGCTATTTAATGGAATCCTGCTGTGAATCCTTTTATAGAATGAAAAGCCACTCTGGAATTTATCTTGTGTATTAAAATCAGTTTCATCTATTGGATTTGCCAAAAATGGGCCTCCTCCTCTGTCTGGTAAGGATAGTCTGTCTTGTACTTCTTCAGCACAACTGCTCCCCAACTGAAGGGCATTTCTGAGGCCCCTTGGGGGTGCTGCCAGCTTTTGCAGGCCTTATTTCTCCTTAGAACAGCCCTGACATTTCTCTTTCCCATGATAGGGCATTGCTACTACTCAGTTTCCTCTTAGCCTGGCTTAATTCGCATGAGGGACATTCTGATATTTGATGTGTTGGATGCATTTGAGAATTGTTTTTAAAACCTATGGGAACTTGGCCGTGCGCTGTGGTTCACACCTGTAATCTCAGTACTTTAGGAGGCTGAGGTGGGCGGATCACCTGAGGTCAGGAGTTCGAGACCAGCCTGGCCAACATGGCGAAACCCTGTCTTTACTAAAAATACCAAAATTAGCTGGCTGTGGTGGCGGGTGCTTGTAATCCCAGCTACTCGGGAGGCTGAGGTAGGAGAATCAGTCGAACCCTGGAGACGGAGATCGTGCCACTGCACTCCAGCCTGGGAGACAGAGTGAGACTCCATCTCAGGAAAAAAAAAAAAAAACCTCTGGGAACTTATCAGTGCTTTTATGGTTCTTATGACCATATGGTTCTTATGACTGATAATACAGTGGCATCCTTGGCAGCATTGGAGGCAGCAGAGGAAGCTATCAGCTACCTGATTGTTTCATCAAGACTGTTTGCTACATGTTTCAGGATATATTATTTGACTTCTGGTTCACATGAATCATTATAATAAGAAATTATACTGTATGACTATCAGTTATGTATATATTATATATAATAATAAGTTATAATAAGGGGACTGGGCACAGTGGCTCACGCCTATAATCCCAGGACTTTGGGAGGCTGAGGCGGGTGGATCATCTGAAGTCAGGAGTTGGAGACCAGCCTGGCCAACATGGTGATACCCCGTCTCTACCAAAAATACAAAAATTAGCTGGATGTGGTGGCACACACCTGTAATCCCAGCTACTCAGGAGGCTGAGGCAGGAGAATTGCTTGAACCCAGGAGGGGGAGGTTGCAGTGATCGTGCCACTGCACTCCAGCCTGGGTGACAGAGTGAGACACTGTCTCAAAAAAAAAAAAAAATAAATAAATAAAAAGGCAGTTATAATAAGGAGACTAAGAGGGTTTTATTGTATTGCTGGTAAAATAAATGTTTTATATACAATAAAACTGCCTGAAAGCTAAATGCTCTGATGACCCAAATTGTCAAGCAACTTTTGGTTGTAGTTCAAGATTTTTCTAAAATATCTGAGGCCACTTTCCTACCCAGGAAAGTATCATCATAGAATCTTTTTTAAAAAAATAACATTTTCCCTGTTTATAAAAGTAAAATATGCCTATTGTAGGACATTTGGAAAACCCAGAAAAGCAACATCACCTACAATCTCTCTACCCAAAAGAAATCACTGACATTATTTTGGCATGTGTTCTTCTAATCTTTTAAAAAATGCGTACTTTTTCCCTATCATTGGGATGACCCTGTGCATACAGGTTGGTTTCCCTGTTGTTTGCCTTTGGTGAGCATTTCCTTTTGTCATTAAATATTAGAAAACATTTTTCTCGGCTGCTTAATATTCCATCATGTATCACTGAAGTGATGAAACGGATTTCATAGCTTTGGAGATTTGCAGGGTCTTTCAGAGATCAGTGTTCGGGGCTGGGAGTGGAAATGGAGAAAGGGAAGGTGTGAGAGCTTGGGCCCACCAGTAGGTGACTGAAGAGAGTCCAATTTCAGTGTTTCTTTCCTTTCCTAGCATTTTTTTGGTTGTTTGTTTGTTTGTTTGTTTTGAGACAGTCTTCCTCTGTTGCCCAGACTGGAGTGCAGTAGTGCGATCTCAGCTCATTGCAACCTCCACCTCGCGGGCTCAAGCGATTCTCCTGCCTCAGCCTCCCAACTGGCTGGGACTACAGGCATGAGCCAACAAGCCTGGCTAATTTTTGTATTTTTAGTAGAGACGGGTTTTCCCAATGCTGGCCAGGCTGGTTTCGAACTCCTGGCCTCAAGTAATCTGCCCGCCTTGGCCTCCCAAAGTGCTGGGATTAGAGGCATGAGCCACTGCACCTGGCCACTTTCCTAGCATTTGGATGGGAATGGCCAGAGGAGAAAGTTTAGGGACAGCCTAGTCATCAGCAATGAGTTTCAAACTTTTTGCTGTCATTCTTTAGAATGACAGCTACTAACTTAGCCACCCTGGTTTGAAACAGAGGCAGGAAATTCTCCATTGACACAGATGCACCCTCAGTTCCCAGGGGCCTCAAATACGGCTTGCTTACTATCACAGAGGTTGGAAGAGGGGCCGAGGGGAGTGGGGGACAGAGGTGACCTACTTGGGTGCTTAAGGGACTCTTTATTTTCAGTAACAGCCATGAGAGAAAGATGCGCAGCTGGAACCGCCGCAACTTGTTCTTGATAATATGAACCTTACGAATATTCAATTAAAAGACAAAATTGGTGTGTCCTCAGGAGAGGAGGCGGAAGAGAAAGAGAGCAGTGTTTCTGCCTGTGATATGAAACGTGGTATAACGTATTTCAAAACCACAGGTGACTGCAGATGAGGAGAAAACAGGAAATGTAATTGGGGAGGGGAGTGGGGCGCTCTCCCAGTTCTCAGGAGCACTCTTTCATTTGGCCTTCCTTTTAGCTCCTCTCAGACTCTGCATCCTAATTACCCCTGCTGCAAAGTTGAGTGAGAACTCTTCTTTCTTATATTAAAAATGTTTAAAAATTACATGGGTAACGTGTGAATACATTCGTGCTATAAAAGAGTCAAACAACAGGGAAGCATACTGACTACTCCCTTGACTGAGCCCCTATTTCCATCCCCCTCCCCTGAGGTAGCCACGATTGTGGGTTTGGTGGCTGTATTTTCAGTCCTCTTTCTATGTATCCACATACATTTACATGCAAATACACATATACAGGGCTTCTGGGGTATATATGGGCTCATATTGTGCTTATGGTTTACAATTTCTATTTTCTTTTCTTTTCTTTTTTCTTTTTTTTTTTTTTTTTTTTGAGGCGGAGTCTTGCTCTGTTGCCCGGACTGGAGTGCAGTGGCCAGATCTCAGCTCACTACAAGCTCTGCCTCCCGGGTTTATGCCATTCTCCTGCCTCAGCCTCCCAAGTAGCTGGGACTACAGGCGCCCGCCACCTCGCCCGGCTAGTTTTTTTTGTATTTTTAGTAGAGACGGGGTTTCACCGTGTTAGCCAGGATGGTCTCGATCTCCTGACCTCGTGATCCGCCCGTCTCGGCCTCCCAAAGTGCTGGGATTACAGGCTTGAGCCACCGCGCCCGGCCTCTTTTTTTTTTTTTTTTTGAGACAGAGTCTCACTCTGTTGCCCAGGCTGGAGTGCAGTTGCACAATCTTGGCGTACTATATCCTCGACCTACTGGGCTCAAGCAGGCCTCCCACATCAGCCTCCTGGGTAGCTGGGACTACAGGTGTGTGCTAACACACCTGGCTAAGTTTTGTATTTTTTGTAGAGACGGGATTCTGCTGTGTTGCCCAGGCTGGTCTCGAACTCCTGGGCTCAAGTGAGCCACCTGCCTCGACCTCCCAAAATGCTGGGATTACAGTCATGTAATAGCTTCCGTTTTCTTCTATTTTATTACAATCTCCCTATAACTTCTGTTTTCTGTTTTATAATATGTCTTGGAGATATTCACATCAGTACATACAGAACTACCACATTCTTCTTAATGGATGTAGAATATTCCAGAATATGCATGTACCATAATTTGGTTAAATATTTTCCTATTGTTGGACATTTAGGTTGGCTTTTGTTTGTTTGTTTGTTTTTAGTTTTTCAGCATTATAAACTGTGCTATAATAAATTTCCTTGTAATAGATCTTCGTACAGATTCTGAGAGGAGGTTGCAGGGTTAAGAGAGAAGTGCAATTTAAAATGGTGACTTAGGCCACTCCAGCATCTCAGTTCAGGCCTTCAGTATGGTAATATGGCACCACCTGCTACTACAGATGAAAATTTGAGATTTAGTGTCAGACATGCTGGGCCAACTTGCCGGTTCCATCTCCTCTTGGGCACACTGTAGTCAAGGAGCATTCAATTTACTGCAGTCAAAGTAATCAGGCCCTCAGTTAATCAGGCCACCTTAAGGAGAAAGAGGAAAGAGATAAGATATCAGAGATTTAGTAAGAGAGAGGAGGGGAGAAACTTCCAGGGGCTGTGCTGGGGTCAGTGTACATTCAGTTCCATGTCGTGTCCTTTCTACCTTTGCGTATTAAACTCTGAACAATGCGGACCGATATTCATAATGATGACCTTGACATCTTATAAGATTCATCAAAGCGCGGGTGCATAGTGTTTGCCAGACAGGATTTCCTAAAGTAGGAACTATACAAATACATTTTTTTTTTTTTTTTTTTGGAGACAGTCTCACTCTGTCGCCCAGCCTGGAGTGCAGTGGCATGATCCCGGCTCACTGCAAGCTCTGCCTCCTGGGTTCACGCCATTCTCCTGCCTCAGCCTCCCGAATAGCTGGGACTACAGGCATCTGCCACCATGCCCAGCCAATTTTTGTATTTTTAGTAGAGATGGGGTTTCACCATGTTGGCCAGGGTGGTCTTGAACTCCTGACCTCATGATCCACCCGCCTCGGCCCCCCAAAGTGCTGGGATTACAGGCATGAGCCATCGCGCCCGGCCACAAATACATTTTTGAAGCTTTCTTAGCTACAGGGATTGAGACGAAAAGTTTACTGCTTAAATCCCAGTTAGCAAGAAAAACACACTGACCAGGTTCCATGTCCTTTCTTTCCCAAACCCCTCAGTTAATTTAGGTGTATTGGACCCTGGGTAACAGATACAAAAGAAATAAGGATTCTAAAAGTCACCAGTGGCTGGACAATGGTGGCTCACTCTTGTAATCCCAGCACTTTGGAAGGCCGAGGCGACCAGATCACTTGAAGTCAGGAGTTCAAGACCAGCCTGGCCAAAACGGTGAAACCCCATATCTACTAAAAATACAAAAATGAGCTGGGCGTGCTGGTGCACGCCTGTAGTCCCAGCTACTCTGGAGGCTGAGGCAGGAGAATCACTTGAACCCGTGGGCCAAGATTGTGCCACTGCACTCCAGCCTGGACAACAAGAGTGAAACTCCATCTCGAAAAAATAAATAAATAAAATTAACAGTGTTTATATCTGGAGAGTGATATTATGGTTGATTTTGATTTTTCTCCTTTATTATTATCTGTAGGTTCTAAAATTTCTACAGAGAACATCGATTATTTCCACAAAATAAAAAATCTGATAAATGTAATTTTTTTTAGTAACAGCTAATTTGAAACCAGACCCCTTGTCATCCCCACTAAACAAGCGTCTTTTGCTGGCTTTTCTGTGTCTCTCCATAGTGCTGTCAGTCTGAGCTCCCGGGCTTAGACCTTTGCGATTGCTCCCTCTGCCCAATCACTCCTTGAGGTTCATTCTTTCTTTTTTAATTGATTAATTAATTTATTTTTGAGACAGAGTCTCTCTCTGTCCCTTAGGCTGGCTGGAGTGCAGTGGTGCAATCTCGGCTCACTGCAAACTCTGCCTCCTGGGTTCGAGGATTTTCCTGCCTCAGCCTCCTGAGTGGCTGGGATTACAGGCTCCCGCCACCACACCCGGCTAATTTTTGTATTTTTAGTAGAGACGGGGTTTCACCATTTTGGCCAGGCTGGTTTTGAACTCCTGACCTCGTGATCCGCCCTCCTCAGCCTCCCAAAGTGCTGGGATTACAGGCGTGAGCCACCGCGCCCGGCAGAGGCTCATCCCTTCTTTAAGACATCTCTCAAATTTGTTCCTTCTCTTTGAGCCCCAAATCAGGTCCGTTCACACCAACAAGCATTTATTGTCGCAATGCCTAGATGTCACTCTGCTGGCTCAACATTATTGGAGTTATCTCCTCCTATGTCTTCCTGCTCCTAGTCTCTGTCCAATCAAGCAAACACCCTGCAGCTGGAGTGATCTTTTAAAAACACTCCCTGTATCATGGCCCTCCCTGCTCAAATCACTCAAAATCCTCCAAATCCCATTGCTTAGGAAATGAAGTCCATACTTCTGCTTCTTAGGGCTTAGAAAATTCTTTCTTTTGGGTCAGGCATGGTGGCTCCCGCCTGTAATCCCAGCGCTTTGGTAGGCCAAGGTGGGTTGATCACCTGAGGTCAGTAGTTCAAGACCAGCCTGGCCAACATGGCGAAACCCTGTCTCTACTAAAATATACAAAAAATTAGCCAGGTGTGGTGGTGGGCACCCAGCTACTTGGGAGGCTGAGGCAGGAGAATCGCTTGAACCCAGGAGGCGGGGCTTGCAGTGAGCCGAGATCGCGCCACTGCACTCCAGCCTGGGCGACAGGGAGAGACTCCTCAAAAAAAAAAAAAAAGAGAAAAGAAAATTCTTTCTTCTGCTTTTTAGGGCTCTTTACAGCACTGTGCTAGGTGGGAGATAATGGCGGGACATGGGAGGTGTTTGGTAAGTTGTTGGCAATGGAGTAAATCTTTAGGAATAAGGTGTGAAGCTCTTTCCACTACCTTCCACTGTCTTCAGTTTGAAAATTCATTTCCTCTGCTTTTGGCTTTGGAGCACTTGAAGCATCATGGTGCTGAATTTGTTGGAGGCCGGAAGAGGCAGCCAGGGATGATAACAATTGGCTCAGGAAACCTCAACTCTGAGTCCACCTCAATTTCCGATGCCTGCTACATCGGAGGCTCCCTTAAGAAAGCGTGTTAGTTCTCATGTCCCTGACTCCCCTGCAGCATTGGGGACCAAGAACTAGCAGTGGGAATCTTGCATCTTACTTTGTTTGCTTTAATAAAGAGAAGGGGAAATGGGAAGGAGAAGCAGAAAGGGGTGAATGTAGAACAAAGCCTTGAGTGATGTGAACCACTCATGAGGCTCAGCTTTTTTTTTTTTTTTTTTTTTTTGAGACAGAGTCTCGATCTGTCGCCCAGGCTGGAGTGCAGTGGCGCGATCTCCGCTCACTGCAAGCTCCGCCTCCATTCTCCTGCCTCAGCCTCCCGAGTAGCTGGGACTACAGGCGCCCACCACCACTCCCGGCTAATTTTTTGTATTTTTAGTAGAGACAGAGTTTCACCATGTTAGCCAGGATGGTCTCCATCTCCTGACCTCGTGATCCGCCCGCCTCGGCCTCCCAAAGTGGTGGGATTACAGGCGTGAGCCACCGTGCCGGCCAAGATAGGGTCTTGCTCTGTTACCCAGGCTGGAGTGCAATGGCGAGATCATGGCTGACTGCAGCCTCGACCTCCTGGGCTCAGGTGATCCTCCCACTTCAGCCTGCTGAGTAGCTGAGACCACAGGCTCACGCCACCATGCGGGGCTCATTTTTGTATTTTTCTTGTTGTTGAGGTGGGGTTTTGCCATGTTGCTCAGTCTGGTCTCAAACTCCTGGGCTCAAGAGATCCACCCACTTCGGCCTCCCAAAGTGCTGTGATTGCAGGTGTGAACCACTGCACCCAGCCTCAGCTGTCTTCAGGGGGCCCCCTGGGGCAGAAAATATGCCGACTCTCACTGAATGATGGGGTATGGGCTGTCTGTTAAGAGTTCTCCACTGGGAGTGTGTGGGGTGAGACGTGTGAGGGTAATGAACTTGCCACATGGCATTCACGGGCACTAGCCCTGTTGCTTGCCCTCAGAGGATCCAATGACACTGATGGGAGTGAGAGCTAAAGCTGTGTGAAGGGGCTATCTGGGAGCCAGTTCTGACAAAGTTGGCTGCTGAGAGGCTCCTCCACCCTCACAGCCCACCCCTTACAGTGTGAAAATGTGCTCTTATTATGGACCTAGTCTAAAAACTGGTCCAGCCCAGCAGAAGAGCTGTCTGCTTAGTGCAGCCTGGGATGCTGGGCTGGGCCTCCTGGCACTAACCATGCCCTTCTTGGATTGCTCTTGGCATCTTTCTAGTTATGGAAAGCTTGGTGCAGCCCCACCCAACAGAAACTGACTCCTTACATAGTACTCACTTCTTGTCAACTTGACTGTCTCCAGCTTCCCTTCTCTCCTGTCCCCTCCCCTCCCCTGTGGCCGTTGGTTGGTAGTTGGCACATTTCTTGAGTCCACGCAGGCCCCTTTTATGCTTCCCCCTGGCTCCTTGGAATCCTGTCCCAGTTTGAGGCTCCTCCTATTTTGTAAAATCATTAACTATAAGCAGCTTTGGGTCTTGCAGGCAAAGCAAAGGCCCTCTGCTTTCCAGGGCTGGGAGTGGCTTGGCTGACCCTTAGGGAGTCAAGGGACCCAAAGGAAGCACGGAGGCAGCTTCTTGTAGCCATAGGGAGCCACAGTGTTCCATGCAGTACCCTTTAGGCTGGGGGTATAACGATAACCCCACAGTGAATAACAACAGCAGCTACTGCTGATTGAATGCTCACCACATGCTAGGCACTATGCTAAGGGCTTGAGGAGCGTGATCCTGTATAATCCTCACACTCCTACTCAATAGTTTCCAATTTTATGGATGGGGAAAACTTGAGAAGTTTACATAACTTGTCTGAGGGTGACACAGCCAGGAGGTGGCGGAGATGAGGCTGTAACTCACACCTGCCAGATTTCAAAGCCTCTGCTCTTAACCTCTACACTACGCTGCCTTTGTAGATCCTCAAAGTGTCCTAGAGAGAGGAACAATTGCTTTTTTTTTTTTTTTTTTAAAGACAGGATCTTGCTCTGTCGCCTGGGCAGGAGTGCAGTGGTGCCATCATAGCACACTGCAGCCTCTACCTCCTGGACACAAGCAGTCCTCCCACCTCAGCCTCCCAAGTAGCTGGGACTACACAGGCACATGCCACCATGCCCAGCTAATTTTTGATTTTTTTGTAGAGACGTTGTCTCACTGTGTTGCCCAGGCTGGTCTCAAATTCTTTGCCTCAAGTGATCCGCCCACCTTGGCCTCCCAAAGTGTTGGGATTACAGGTGTAAGACATTTTGCCAGTCAATAATTTATTTTATTTTATTTTATTTTTGAGACAGAGTTTCGCTTTTGTTGCCCAGGCTGGAGTGCAGTGGCATGATCTCAGCTCACTGCAACCTCCACCTCCAGGGTTCAAGCAATTCTCCTGCCTCAGCCTCCCAAGTAGCTGGGATTACAGGCACCCGCCACCATGCCCGGCTACTTTTTGTTTTTTTGGTAGAGACAGGGTTTCGCCATGTTGGCCAGGCTGGTGTCGGACTCCTGACCTCAAGTGATCCACCCGCCACGGCCTCCCAAAGTGCTGGGATTACAGGTGTGAGCCACCGCACCCGGCCCAATAATTGCTTTTTAAACCCTTTTCGTAATACTTACTGAACACTTCTGCATGTACTAAGCTCGTTACATGTATTAGCGCTTCTGAGGCTCCCAGTCACCTCTAAGATATGCCATATTATCTCAGATGGCAGATGTGGAAGGAACAGTCTCAGCAAGTTACTCAGCTTGTAAATGACTGGGTGGAGATTTAACCCGAGTCTGTGAACCTCCGGTGCCAGCATTCTCCTCCCCTAACTCCACTCTCCTGCCCCTAATAAGCTCCTCTGTAATTTTCTCTGGAGCTGTGGCGACATTCACTATTGAGCCTAGAGGATGCCTGTCTCCAAGAATCTGTGATTTCCAAGCTGACGGGCCATTTTGCTTTGGAGCAGGGAGTAGCTGAGGGAAGAGATGACACACTGGACCTGGACGGGTGTGACTTCCTTGCACGGCGAACATTTGGATGGAGAAGTGAGACCCAGACTGCTTTTAAGCACATTTTCATTTTCTTCCCCACTCCTTCCAAATTAGGGTGAAGGTTGCCGAACTGTCCCCCTGGCTGGACATGTGGGGTTTGACAGCTTGCCTGACCAGCTGGTGAATAAGTCCGTCAGCCAGGGCTTCTGCTTCAACATCCTGTGCGTGGGTGAGTATTTCCATAGCAGGAAATTCTATTACAGAATATGGATCCTTAATGGCTGGATACGGCTTTGCAGGTAATTAGGTTAAATAGTGTGTCATTCTGATTTAGTTGCGAGAGTGTCTCTCTCGTCTTCTTTTATCTCTCTGCCTGTTTTTTGTAAGCAGATGGCTGTAATTACTTTTTTCCCCTGGCCAGACCAGAGTATAGGGCCATATCTTGGGGGGAACTGAGCTATGTGAGACCCAGTGGAAATTCTGTAAGGGAGCTGGCTGACTCAGTACGGCTGTTGAGTTCATTTTGACTACAGAAGACAGGAGCCAGGGCAGAATTGGGAGGGAGGGGATAGCTGAGGAAAAACGCCTGCCCACCAGCTGTGGGCAGTGGATTGGGTCTGTTTCCTCTGTAGTTTTGCTGTGCTTGGTTTAGTTTGAGCTCAAGTGCAGGCACCACACAGCTGTATGGAACATTCTTTTATTCCCTTTACCTATCTCTCTACCTAGACTTTTTTTTTTTGAGAGGGGTCTCACTATGTTGCCCAGGCTGGTCTTGAACTCCTGAGCTCAAGTAATCCACCCATCTTGGCCTCCCAAAGTGCTATGATTACAGGTGTGAGCCACTGTGCCTGGCTTCTACCTACACATTTAATCTCAACAATGGGAACTGGTCCTAGCCCCCTCTATCTGCTAATCACAGCACAAGTAGAGTGCGGTAATATCTGTGAAATGAATGAATGAGTGAATGTCACAGGAACCATTCATTATACTTTTCACTTTCTCACATTAGCTCTTTGGACATTACCAGGACTCTGCAAAGTGAGCAGAGCAAGTAGCATTTGTATCCTCATGAAACAGGTGGAGACACAGTCTTGGGGAGGATAAGGGACTTAACTGAGGCAACACAGAAGAAGTGGCACCATAATGAGGACTCAGGCCTGGTTGACCCCTTGTTCCTCCCCCTGCTTCTCTTAACTGCTGCCAGCAACATCTCTTGAGCACATGAAGCACTTTGGAAACCACTGAGCACCAATCAGACAAATAGGAGGGATAACAGTTCCTTCTTTAAGAATATCTTTGGCTGGGCGCGGTGGCTCATGCCTGTAATCCCAGCACTTTGGGAGGCCGAGGCAGGAGGATCACGAGGTCAGGAGATCGAGACCATCCTGGCTAACATGGTGAAACCCCGTCTCTACTAAAAATACAAAAAAAAAAAAATTAGCCAGACGTGGTGGCGGGTGCCTGTAGTCCCAACTACTTGGGAGGCTGAGGTGGGAGAATGGCGTGAACCCGGGAGGCGGAGCTTGCAGTGAGCCGAGATCACGTCACTGCCCTCCATCCTGGGCAACAGAGCGAGACTCTGTCTTAAAAAAAAAAAAAAAAAAAAAAATTTTTTCTTAGATCTTAAATATCCCAAATTTGCAAACATGATCATAGCATATAATTTTCACCCTGTAGCATGGGAAAGCATACCTGCATATTTTCAGTGACCTTCTGAACCTTAATGATTAGATAAATACCAGAATAAAGTCGGTTTTTGTACTGGCTGAAACACTCAAACACTTTTGCTAATTGCCTTTTATTTTTGTATGGAGTGTATGGGGAACTTGTTCATGTAGTAGATCTGAACTACTACTAAATTGGTTATTTTACTCTTTAATGTATTCATAATTCTGTTTTTTCTTTCTTTTCTTTTTTTTTTTTTTTGAGACAGAGTCTTGCACTGTCACCCGGACTGGAGCGCAGTGGCGCGATATCAACTCACTGCAACCTCCACCTCCCGGGTTCAAGTGATTCTCCTGCCTCAGCCTCCTGAGTAGCTGGGAATACAGGTGCATGCCACTACGCCCAGCTAATTTCTGTACTTTTAGTGGAGACTGAGTTTCACCATGTTGGCCAGGATGGTCTCAAATTCCTAACCTCAAGTGATCCGCCTGCCTTGGCCTCCCAAACTTCTGGGATTACAGGCATGAGCCACCGCGCCCGGCCTAGAAATTCTGTTTTCTCACTAAGGTCATTCATTTTCTTGGGCTCTTTATCTTTTTTTTTTTCCTCTATCCCCAGCATTCTTTTTCAGGTCACTTTTTGTAAGAGAGTTGCTACACATTCAAGGACAAGTGGAGAACAACAGATGATGGGCAGTTGTTCCCACAAGCTAGGCTCACTCCCTAGCTAAATGGCTCACTCCCACACACCAACTTTGGTTTTGTTGTTGTTGTTGTTTGAGACAAAGTGTCCTTGTGTCACCCAGGCTGTAGTGCAGAGGCTCACTGCAGCCTCAACCTCCCAGGCTCAAGCATTCCTCCCACCTCAACCTCCAAAGTAGCTAGGATTACAGGCATGTGACCAGGCTCATTTTTTTGTAGAGATGAGGTGAGGTCTCACTGTGTTGCCCAGGCTGGTCTCGAACTCCTAAGCTCAAGCGATCCACTTGCCTCGGCCTACCAAAGTGCTGGGATTATAGGCATGAGCCACCGTGCCTGGCCCACATCAACTTTGGAACCTATCAGCTGAAAATAATGTGCTTCAGTTTCAATCAACAGATTTATACTCAAACTTAAAAATTTTTAAGATGTGACTTCTACTATGCATGTCCTTGTTCATAGGGAGAGAAATATACCTGGAGGCATTAGCGAACAAAGCAGTACATTAAAAAAGAAAGAAAGAAAATATGTGCTTCACAGAATTACACATCGAGGGCCTTAGAGTCCAGATCTAGGCTGTTAATTCTTCTAACTAATGGTTATCATTAGGTGCTATTTGGAGAAAAATGTAAAATAACTAGAAGTCATAGTAGTCGACATCAAGTGCAAAGACTATCACATCCAATGTTAGCACTGCCAAATCTCTGTTTAACTAACAAGAGCTCCAATCTTTGGCTGATGGCCAACTTATTTCACCTAATATTTGATTACCACAATATTTCAGCACAAACATATCAGAGTCCCTTGGCATTCTTCCCAGAACTCCATATGACCTGTACTGAAGTTGAGATGAGAAGAGAAATGACAGACCCACTCTAAGCAACCTTGCAACCAGTGCGATTGGGTGAGCTAGTAAGGCTTTAGGAAGGAGGCCATGTGAATTGAAATGGATCTCTGAGGGTGGAAGTGTAGGGTAATTTGATATGTGGAGCACAGGCTCCCCTAGGGCCCAGAGGCAGCCAAGCTCAAGGCAAAGTGGGTGGGAGAAATAGTAATCCCCCATCCTCTAGTTTCCACCTAGACATTGTACAGCTACAACTGCTTCCACTTGCACCTGCTGGGATGAAATTGCTCAAGTGCCCAGCACAAACCCTCCAAGAGGGGAGGAGTAGGAAGGAGATGCTCTCATCCTCAAGGAGTCACAGACTCTCTTTTGCTCCCCACTTGTCAAGTTTCAGGAAATGGCTGCCTCTGTAGCTCCTGTGTTAGACCCGCAGGTGCAACCACTGGATAGGCCAGCTCCGACTGGGTTAATTTCATCCCTGCTCCAAAAAACCCTGCAATGCATGCATCCTGCCCTCTTGCTGTGCTCACCACCCTGTCCTTGCTCAGAGAACCCACAATTTGGGCCAAGGTTATGAGTAGCTTAGAGTAGCTCTGAAGCTGCAGTGTCAGCCCAGCCATGAGGCTGGATCCAGTTGCTGACTAGGCAAAGGGTCCATAGCTGCTGAAGGTGATCTTTTATCTTGCAGAGCTTTTTGTGACCATAGTTCATGCCTACTGCCTGTGTACATTTACTCCCTTAATGACTGTTATAAAAAGATGCTGTTTGGGCATAGAATATATTTCCCCAAAGTATTTTCTTTTCTTTTCTTTTGAGACACAGTCTTACTCTGTTGCCCAGGCTGGAGTGCTGTGGCGTGATCACAGCTCACTGCAGCCTCAACCTCCCAGGCTCAAGCAATCCTCCCACCTCAGCCTCCTGAGTAGCTGGGACTACAGGCACATGCCACCATGCCTGGCTAATTTTTTTTAAATGAAAATTATTGTGTAGAAACAAGATCTCACTATGTTGCCCAGGCTGATCTTGAACTCCTGGGCTCAAGCAATCCTCCCTGCTTGGCCTCTCCCAAAGTCCTGGAATTACAGGCATGAGCCACTGTACCCAGACGTTTCTTTTTCTTGATAGGGCATTTTTGGTGTAAAATTATGGTAGCACTAGCTTCAATTATTAACAGAGACCTAGGATTTTTTTTCACACTATTGTTTAATTTTGTATTTGTAGTAGAGACGGGGTTTCTCCATGTTGATCAGGCTGGTCTCAAACTCCCAACCTCAAGTGATCTGCCTGCCTCGGCCTCCCAAAATGCTGGGATTATAGGCATGAGCCACTGCACCCAGTCGAGAATTTTTAATAATCCAGAACCTAATTTATAGTAAGGATACCAATAAACGGCACCTACAATTATTATTCTTTTTTTTTTTTTGAGACAGAGTCTCACTCTGTCACCCAGGCTGGAGTGGAGTGGCACTATCTCTGCTCACTGCAACCTGCATCTCCCAGGTTCAAGTGATTCTCATGCCTCAGCCTCCATAGTACTTGGGATCACAGGTGTGCACCACCATTCCCAGCTATTTTATTTTGTATTTTTAGTAGAGACAGGGTCTCACCATGTTGGCCAGGCTGGTCTCGAACTCTTGACCTCAAGTGATTCACCCACCTTGACCTCCCAAAGTGCTGGGATTATAGGCATAAGCCACTGCACCTGGCCTATTATTCTTCTTAGAGGACTAGGCACATGAGTGTGAGCATATTATGATTCCTCTCCAATATATTCTCTAGGGTTGACCGTAATTACCATAGAGGTGAGGTTCCTCTTTCTCCCCATAAAAACACATATACTAGTCCCTTAGCTTTGGAAATTTCAAGGATCCCTTGATTCTAGATACAGTACAGAATGCCTCAGAGGAACCACCAGAGCCAACAGTACAAATATTCTGGGACCCGTTACTTTGCACTCCTGGGAACAAGCCCCAGAGAGACTCATCCATCCAGATGCTCCAGTAGCAGTCATGGCTGTGAGGAGCACAAAGGGTCATAATGATAATATTTACTTTGAAGCTGCTCAGGATTCCAGGCTCAATTGGGCTCTGTTGAACATGGAAAAAAACAGTCACACAAGAGAAGCAGGATTGAGGCTTGCTGCAGGAGAAGGGAAAGGGCAGCTAGCATTCTATCAAGGCCAAGGATCAATTGTTTTATACCTTCATCTCTGGGAAAGGCCAGCTGCTCAATCGTCTAAAACAGGCCGCCAGCAGTGGTGTGCTGGTCAACGTCACAGCCCATCTCAGGAGAAAAACTGTTGTGGTTTGAAGCATCTGCTCATTTCCTTGGTGTTATTACTCCTGCCATGGCTGCTGTTAAGCTACCAACATGACATCACTGCATGTGGGCTTGGAAAGAGATGCAGGAAGCGGACAAGCTGGCTCCAGCACACCACTGCATGCGAGGCCTCTGCAAAATCAGGAAGGAGAAGGGACAAGGTCACAGAACCAGGCATGACCTTGTCCCTTTCCATAGGCTTCCTTAGCCAACCGGAGTTCCTGGAGTGTTTCCTTTTGGGCACCTCCCTGTTAAACTCAGAGACATTTCTCTGGGTTCAACATTCAGAACTGGAAGAGACTTTAGGTCCACAAGAACAGGGATTGTGGCTGTCTTGTTCATTGCTGTATCTGCAGCTCCTGTAACTGTGCCTGGCTCCTATTAGAGGCTTCATAAATACTCGTTGAATGACTGAGTGAACAAACATATCACACCTATGTGTCTCGCTAGAGCACATTGGTTAAAAGCATGGACTCCAGCATCAGCCTGCCTGGATTCAAATGCTGGCTCTGCCACTTACTAGTTTGTGACCTTGGACTAGTTACTTCCTCCACATTTTATTATTACTAGTTTCTAAAATAGATCTATTATTCTAAGTGAAGTAACTCAGGAATGGAAAACCAAACATTGTATGTTCTCGTAAGTGGGAGCTAAGCTATGAGGATGCAAAGGCATAAGAATAACACAATGGACTTTGGGGACTCAGGGGGAAAGGGTGGGAAGGGGGTAAAGAATAAAAGACTACAAATTGGGTTCAGTGTATACTGGTCAGGAGATGGGTGCATCAAAATCTCACACATCACCACTAAATAACTTACTCATGTAACCAAACACCACCTGTCCCCCAAAAACCTATGGAAATAAAAAGTAAAACAGAGACAGGGTCTATGTTGGTCAGGCTGGTCTCGAACTCTGGCCTCAACTGATCCTCCTGCTTCAACCTCCCAAAGTGCTGGGATTACAGGCATAAGCCACCGTGCCCGGCCCCTCCACATTTTATAGATGAGGAAAGTAAGGTGCAGAGATGCTGAGGAACTGGTGCAAATTTACACAGCTAGTAAGTGGCTTGGTTAACCCATCTAAAAATTGAGGACAAATAGTAACATCTACCTCATAGGCTTGCTGTGAGGAATCAATAAGAAAATACATGTAAAAAACTTACAGCAGTGACTGTAAACAATAGCTGTTATTACCAACCCTCTCATTTTATAGAAAAAGAGACTGGGACCCAGAGAGGGGAAAGAGCTCAGTTCATGTCACACAGTAATTTAGCAATAACCTGGCTAGAAGTCTTTTCTTTTTCTCTCTCTTGCTCTCTGTCTCTCTCTCTCTCTCGCTCTCTCTCTCTGTCTTTCCTTTGCTTTCTTAGACGGGGTCTCGCTCTGTCACCCAGACTGGGGTGTAGTGGTGAGATCTCGGCTCACTGCAACCTCTGCCTCCCGGGTTCTAACGATTCTCCACCCTCAGCCTCCCGAGTAGCTGGGATTACAGGAGCCTGCCACCATGCCCGGCTAATTTTTGTGTTTTTAGTAGAGACGGGGTTTCACCATGTTGGCCAGGCTGGTCTCCAACTCCTGACCTCAGGTGATCTACCCGCCTCGACTTCCCAAAGTGCTGGGATTACAGGCCTGAGCCACCATGCCCCGCAAGAGTATAGTTTGAAAAAAACATATTTCATAGTACTCATATATGTTTAAAAATGTTTTTAAAACTGTTGTTTCTAGAATACTACCTACATTAAGCAAAGTGAGATGAAAGCCTCTTGGCTGGTGGAGCATGCATTAAAAACCTTACTATCCACTTGGAGGAGCTCTGGGAGGGCTGGGAGAAGAGGAGTGAGAAATTGACCCCTCGGGACTCCTCAGGTTTCCTGCTGGAATCTAATTGCCAAGTCCCCACCTTCCTGCAGGGGCGTGGAATCTGCTGACCCCATCCCAGTTAGGTCATGTGTGCCTCCCCCTCACAACACACTCACACTCAGTACTGGGCCCAGGGCAGCTGTGGGAGGGACAGCATCCTCGGCTCAGGCTGGGTCTGTGCCAGTCATTGAGAGAAAGCCTCCCCGACCCCCAGGCTCCACACTGATGGAAAACTGGAACAGGAGCTCTCGATAGCCATAGGACGAGCTCGCTTGATTTTCTGCCCTCTCTACGATTGCATGTATCTCAATTCCCTAGACACCTGGGTGTTCTTTTCTTCCAGACGTTCGTTATTTGGCATCTAATTTCCACAGCCCTTTTGTGCCAGCAGGCATTTGGGTGGCCATTTCTCCTGCTGTTCCTCCCAGCTTCCTGTCCTGCCCTGCCCGGCCCCCATTCCTCCAGCTGTGCAAACAGGGTGGGTCCCTCACGCTGCAGTGCTGCCCCTGAGGCCTTCTGTGTGAACCTTGGGTTAGGCACTCCCGGGGGTACTGGAAGGTGCCCCATCTCCTGCTGTCTGAGAATTCTTAGGATCGGGGAGTCAGGGTACCCACTCTGGGTGCTGGGGAAACAGGACCCCCCCCTCCCTAGGAGCTACAGGGCATTCAGCAGGGAGCTCATGGAACAGAAGGGTTTGGGAGTCGGTGGTAAGGATGGTTCTGTTCCATGAGCTCCCTTCTGTTCCATGGGAGGGAGTTGGGGGTAAGGATGTACATGGAAAATTCATCAGGCACACAGGAAGATGAGCTAAACTGTAGCTCAAACCTCAGTGCCCTTGAGAGGGGAGGTGAGTTAGGATGTGAGAGCCATACTGTGTTCCCACCTCTAAGGTGCTGGCCCCATTTGCAGTTAAGGTGCCCTTCAAATTTGGATGAGGTGGGGTGTGATACATTCCACTGCTTGGCCAAGTCTGCCACCTCCCATGGCAAAGGCCCCACCTCATAAAATTCTTCTTGGGACCCAAATACTTCCTGTTTCTTTAGGGGAGGAAAAAGGGGGCCTCTTCTTCAAGAGTCTTTGCTGCTAATGGATATAGCAGACCCTGGTTTGAAACATGATCTGTGTGAGGAACCATTTCCCCACACTCTGGCAATTTACCAAGTTAGTCAGACCTGGCTATGAAATTGGGCTGGGGGGCCGGGTAGCCAGACTGAATTGAATGTTCTCCTTGTTCTCCCTTCCTCTCCCTGTCTCCCTCCTGTCTCTTATCTCTTCTCTCTCTCTCCCTTCTCTTTGTCTACACACAGAAAACTCTCATCATACACAGATATTTTAAAAGGCACCTCCTGCATTCATAGCTCATTATTTGGGATAAAAGAAGCAGGCTAGGCCAGGCGCAGTGGCTCACGCCTGTAATCCCAACGCTTTGGGAGGCCGAGGCGGGCAGATCACAAGGTCAGGAGATCAAGACCATCCTGGCTAACATGGTGAAACCCCGTCTCTACTAAAAATACAAAAAATTAGCTGGGCGTGGTGGCGGGTGCCTGTAGTCCCAGCTACTCGGGAGGCTGAGGCAGGAGAATGGCGTGAACCCGGGAGGCGGAGCTTGCAGTGATGCGAGATCACGCCACTGCACTCCAGCCTGGGTGACAGAGCAAGACTCCATCTCAAAAAAAAGAAAAGAAAAAAAAAAAAGAAGCAGGCTAGACACACCCAGAGGGGGAGGGAAGATGGAGCATTTTCAGTTCTACATCATGTAGCTCTAACCCTAGCCCTGAACCACCCTGCAGATGTGTGCTTTTGGTCCCAAGGTGGGATTTGGCAGGCCACAATTTGCCCAATGCAAACCCAGTCCCGACTGTGAGGAGAAGTCGAGGCTCACATCCCCCCTGGGCTGGGGAGAGGAGAGGGAAAAACAGGGATGATGATAGCAGAATAAATGGGAGGGTAGTCTTTGTCTTCAAAGGGCAGGCCAGAGTAATTAATGATATCCTCTCTTCGTAGTGCCCGCCTCTCTACTGACTCTTTAATTCCTGGTATTCCTGAGTCACTTGGGGTGGGCTCAGGGGTCAAATACAGTTGGGATCTATAGAGATTATAAGCAGTTTTAGTGCCCAGCCCAGTTTGTGGCCTCATATCAGATTCCTGTTTAGCTCCCTTGTCACCAACTCCTGACTTCTTGTGATGTCCCATTCCCTGAAGTCTCGTTGGCTCCTGACAGTGGCTTGCTGTCCCTTGATCTCCCAGGAATAAGCTCCCAAAACCCTCACCAGTCTGCCACAGCCCTTCCCCTACTTGTTTCCCCAGTGTGAAGTTCAAGACTTTAAAAATTCCAATGGTTTGATTTATTAGTATCTCGCAGCCTAGTAGTTAAACAAATAAATGGCTAGTTTGTTTAAAATTTAAGGATAAGGGCCAGGCGCGGTGGCTCATGCCTGTAATCCCAGCACTTTGGGAGGCTGAGGCAGGTGGGTCACCAGAGGTCAGGAGCTTGAGACCAGCCGAGCCAGCATGGTGAAACCTCATCTCGACTAAAAATACAAACATTAGCCAGGCATGGCGGCCGGCGCCTGTAATCCCAGCTACTTGGGAGGCTGAGGCAGGAGAATCACTTAAACCCGGGAGACAGAGACTGCAGTGAGCTGAGATTGTGCCACTGCACTCAGCCTGAGCGACAGAGCGAGACACTGTATCAAAAAAAAAAAAAAGAAAAAAGAAAAAGAAAAAAAGAAGAAGAATTTTTGTGGCCTGCTAAGTCTCCCCACCCCACCCCTTAGTTAAAAATGGTCTCACCGAAAGTTCAACCATTCAACCAGGATGGGAGGATAAGCCAGGAGCCTGCACAGTTTTCACCACTGGGAGGCACATCTGGGGCATCCCCAGAAGGCTGTTTAGGCTTGGCAGGGAGGAGAGGCGGGGACTGGAATGAGAGGATACTTGTTTGACAAGGGACCACTGTTTAATTTTTTTTTTTTTTTTTTTTGAGATGGAGTCTCACTCTTTTGCCCAGACTGGAGTGCAATGGCATGATCTCAGCTCACTGCAATCTCCGCCTCCCCTGGTTCAAGTAATTCTCCTGCCTCAGCCTTTCAGTAGCTGGGCTTACAGGCGGTTTGCCACCATGCCTGGCTAAATTGTGTATGTATAATATATTTTTTTGGTAGAGACAGCGTTTCACAATGTTGGCCAGGCTGGTCTTGAACTCCTAACCTCAAGTGATCTGCCTGCTTCAGGCTTCCAAAGTGGTGGGATTACAGGCGTGAGCCACCATGCCTGGCCACCGCTGTTCTTTTAAAAAAAAATTTAAAATACTCCTTTAATTTTTATGACAAAAACTATGCATAGTCCATTTAGAAAACTTGGGAAATACAGAAAAGCATAAAGAAAGGGATGAAAACCACACATAAGGTCACCACTCAGAGATAGCCATTGATGAGTATATTGTATTTCCTTCCAGTCTTTTTTTTTCTAGGCATAGCTATACCTCTCCATCACTGCCTATAACAATTTCTTTTTCTGACTATAAAAGCAACGTATACTCGGCCAGGTGCGGTGGCTAACGCTTGTAATCCCAGCACTTTGGGAGGCCGAGGCGGGTGGATCACAAGGTCAGGAGCTTGAGACTAGCCTGGCCAAGATGGTGAAACCCCATCTCTACTAAAAACACAAAAATTAGCCAGTCACTGTGGTGGGGGCCTGTAATCCCAGCTACTCAGGAGGCTGAGGCAGGAGAATCACTTGAACCCGGGAGGTAGAGGTTGCAGTGAGCCGAGATCGCGCCATTGCGCTCTAGCCTGGGTGACAGAGCAAGACTCCATCTCAAAAAAAAAGAAAAAAAGCAGTGTATACACAAGGTAAAATTTCCAAATGACATAAAAAAATTGGAAGAATAAAATGAAAACCACCTCAATTCTACTATCTGAGATAACTACTACTGATCCATCTGTATAGTTCCTTTTAGTCTTTTTCGTTTAACTGAGATCATACAGTTCATCTGCTTCTATCTGCTTTTTGCTTTATGTTTTATCATATTCATTTTCCCATGTCAACAAATGTGTATCTGAAACATGAGGTGTAAGGGCTGAATAGTTACTATGTGAACAGACCATAATTTATCCTTTTGCTTTTCAGGAGAGACGGGTTTGGGCAAGTCCACCCTCATGGACACCCTGTTCAACACCAAGTTCGAAGGGGAGCCAGCCACCCACACACAGCCGGGCGTCCAGCTTCAGTCTAATACCTATGACCTCCAAGAGAGCAACGTGAGGCTAAAGCTCACAATCGTTAGCACAGTTGGCTTTGGGGACCAGATCAACAAAGAGGACAGGTAAGGAAGGCGGTGGGGTGAGAAAGGTGGAGAGGTTGGTAGAGGGCCGCACAGAGGAACTCACCATGTGGGCCTTGAAGACAGTACAGTTACCGGGCCGGAGCCTGTCCTCCCAGAATGGTGTGGGCAGCAGCAGGTACCTCCCAAGCATCGGTCCCGTCCAGTGTCCCTGTCTACAGCAACTGTTCCACTCCACTCACTTTGCCAGAAGAAGGGTGTCTTTCTAATATACATGGGTCAGGTCTCAATTCCATGCAGCAAACTTTTATTGAGCCCCTACCTTGCGCCAGGTACTGTGGAGTTCTGACCATCTAAAAAGGAATGGCTTAGTCTCTGCCCTTGAGGCACTCACAGGCAAAACCGGTTTTAAGCAAATAATTTCCATAGAGTATAAGATGTTCTGTAAAGGACAGGGTACAAAGAGATAAACGACAAGTTACGACGAGAACACAAAGGCGAGAACAGTCATTTCTACGTAGGGAGGTCAGGGAAGCCTTCACAAAGGATGTGCCTCCAGAGCTGACTCTTGAAGGACGAACTGTTTTGCCAGACAGACAAGGGAAGGGAGAGAGGGGCATCTCAGGCAGAATTAACTGCCTGTATAAAGGCAAAGTGGTGTGCAGGATTCTGGTACTTTCTAGGGAAGTGCAGCTTGCTCTCTTTGGCTAGACAGAGGCAGAGTCACTGTGAAGCTAATGAAGATTGCACAGGCCCCTTCCAAAGCTCTGTAACTAATGTTCAATCACAACGTATTTTCCTCAGAGAGTCTTTCAAATTGCATAAGCATAAGGGCTGGAAAAACCTGGTTGTGCCCCTGGGCTAGCATTTGGAGTAAGCTTGGGGAAAAAATAGGGGGAGATGAGGCTGAAGAGGTAAGCAGGTGCTAGATCACAGAAGATTTTATGATCGAGGCAAGAGGTAAAATAGGTGCTGAGATAGGGAAGAGGAGACAGATCTGCTGAATACTGAGTAGGTAAATATCAACATGACTTGGTAGAGACTTGGTGTGAGGTTGTGAAGTCAAAAGAAAAATCTAGAATGAGGCCCAAATTTCTGGCTTTGTAGAGTGGGCATTGGTGATGGCGTTCCATAACCAGGGTTCAAAATAATCAGCTCTATTTTGGACATGTCAAGTTTGATCTGTCTGGGAAATACTGAGATATGCAATGACCTTCAGCAGTAGGCAGTTGAACACAGAGATGGAGATCAGAAGAGGCTAGAAATACAGATTGGGTTATCAAGGTAGAGGTGATATGTTCCAACCATGGACACATGTAAAATCGCCCAGAGATCAGAGTAAAGTAAGAAGAACACTGGACTAAAGACAAAAACCTCAGGATGTTAAGTCAATAGATGGAGGAAAAGACATCCTGAAAAGGGACTGAACAGCAATAAGCAGACAGGTAGGAGGGGTCCAGGAAAGATGTTGGGGTGCCAGGCAAGGTGGCTTGCACCTGTAATCCCAGCACTTTGGGGGGCTGAGGCGGGCAGATCCCTTGAAGTCAGGAGTGCGAGACCAGCCTGGCCAACATCATGAAACCCCATCTCTACTAAAAATAAAAAAATCAGCTGGGTGTGGTGGCGGGTGCCTGTAATTCCAGCTACTCGGGTGGCTGAGGCAGGAGAATCACTTGAACCCGGGAAGCAGAGGTTGCAGTGAACTGAGATCGCACCACTGTACTCCAGGCTGGGCGGCGGAGCAAGACTCTGTCTCAAAACAAAACAAAAAGATGTGGGGGGTTGAGAATGTGTGTGAGTGAAGACTAGGTGAGGCTCAGAGATGGGGACGTGATAAGGGGTGGGTCAGGTACCATCTGCATTTAACCGGAAGTCACATGGTTATCACATGTGCTCATCTCAGAAAGGGCCATTCATCATTTAAAGCAGAGGGTCTTCTCATCTTTTCAGGATTCTCTTGCTTCTTAGATGAACTTTATGTCAAATTCTTTTTTTTTTTTTGAGACGGAGTCTCGCTCTGTCACCCAGGCTGGAGTGCAGTGGCCGGATCTCAGCTCACTGCAAGCTCCGCCTCCTGGGTTTACGCCATTCTCCTGCCTCAGCCTCCCTAGTAGCTGGGACTACAGGCGCCCGCCACCTCGCCCGGCTAGTTTTTTTGTATTTTTTTAGTAGAGACGGGGTTTCACCATGTTAGCCAGGATGGTCTCGATCTCCTGACCTCGTGATCGGCCCGTCTCGGCCTCCCAAAGTGCTGGGATTACAGGCTTGAGCCACCGTGCCCGGCCTGTCAAATTCTTTTATTTCCCCCTTAAAGCTACTACAACAGCCACACTCACTTCCTTATAATGAATAAATATATGTAGCTTCTTAATAATGGAACTGAGTTCTGTTTTGCATTTGAAAATCTAGAAAAAAAAAGACATCTCTGTTTTTTTTTTTTTTTTTTTTTTGAGCTGGAGTCGCACTGTGTCACCCAGGCTGGAGTGCAGTGGCACAATCTCAGCTCACTACAGTCTCCGCCTCCGGGGTTCAAGTGATTCTCCTGCCTCAGCCTCCCGAGAGTAGCTGGACTCAGTTGCACACCACCACACCCTGCTAATTTTTCTGTATTTTTAGTAGAGACCGGGTTTCACCATGTTGGCCAGGCTGGTCTCGAACTCCTGACCGCAAGTGATCCCCTCCCCAGCCTCAGCCTCCTAAATTGCTGGGATTACAGGCATGAGCCACTGTGCCCAGCCACCTCTGCTTTTTATAGGCGTGCTTATTGTGCTAATCTTATTTGGTTGAGAATAAATTAAACTTTGGAGAAAGGATATTTGGGCCACAATATGAGTGCTTAATCTCAGCTGCAGGTGGCTCAGAAACTTCAACTACATTTCTTACAATTCTTTCAGTTACATACATTCAACATATCTAACATTGGACAATGCCTTGATAATAATGGCTTGGGAGGACTGAACAGATACTGCCCCTCAGAGGCCAAGTCTCCTTCCGTTATTTTTTTAAGATATCCCTATTGTTTCTTCCTGATTGTAAATGTGATACATACTTATAATAAATCAAATAAGTAGAAATGAAAAGCCTCTTTGAAATTGCACTGAGGAGCAGGGGTGGAGTAAGCTCCAGGGATGTATAATAAAAAGCAATGTTTTCTTCATGCCGTTAGGGCCATGTTAGCATAGCTATGTCAGTGAAACTGCATTGAAACAGGGCATGAGAATATCCCGCTTTACAAGGGCACATGCATAAACTGGGAAGAGGAATGACTAAGCCCGGATGCTGCGGAAAGCTACAATTTAAATGATGCTGGAGGCAGGGCACAGTGGCTTAAGCCTGTAATTCCAGCACTTTGGAAGGCCGAGGTGGGTGGATCACTTGAGGCCAGGAGTTCAAGACCAGCCTGGCCAACATGGTGAAACCCCCATCTCTACTAGAAATACAAAAAATTAGCCAGGCATGGTGGTGTGTGCCTGTAATCCCAGCTACTCGGGAGGCTGAGGCACAAGAATTGCTTGAACCCGGAAGGCGGAGGTTGCAGTGAACTGAGATCATTCCGTGTCTCTCCAGCCTAGACGACAGAGTGAGACTCCATCTCGAAAAATAAAAATAAAAAAGGAGGCTGGAGAAAAGGGGATTTAAGGGAGAGACTTAGAAGGACAGGCTGGAGAGGGGAGTGTTTAGGAACCTAGGCTTTGGTCTCAGACCTGGCTTCAAATTTCGTCTTGCTGTCTTTTTAGCCCAGGGATCTTGAACAAGGTACTTACATTTTCTATGCCTCAGTTTTCTCATCTGTAAAATGGGGATGATGATGATGATGGTAATAATAATAATAACACCTACCTTAGAGAGTTGTGGTGAAGCACATTTGACGTGTGTGGAATATGAAATGCTCAAACACCTGGCACAGTTACTGCCTCATAAACTGAAGATATTATGATCATGATTTTTATTGATCAAAGAATCAAGGGACAGCTAAATCATGTAGCATATGGGAGGGAATGATACGTGGTATCCAGGAAGACCGGAACTAAAAAATATTCATTAGGTTTGGTGATATGAAGGTCAGTAATACATTTCAGAATAATAGTTCGAGGAGAACTGTGGGTAGAAGCCAGATTACTGTGATTGCTGAGTGAATGGGAAGTAAGGATGTAAAGGCATCAGAATAGCTGAAAGAGCAATGGAACAGAAAAGTCAGTCTAAGACCAGATTCCTGCTCATATAGAAATTTAGCATATGTAAGTCAGCAGGGGAAGAATGGACTATTCAAGAGATGATGCTGGGAAAATAGGCCATCTATTTAGGAAAAAAATAAAACGAGACCCTCTCACACAAACACCATTCACAAAAATAGATTCCCATTGGACTAAAAACAGATTTCTAAAAATACAAGGAGAAAACATCAGAGAATATTTTTATAACTTTGGGGGTAGAGAAGGCTTTTCCAATCATGACACAAAATTCAAAAGTCATAGAAGAAAAGACTAATGGATTTAAATTCATTAAAATAAAACACCCTTTTATATTGAAAGATACCATAAACAAAAGTAAAAACAAGCTACAGATGGGGAGAAGATATTTGCAGCCTAAATAATAGACAAAGGATTCTTCTAAAATGGAAAAAGAGCTTCTACAATTCAATAAGAAATAAACAGATAGTTTACAGAAGGGGAAACACTAATGTACAATCAACATAGGAAATGATAGTCATTCAACTTCCCCAGTAATTAGAGAAATGCAAAATGAAACAATGAAATATTTTTTATCCATCAGATCTGCAAAAACAAAAAGATGGTATAATACCACTAACACGAGGTAATTTCATTCATGTTGATGGGACTGAAAATTGATATAGACTTTTTGGAGGGCAAACTTGGCAGTATCTATTAAAATTTTAGATGTGAATAATTTATGACCCAGCAGTTCCACCTTTAAGTATGCAGCCTAGAGAACCAGCTGCGCATGCTCCTGAGAAGCATACAGAAAGCATGTTCACTGCAGCTTTGGTTATGGAATGAAAAACAACTTAAACAGTCTAAATTTCTACCAACAGAGCAATTAAATAAACTGTGGAATTACCATACCGTGGAATTGTGTTTAGCAGTTTAATAGAATGAGGTAGATCGATATATACTCATATGGCTAGATCTCCAGGATATGTTGTTAAGTGAAAAAAAGAAGTTGCAGAATGATCATGATGCCATGTGTGTAAATCTGCCCCACTCCCTCCAATAAAACCACAAACATGTCTCTCTATTTATGTGTGTAGATGCATAGTAAAAGGTCTGGAAAGGTAATCAGCAAACTGAAAATAGAGGTTATCTGTGAGAAAGGAAGAATTAGTATTCTTTTATTTTATTTTATTTTATTTTATTTTATTTATTTATTTATTTTTGAGCGGGAGTCTTGCACTGTCCCCCAGGCTGGAGTGCAGTGGCGTGATCTCGCCTCACTGCAAGCTGGGCCTCCCAGGTTCACGCCATTCTCCTGCCTCAGCCTCCTGAGTAGCTGGGACTACAGGCGCCTGCCACCCCGCCCAGCTCATTTTTTTTTTTTTTTTGTATTTTTAGTAGAGAGGGAGTTTCACCGCGTTAGCCAGGATGGTCTCAATCTCCTGACCTCATGATCCGCACGCCTCGGCCTCCCAAAGTGCTGGGATTACAGACGTGAGCCATCGAGCCCAGCTGAGAATAGGTGTTATTGCATGAATAAATTTAGGTCAAGCGTGGTGGCTTTTACCTGTAATCCCAACACTTTGTGGGCCAAGGTAGGAGGATCACTTGAGCCCAAAAGTTCAGGACAAGCCTGGGGTAACATAAAGAAACCCTGTCTCTACAAAAAAATAAAAAATTAGCCAGGTGTGGTGGTGTGCGCCTGTAGTCCCAGATACTCAGAAAGCTGAGGCAGGAGAATCACTTGAGCCCACGAGTTCAAGGTCACAGTGAGCTATGATCATGCCATTGTTCCCCCACATGGGCAACAGAGTGAGGCCTCATCTCTAAAAAAGAGATAAAAAAGAAAACTTGTCTGAGCCAGGAGAAATACACAAGGCCATGTCTAAAGGGGGACAAGGAGGTCAGGGGCAACTCTTGAGGATGGGAGAGATGATGAGGGCTTGAATAGGAAGAGAAGAAGCTTTGAAGATAGAGAGGAGGGGCAGATTTGAGAGAATTCACAAGACTGAGAACCAAGTTGCTGTGGAAACCTAGTCCACTTTATAAACTTTTTAATTTTATTTTTATTTTTTGAGATGGAGTCTCGCTCTGTCACCCAGGCTGGAGTGCAGTGGCGCAATCTCGGCTCACTGCAAGCTCCGCCTCCTGGGTTCATGCCATTCTCCTGCCTCAGCCTCCCAAGTAGCTGGGACTACAGGCGCCCACCACCACGCCTGGCTAATTACCCACTTTATAAACTTAAATGTCTACTATGTGACAAGTACAGTGTGAGGTGTCAGAGATACTAAGAAATAAGGCACAGTCTTTTTTTTTTTTTTTTTTTTTTTTTTGAGACGGAATCTCGCTCTGTGGCCAGGCTGGAGTGCAGTGGTGCAATCTTGGCTCACTGCAACCTCCACCTCCCATGTTCAAGCAAGTCTCCTGCCTCAGCCTCGCAAATAGCTGGGACTACAGGCACCCACCACCATGCCTGGCTAATTTTTGTATTTTTAGTAGAGACGGGGTTTCACCATGTTGGCAGGGCTGGTCTTAAACTCCTGACCTCAGGTAATCCGCCTGCCTTGGCCTCCCAAACTGCTGGGATTACGGGTGTGAGCCACCACACCTGGCCTCCACATTTTCTTTATTTTATTTTATTTATTTATTTATTTTTTGAGATGGAGTCTCGCTCTGTTACCCAGGCTGGAGTGCAGTGGCTCAATCACGGCTCACTGCAACCTCTGCCTCCTAGGTTCAAGCAGTTCTCCTGCCTCAGCCTCTTGAGTAACTGGGATTACAGGCGCGTGCCACCATGCCCGCCTAATGATTGTATTTTCAGTAGAGACGGGGTTTCACCCTGTTGGTCAGGCTGGTTTGGAACTCCTGACCTCGTGATCCGCCCGCCTTGGCCTCCCAAAGTGCTGGGATTACAGGCATGAGCCATAGCGCCGGGCCTCCACATTTTCTTTATCCGGTCATCAGTTGATGGACATTTGGGTTGTTTTCACCTTTGGGCTACTGTGAATAATTTACTCAGGCTGGGTTCACCAAGTCCCACCTCCCTGGCCTTTTTCCCATTGCTCAAACCTGTCAGACTGGTTTCTGCCTCAGGACCATCCTCACATTTGCTGTTCCCTCTGCCTGGAATGCTCTTCGCCCAGATCTCTCCATGGCTCTCTCATCTTCATCCTTGCAGCTCAAATGTCACACCCTTAGAGAAGCCTTCCCTGATCACTGTATTTAAAGTAGTTGAACCCTCAATCACATGTATATCCCATTATCCTATTGGAGTATCTTCATAGTACATATCATTATCCAAAATGAATAAGAATTATTGTCTAGACCAGGGGTTATTTTGTGCCGTTGGCCCCGTTAGCAATCTAGTGAGGCCTATGGGCTCATTCTCAAAATAATGTTTTTAAATGCCGAAAATATACCAAGTATACTAAAAATACAGTTATTAAAATATTTAAAAATTGTGACTTAGTAATCTATGTGCTTCTCTATCAATTCTGGAAGTAATAATATCTATATGCAGGCTTAATAATTATCAGAATTTGGATGTAATGAGTATAAATGCCATTTTGAGCTATTTGCAACAACTGGAATGGGAAATAATGATATCAGTGATTTCTATTGGTTATGAAATCACAGGTACTGCTAACATTACTATAGATTGTTACCTATGTCTGTAGCTGAAGAAACTGCTAAACTTCAGTTAGAGATTAGTGAAAAAGATGTATTTTTTTCCTATCCAAGTTCACAGATCCTCTGAATTCTATTCACAGAACCTAGGAGGTCCATGAACCCCGTGTTAAGAACGGCTCTCTTGAAATGTCAAAGATTATCAGTAGTGATGGGGAGGGATGGAGTCTGTTGGAGCTGGTTTTGGTCGAAGATGGAGGAGATGAGGAGATCACAGTGAGCAAGGGAATCAAGAGCTAGAAGAAAGCTGCTCTCTCTGCCCATCCATGAGACTTTGGTGTGGAGATGAAGAAATTTCCGGTTGAGAAGGACATGAGAAAAGCAGCATCTCTGAAGGATAGTCAGGTGTCACTTAGAGGAAGGAAGCAGTTTGGGAGGAGGTAGCCTATAAGAATAAAGGATTTAGTTTACCACCCACTGGAGTCCAGTGAGCAGCACAACAGAGTGTGGGAGAGAGGTGGCCACCGTGGGAAGATGAGTCACTGGGGCCGGGGGTGGAGGGAACGCAGAGCAGCAGGGGAAACTTTACTATGTTCCAGACAGCAGGCTAGACGTGGAGGATACAGAGATGAATAAGACGAAGAGAAATCACCCATTTAGGATTCGTCTACACCAAATCCTGGTGACTGATTGGCTGGTTTGGCTGGTCTGATCCATGTACATTTTGGGAGCTTCCGAGAGCCAGAGGCAATTGCAGTAAGACAGGCACAGATTCACTACAGATTCTGGGGTGGGGCGGGGGGAGCTAAAAAATGTACTTTTTTTTTTAGCTTTTTAGCTTTATTTTCTTTCCTCCTTTGATTCCTTCTGCAAAGCAAAAAATGAAGTAAAAAAAAAAGTAATGTAATTGAGAAAAAAAAATGAAGCAGTGCCATCATCAACTATTTCAAATCAGCAAAACATCCAAAAATTAATTAGATAAGCCTAGGGGATACATCCCCCACCCTCACTCCAAATTCATCAGGAACCTTCTAAGGATCTTTGCAACCAAGACATTCTTTGATGCGATTACCCTTCAGAACAGTGGCTCAGAGGGATCAAAGGAATAAAGAAAGGACTACGTTTTTAGAGTTTTCTCTGGGGCTCAGGAGGTGGAGGTTGCAGTGAGTGGAGATCGCGCCACCGCAGTCCTGCCTGGGCTACAGAGCGAAACTCCATCTAAAAAAAAAGATTTTTCTCTGGGGCTCCAGAGATAGCCTGAACCTGGATCTCAGCTCTGGCTGCAGCTCTCAGAATCTAGGATCCTGTGATTCTTTTTTAAAAGGCTATTTTCCCCTTCTCTACTAGGGGGATCTTTCAAAAAGGCTCAGCCTGGGAGTTGCTGCAGGTGGGAGGCATTGCTGGACCCAGCTGCTCCTTTGATCATCATGTTCTGTTCTGGCAGCGGTATCTGAAAACTCCCTGCCCTGGGCCCACATGACAAGCCTCTTCTAGCCTGAAGGGAGGCAGCCCCTCAGCCAGAGAGGCAGCAGACAGACAGGGGAGATGAGAACAAGAGGCAGAGCTGAGCTAAGCTGACCTAGTTAGAGCAGAAAGAGGCTGTAGGGGTGACGGGGATGACGTGGGAGGGGACTGGGACAGAGAGAGAGGGAAGTTTCCCAGGGAGGCCCAGGACAGAGAGACATAGAGGGCTGACTGTTGTTTAAGAAGCCTTGGCAAGACTTGGGGGCCACCTAGAGGAGCCGTGTGTGGAGACTCAGTGAGCTGGCAGGCCTGTGTCCACGTGTGCAGGGTGTGCAGGGGGGAGTAGCTTTACCAGATTTTGCCTGAATACTTAATTTTTTTGTCTGTTTGTTTGTTTTTGGAGATGGGGTCTCACTCTGTTGCCCAGGCTGGAGTGCAGTGGCGTGATCTCCGCTCACCGCAACCCCTGCTTCCCGGGTTCAAGCGATTCTCCTGCCTCAGCCTCCTGAGTAGCTGGGATTACAGGCATGAGCCACCACACCTGGCTAATTTTTGTATTTTTAGTAGAGACGAGGTTTTGCCATGTTGCCCAAGCTGGTCTTGAACTCCTGAGCTCAGGAGATATGCCCGCCTCAGCCTCCCAAAGTGCTGGGATTACAGCCATGATCCACCGTGCCTGGCCTGAATACTTAGATTTTAAAGTCACCACCTTGGCAGAAATGAGAATCAGAAAAATATCTTGACCTTGGGGGAGCCAAGTGGGGAGCTCCACTAAACCTAGCAAGAATGAGCAAAAGCCCTGAATGTTCTCACAAGATTGCCCAGCCGTGGGCCAAAGAGAGGTCTTGTTACCCACTGTGTACCCAGCTCTCATCTAGGCACTGTAGGGCAACATAAAGGAAGCAAAGACACGAGCCCAGCTTGGAGGAAAATCAGCCCCTCTACAGATACGGCCAGTGAGCTCCATGCTCTGTTGGGTCCCCCTGAGGGACAGAGAAGTGCCCTTCACAGGCCCTGCCCTTTAGGAAGACACAATCTATTTGAGAGAATCTTTGTGAAGCAACAATAAGTAATTGAATGCCGTTTCTTGTTATGCCCCTGACTCGCAGAAGGGATTTCTGGCATAAGTGGGGAAGGCCGTAGGAAGGAGGAGGGCATTAAGCTGAGCCCTGAGGTCTGGGAGGGCAGAATTGGGATGAGGAGAGAGAAAGGGGCATTCTAGTGAAGGTGCACAGATGGGCATATATTTGGCTCACGTAGGGACCAAGAAGGTGGCCACGCTGACAAGATTGGAGGCCCACTGAAGGGAGATGGAGAAATGCAGCTGGATGGGAGAGAGTCAGGATTATAGAGGGCATTTGAAACTTCCAAAAGGGACAGGGTCAAAATCCAAGTTTTTGATGGGGTCCACCTCTGTCCCTTTTAGCTACAAGCCCATCGTGGAATTCATCGACGCACAATTTGAGGCCTACCTGCAGGAAGAGCTGAAGATCCGAAGAGTGCTGCACACCTACCATGACTCCCGAATCCATGTCTGCTTGTATTTCATTGCCCCCACGGGTCATTCCCTGAAGTCTCTGGACCTAGTGACTATGAAGAAGCTGGACAGTAAGGTATAGGAGGCAGGGGCAGGGGCGCTGGGGGCTCACTCTTACTGATCTCTTGTGCAAAGTAGATTCCGGGAGAGATTTGTGGCATCCTCATCCTCTCCCTCATTCCCTGTCCCTCCATAAAGATGGTGTTATGGATCCAGCACCAGCGTCATACGCTTTGTGATCTGTTTTCCCAGCACTAGGGATGGGCTTGCCCTGAGCTGTCTTTCTGCCCTGATCCGTCTTGGAGACTAGAAGGACGGCTCCCTGGGTCTAAGGGCAAAGGCTTTGGCAATGGAAAGCTGTTTTTTCTTTGTCCCAATGTTAACTGGCTAGAATCAAACATGCAAACTTGACTTTGAAAGTTATCATTCTTACTATCAATAATTACTTTTATGATTGCAGTTAACATTAAAACCCTCATTATATGCCCACCCCATGAAGTACACATTATTGTTAGCCTCATTTTACAGAAGAGAAAACTGAAGCTCTGAGAGGTTAAGTGACTTTCTCATTGTCATATTGCTAGCTACTGGTAGAGTGCAGATTCTGTGACACTCAGATCTGTGACCCCATGTTATAATGCTTCTATGCCCAAGAAAGATGGCTGTGGGAATCAGGCATTGTCTTGCTTTAAGAAAAACTTGGCTGGGCGTGGTGGCTCACGCCTGTAATCCCAGCACTGTGGGAGGCCGAGGTGGGTGGATCACGAGGTCAGGAGATCGAGACCATCCTGGCTAACACAATGAAACCCCGTCTCTACTAAAAATACAAAAAAAGGCCAGGCGTGGTGGTGGGCGCCTGTAGTCCCAGCTACTTGGGAGGCTGAGGCAGGAGAATGGCATGAACCTGGGAGGTGGAGCTTGTAGTGAGCCAAGATTGGGCCATTGCACTCCAGCCTGGGTGACAGAGCAAGACCCTGTCTCAAAAAAAAAAAAAAAAAAAAAACTTTAAAATGCAAATTCTATACCATGTATAAATTACACAATGATTCTTCATGTTAGAGGATTATTTGCTGTACAAAAGAATTGATCACGGGATTCTTCAAAAAGCCTAATTACATTTTCACCTACCATTTAATGTGTGCCAGATGCTGTGATGAGTACTTTATATGCATTATTTTATGTTTTCCTTCCAATAATCCAGCGGTGAGTACTATTATTATTCCCATTTCACTCATGATGAAATGGAGGGGCAGAAAGTCAAGTCACTTGCTCAACCTCAGACAACTTGAAATGGGTCTGGGATTTGGACCTAGCTCTGACTCCATGGTCTTTTATTTTACAAAAACTGAATTTAGGCTGGGCTTGGTGGCTCATGCCTGTAATCCCAGCACTTTGGTAGGCCAAGGTGGGCGGATCATCTGAGGTCAGGAGTTCGAGACCAGCCTGGCCAAGCCAACATGGCGAAACCCCGTTTCTACTAAAAATACAAAAATTAGCTGGGCATGGTGTTGCACACCTGTAATCCCAGCTACTGGGGAGGCTCAGGCAGGAGAATCGCTTGAACCTGGAAGTGGAGGTTGCAGTGAGCCAAAATCATGCCACTGCACTCCAGCCTGGGCAACAGAGCAAGACTATATACTGAAAAATAATAATCGAATTTACATGCAGCCATTTAGTAGCACATCCACTCTAAAACTGAATTTCAGCTCTCATCAGAATAGGAGCGGTTTTTCATTTTTTGCAGCAATGAGCTCATGGCCCATGAATAAAAGGCTGCTCTTGAAATGTGGCCATGCCCTGCATGTCCTGTATAGGGGCATTGGTGAGCCACATGACTGCAGGCCTGGTGGATGGGCTGAGTTAAACCTTTGATATATATGTGTGTGTGTATATATATATATTTTTAATTAATTAATTTATTTTTTTTGAGATGGAATTTCACTCTTGTTGTCCAGGCTGGAGTGCAATGGCACGATCTTGGCTCACCGCAACCTCCACCTCCTGGGTTCAAGCAATTCTCCTGCCTCAGCCTCCAGAATAGCTGGGATTATAGGCATGTGCTACCACACCTGGATACTTTTTATTTTTAGTAGAGACAGGATTTCACCATGTTGGCCAGGCTGGTCTCAAACTCCCGACCTCAGGTGATCCACCCCTCAGCCTCCCAAAGTGCTGGGATTATAGGCATGAGCCACTGCTCCCGGCCTGATATATGTTTATAGTGTGTCAATGGGGACTTGGCGAAAGTGCCAAGGAGAATAGGCTCTGCCTGCTGTTTCATCTTGGCAAGGGCTTTGACCCCTCTGCCCGCGAAAGACTTCAAGGGAGGTGCCTCCAAGGTTCAGTCTTTCTTTGACCCAGCACCTGTGTGATATCAGCCTTCAGAGGCACTCCTAAGCCAAAGTGCAAAGGAGGCAGGATTTCTCTTTCACGTCTGGTGCTCCCAGACTCCCCTTTCAGAGCCCGGGGCCTGAGTGCCACCTATGCCCCCCACTCCCCCACCCCCCTGTTGAAGTCTCCTGGCAGGAATGATTATGCTCTCCATGTCAACTGGACCTTAGTGTGCTCTGTCTCACAAACGCACGTGCATTTCAAGTTTCTTTACCTTCTGACAGTAAAAGCCTTGTCCCTTCTTGGAGCAATTTCAAGGATTAGGGTTCAGGGGGACTGAACTTTTGGTTGGCATTAGGCCTTTCTCCTGATGCCTGAAATTGGGCATTTATACTGCTTTTCTTACTCAGAAATTGATCATGAGACTCAGGCAGTATAATTCTTTTTGCGTAAGTCTCAGATCAAATTGTAACTAGAGGTTCTTCCTCACCTAACCGAGTTGGTTATTCAGTGTCTCTTGCCAGAAAGAGAGCCAGGTGTACATCCTCGCTGAGCACTGTCCTGCCTCCTTTCCCTGCCATCTCTCATGTGGGTCCATATCACACCCGGCTGGGGCTAGCCCGGACTCGATGGGTTGGAACAATTTACTGATAGCAAGAAGAGGCCACCTCTCCCCTGTCAGCCACAGATTCCCAGCTATCACCTTTCTGCTTCATATCTCCCAAGCAGTAACCTTGATACCAAGATATCATACAGCTCATCGATTTGGATCTGAACTGGTAGACAGCTCATGCTTAAGACTATGGACTTAGGAATAAGGCTGTTTGGATTCGAATCCCAATTCTGCTACTTACCTGCTCCATGGCCTTGGACAAGTTACTTAACCTCCCTATGCCTTAATTTCTCATTGGCAAAATAGTAATAATACCTCCTGGAAAGAAGGGTTATTGTCAGGATTAATTGTGCTAATTCATGTAAAGCACTTAGTTCAGTGCCTAGCACAGTTAGTACTTGTCGTTTATTGTATTGTCATTTGGCTATAGAAGCGACCAGTCCTTGACCACTGGGCTGAGTGGCTCCCTCTGGCAGCTGGTGGAAGTCTTAGGTGATGCTGCTATCAGTTGCAGGTTACCAACAATGACCCCACTTTGCCCTCCTCTCCCTAGGTGAACATCATCCCCATCATTGCCAAAGCAGATGCCATTTCGAAGAGTGAGCTAACGAAGTTCAAAATCAAAATCACCAGCGAGCTTGTCAGCAATGGAGTCCAGATCTATCAGTTTCCTACAGATGATGAGTCAGTAGCAGAGATCAATGGAACCATGAACGTGAGTGGGAGCAATTTCCTGACCATTTGCTTTTTATGATGATTATCATTATTTTAATTTGTTTTAGAGACAGGGTCTTGCTCTGTTGCCCAGGCTGGAGTGCAGTGGTGTGATCATAACTCATTGCAGCCTTGAACTCCTGGGCTCAAGGGATCCTCCTGCCTCAGCCTCCCAAGTAGCTGGGATTACAGGTGCACTCAACACACCTGGCTAATGTTTTAATGTTTTGTAGAGACGGGGTCTTGCTATGCTGCTCAGGCTGGTCTTGAACCCCTGGGCTCAAGCAATCCTCCTGCCTCAGCCTCCCAAAGTACTGGGATTACAAGTGTGAGCCACCGTGCTGACCCCTTTATTATTATTATTTTACCAAAGAGCAGCAAAACATCTTCACCATCCATCTTAGTGTAGTTAACTCTTTTTTTTTTCTTTTACTTTTTTTTTTTTTTTTTTTGAGACAGGATCTCATTCCATTGCCCAAGCTGGAGTACAGTGGCACAATCTCGGCTCACTGCAACCGAGAGATGTTATTTTTAAATATCAGGGTTGGCTGGGCACGGTGGCTCAGGCCTGTAATCCCAGCACTTTGGGAGGCTGAGGGGGGTGGATCACCTGAGGTCAGGAGTTTGAGACCAACCTGACCAACATGGCGAAACCCCGTCTCTACTAAAAAATGCAAAAATTATCCAGGCGTGGTGGTGTGCGCCTGTAATCCCAGCTACTCTGGAGGCTGAGGCAGAGCTTGCAGTGAGCCAAGATTACGTCATTGCACTCCAGCCTGGGCAACAGAGCGAGACTCATCTGGAAAAAAAAAAAATCAGGGTTATGTTTTGCTTTATTAAGTGTGAATGAATTAAAAAAAAAAAAAAGAAACCTTGCCATCCTTCCTCTCCTCCCCCACTTTTCCCTACTAGAGGAATGACTAATAAAGAAGGCAGAGAGGCAAACATCTATCTCCTAATGCTTCCTTACAATGTGTTGCTGTTGCTGTGAAATCTTCAATGTTGTGATTTCAAGGAGACAGCTAATAGCTTTCAGAAAGCGTCTGCTTTGGGAACAGATTTCTTTTTCTCTATTGAGTGGCATCAGTTTTTCCTAATGACATAATGCCTGGGTATAGCCAAACTCAGGAAAACCTTGTAATAAAAGCCATTTTTAGAAAACTTTCCTGCTGCCACTGCCCTCTGAGTTATCATTACAACATCAGCTGCCACCTCCTATGAATTGGCCAACAAATTAGCATAGCAGGGCAGCAAGTCATTGTCTCGCCTGACTTCCTGTCCATCAGTACACCCGAGATGTGTTTGTTATCACCATCACCATCTTAGACAAATCTGGCTCAAGGGTAAGGTTCTCTGGAGCGTGATAGGTGGAGATAGGTCTTCTCTGACCGGCCATGGGCATGGAAAAATTAAAAAAGATTAGTGCTTGTCCTCTTGAGAAGTCAGGGCATTTTGATGGAAACTAGGCTCTTATGAAGAGACAGCCTAGTCTGCAGAAAAACAGGAGCCTCGCGAGAAGTGTTGTCTGGGTGCCACCGGCACTGATGTCTGGAAGCGTCTAGTCACCTCAGGACATCAGTCCCCATAGAGACCTTCCGAACACTGATGCCCTAAGTCACCAAGCAGCTTTCAGGCTTGTGATTTGCTTTGCTAAGAATAAATAGGGACTGAGAGTTGTCAGCCATCTCAAGATGTCACACAGAACCACATCTTGGTACCTCGTGGATTAGGAGTGACAGTCATCCTGGGCTCTGTTCTCAGCTCAGCTCTGGCCTCCTGCTGAGCCTAGGGTAGGCTCAACCTCAAGGCTGGAAACCCCCAAGCTAGGCAACAGCAGTTGTCAAGCATGCTGTTATGGCTGAGAAGGGATTCTGGGTCCTTTATTACTCATAATTGTGTTTCACTTTGAAAAACAAAATTCGAGGCTGAACATAGCAAGACCTCATCTCTACTGAAATTTAAAAAAAATTAACTGGTGGCCAGGCGTGGTGGCTCACGCCTGTAATTCCAGCACTTTGGGAGGCCGAGGTGGGTGGATCACCTGAGGTCAAGAGTTTGAGACCAGCCTGACCAACATGGAGAAACCCCGTCTCTACTAAAAAGACAGAATTAGCTGGGTGTGGTGGCGCATGCCTGTAATCCCAACTACTTGGAAGGCTGAGGCAGGAGAATCGCTTGAACCTAGGGAGGCAGAGGTTGCAGTGAGCCGAGATTGCGGCGTCTTTGCACTCCAGCCTGGGCAACAAGAGCAAAACTCCATCTCAAAAAAAAAAAAAAAAATTAACTAGTGGTGTGGCATACACCTGTAGTCTCAGCTACTTGGTCGGTGGGTGGCCTAAAGCGGGAGGATTACTTGAGCCCGGGAAGTTGAGGCTGCGGTGAACCCTGATCGTGCCACTGCACTACTCCAGGATGGGTGACAGAGCAACACCGTGTCTCACCAAGAAAAAAATAATCCAGAAAGAGAGAGAAAGGAAAGAAAAGAAAAAAGGAAAAAAAAAAAAAACTAAATAGAAAGAAAGAAACAAAAAGGAAGGAAGGAGGGGAGGGAAGAGGGAGGGAGGGAGGGAATTCCAGTGGAAGGAAGGAAGGAAGGAGAAAGAGGGAGGGAGGGAGGGAATTCCAGTGGATTCAGGATTATCCCTATTATAAATCACTCACCACTTACTCCCTTGCATCCCACTGTGCTTTTTTCTTTTCTTTTTCTTTTTCTTTTTCTTTTTTTTTTTTGAGACAGGCTCTCGCTCTGTCGCCCAGGCTGGAGTGCAGTGATGTAATCAATCTCAGCTCACTGTAGCCTCCACCTCCTGGGTTTAAGTAATCCTCCTGCCTCAGCCTCCTGAGTAGCTGGGACTGCAGGCATGCACCACCATGCTCGGCTAATCCACTGTAGTTTTTTTTGAGTGGGAAAGAGAGGAGTGGCCTCACATCTAGTGTGCCTGGAATTGGCATGCCTGTGAGAGGAGCTTGCATGTGAGTGCTTTGTGTTACATGTGCTGTGATGGGAAAGAGGGTGCTATCAAATATACACAGACAATTGCTTAGCCTGCCTGCCACCGAACAACTATGTCGAAAGTCCCCAGAGTCTTCACACAAGCCGTGGTGTATGAAACTGCATCCTCAGGACCTGGGCTTGGGTGGTAGGAGGAATGGGTGCTGGTCTTTCATTTTGGATTTGACTCCGACCCCACAGCCTCAGCCATCCCAGCCAATTGTCATAGGAGCTGGATTGGAAGAAGTGGAAGAAGGCTGTTGCCTGAGTGGAGAAGACTGTACAATGTCCTGTCTGTCACCATGAGGGATTTTTATGGCAGGAAATGAGAGTAATGAGGTCCCAGCCACCACCTTGGATTATGGGTGACTCCAGAAAACCTTATTTTAGATTGAGGGAGAAGGGAAGGGAGAGCGAGGTCTTGTTGCATGCTATTTTCAACTCATACTCTGATATCTCTCAAGGTTGTAGACTTTAATACTGAAAATTGCTATGTTGTTTTAAATTTAATGATGTTCTTTGAATGGCTCAAACCATGGCCAGGACCAGCAAAAAGGCCCAGTTACTTATTTGACTAAGCTCCATTAGTTGTCCATTTGTGAGGTCTGGGGTTTGGTTCCCACAAAGGCAATTGACATTTGGGTCCAGTGAGAGCACATGGCTGAGCAGTAGGGTCACAGGGAGACCCACAGGCACAAGTCCATCCCTTCCTCTGAGACAGCAGTGGTATTTCCATTGTTTCCATGTACTTTTGCAGGAATCACCAGGGGTTGACTTGAGAGCAAACCAGCCAATGGTCTTGTTCAGTCACCAGCAGGAGCCTAAAATGGGGACTAACATAACTGGGAAACACTGTCCACCCTGGGAGGGAAGCGAGCCCAATCAGAATATTATCATTAGATGAGGAACAAAGAGTTCTGACATTGTCTATTTCACTGGGCTAAGGAAGACAGTCACCTAGCCTCCCAAGTATAATGGATGTGGTGAAATAAGAATAAAGTAACTCATGCCAATTGGATTATTAAGTACTTTACAATGTACCAAGAAGAATTTCAGTTAGACACAAGTCAGTAAAGGTGGTGCTATGGTTTGATTGTGTCCCCTCCAAAATTCAGATGTGGCCAGTGTGATAGTATTAAGAGGTGGGGGCTGGGCGCAGTGGCTCACACCTGTGATCCCAGCACTTTGGGAGGCCAAGGTGGGCAAATCAAGAGGTCAAGAGATCGAGACCATCCTGGCCAACATGGTGAAACCCCGTCTCTACTAAAAATACAAAAAATTGCCAGGCACGGTGGCTCATGCCTGTGATCCCAGCTACTCGGGAGGCCAAGGCAGGCGGATCACCTGAGGTCGGGAGTTTGGGACCAGCCTAACCAACATGGAGAAACCCCATCTCTACTAAAAATGCAAAATTAGCTGGGCATGGTGGTGCATGCCTGTAATCCCAGCTACTCAGGAGGCTGAGGCAGGAGAATCGCTTGAACCCAGGAGATGGAGGTTGTGGTGAGCCAAGATCACGCAATTGCACTCCAGCCTGGGCAACAAGAGTGAAACTCCATTGCAAAAAAAAAGAAAAAAAGAAATTAGCTGGGCATGGTGCCACACGCCTGTAGTCCCAGCTACTCGAGAGGCTGAGGCAGGTGGATCACTTGAATCCGGGAGGTGGAGGTTGCAGTGAGCCGAGATCACACCACTGCATTCCAGCCTGGCAACTGAGTGAGACTCTGTCTCAAAAAAAAAAAAAACAAAAAAAAAAAAACAACCAAAAAAGGGCCCTTAAGAAGTGATTGGGCCTGGCCAGGTGTGGTGGCTCATGCCTGTAATCCCAGCACTTTAGGAGGCTGAGGCACGTGGATCACCCAAGTTCAAGAACAGCTTGGCCAACACGGCGAGATTCTGTCACTACTGAAAATACAAAAATTAGCTGGGCGTGGTGGCAGGCGCCTGTAATCCCAGCTACTCGGAAGGCTGAGGCAGGGGAATTGCTTGAACCTGGGAGGCGGAGGTTGCAGCAGTGAGCTGAGATTGTGCCATTGCAGTCCAGCACTCCAGCCTGGGCAACAAGAGTGAAACTCCGTCTTTAAAAAAAAAAAAAAAGTGATTGGGCCATGAGGAGCTCCTCCCTTGTTAATGGGATGAAGGCCCCCTTTTTTTTTTTTGAGATGTCTTCCTCTGTCGGCCAGGCTGCAGTGCAGTGGTGTGATCTTGGCTCACCACAACCTCTGCCTCCCAGGTTCAAGCAATTCTCTGCTTCAGCCTCCCGAGTAGCTGGGATTACAGGCGCCCACCACCACGCCCAGCTAATTTTTGTATTTTTAGTAGAGATGGGGGGTTTCACCACCTTGGCCAGGCTGGTCTTGAACTCCTGACCTCATGATCCACCTGCTTCGGCCTCCCAAAGTGCTGGAATTACAGGCGTGAGCCACCACGCCCGGCCGAAGACCCTTTTTAAAGAGACATCATGCAGTGTTGGGCTAGCTTGTCCTTCTGCTGTGTGAGGATGCGGCAAGAAGGTCCTCACCAGACCAGATGCTGGTGCCTTGATCTTGGACCTCCCAGCCTCCAGAACTATGAGGAATAAATTTCTATTGTTGATAAATTACTCAGTCTCAAGTAGTTTATTGTAGCAAGACAAAATGCACTAAGACAGATAGTGAATCTAGGAATGGACTCCCAAGAGAGGCTTGAGACTATCTCTTGTTGGAGTTTTCTGACACTGGGAAATCTGACATCCGAGGGCGCCTCATTGGAAGTCTGAGTGAGGGATTTACACAGACTCCCCTGAGAGGGTTGTTTGTGTTTCAGCAGCAACACTGCCCTGCATCTAACAGAGTCTCCTCCCTGGGTCCACACATAGAAAATGTCACCCCTGTCTGTCAGTTTCCTACAGAGACCTGGGAAAAATAGCAGAAAGCCCAGCCTCAGATTTGGATCCCACTGGTAGGACCTAGGAGTATGGTCGGTGGTGGTGCGGGGGGAGGGTGGGTATCTGCTCTCTGCTCCGCTCAACTCCATTCTGGTTGTCAAAGCCATCTGTCTCTCAAAAGCAGTGGAACAGAGGGCCAGAGCCTGGTCCCCATGATTTCCTGCTTGTCATGGTTTGCTTCCTTCTAGCGGATGCCATGTAGCCAGGAGGCAGAGTGCGGGCCACCCTAGGTGGCTGGGAGAGGTTGGCAGCCAAAGTTCGGTGGCCTTGCTGCTGCTTCAGAGGATCTGGGCATGCGGGTTAGGGACTTAGGCAACTTGTTTAACCTCCCTGTATCCCAGTTCCCCCAACTCATGAATGGATCTTTTAATCATTGCCATAGAAGGATGCTGTGAAAGTCAAACGAAAGGAGAGCGCTGGGAAATGCCTACCTTGCATATGCTTATCAAAGCAGACTGAGGCCAGCTGCAAAGGAGCGTGCCGTGGGAGGGCTGGGGCTATATTTTTGAGTTAGAAGAATAAAATGACAGCAGTTTGAGAAAGAGGGGGAAGCAAGTCACCCTATCATTCTGACAGTGTCTCTTGATGGTAAAAATGGAACAGGCCCGAGGGAATACTGACATTTTTGTATGCCTTTGTTTTCTTCTCGTTTTTTTGTTTTTTTTTTTTTTGAGCTCGGAGCAGCACCTCCCACTTCGCATGCCTTCCTCCTCCATCATTACAGCTGAGAGCCCAGGATGAGGGAATGCTACAACGTGGTTTTTCTTTATCACCTCCTCCCTCAGTCTAGCTCTCTGCATTCGCCGCCCCTTGGCTCTTCTGTGTCATGTGGCTGAAGCTGTGGGGTCTCTGCAGGGGAAATGTTTTCCCAGAAAGTGTTTAGGGGTGGATTCGAGGCTCCCCATATGTCTTAGGTCCCTGAGTGGGAATGAATTGTGCCCAGATCAACCCTCCTGGCAAAGACTGGAGATGCTTAGGCCCTTGGGCAGCATTTTCACGAATTCATTGCTTCCCAAATGCCCTGTGTGTCACTTACCCAGTTACTCTTCTGGTCATTCCCCTCCCAGAATTGATGAAACATTTCTCACCTCCACCCCACACCCACCTTCCATATCCATAACCTCCTCTTTCCCGTGTCCAGATTTAAGGGACAGTCAGTGGAGTGGGGAGGGGTTGGAGAGTGGCTGAGACGATCGTCTGATAGCAGCTGAGAGGCGAGAGGGTGAAAGAAGAGCAGCTTCAGCTGGCAGCCAAGCAATTTAAGGGATTGGTGGAGGTCGTGGAGCTGAGCTCCTGATGAAATTCTGTGTTCTTCTGCTCTGAAGGACATTTTTGGGGTCCAGAGCTAGAGGAGAATGGAGAGGAAGGATTGGCTGTGAGATCAGCCTGTGGATTAAACAAACAAGCAACAGATTTGCTGTGGGTTTCCCTGAATTGAATTGCCTCTGATAATCTGGTCTTGAACTAGTTCCCCCCAGGGTTTAGAGTACGCACCTCACCTACTGCTTGAACCCCCTAAATGGAAGTAGCAGACCAGCAAGGGGTGGGCTTTGAAGTCAGAGAGACCAGGATTCCATACTTCATTCTGTTCCTTACTATTGTGTGCCTGCTGGCAAGTCCCTTAGCCCTTCCGGACCTCAGTTTCCCCATCTAAAGAGGAGAATAATAAGGCAACTTACCATATAGTGTTGTAGAGATTCAGTGTGACAATACCATGTAAAGCAGCTATACCCAGTGCATAGGGCTTAACAAATTATTGCTAATGCTAACGCTGTTAGTATGATTGCCGCTACCTACTCTGAAACGACTTATTTGACTTCCCACGAAGTTAATTGCTCCCTCTTCTGTGTTACTCCAGCCCTTTAGCCTCTGTTTACAACCTTGATTTTTTTTTTTTTTTTTTTTTTTTTTTTTGAGGCAGGGTCTTGCTGTCACACAGGCTGGGGTGCAGTGGTGTGATCTCGGCTCACTGCAACCTCCACTTCTGGCACAACCCTCATCTTGCTGTCTGATCGTTGTCGGGATGGCTTTCTCCCTGGGCACACTGTGCAGTCTCCGGGGCCAGGCTGTGTGCTTTTTTGCCATTACATTGTTCTTAATGCCTAGCATATATCACAGGAGCTAGGATGAGTGGGCAAATGGGTCAAAATATCTGAGATCATGGCCTGTTTCTGCAAGCAGGCTAAGAAACTTTCCCCATAGGCTCTTTACCTGTTGGTGTAAAGCCCTTTTGGGCAAAGCCCCACCTGGGCTCACCTGGTTGGTAAACATTGATTCTGTAGTTCCATTTGGCTGTGGTGACTCAGCACTTACAGGCTGGCCAGGTCCTTGTGGATTGGGGCTCTGTGAGTGTTTCCCAGGCCCCACACTACCAAGTCGGGGCAGCTCTCTCTTCTCTGACCCATAAAGCCAGGCCAAGCTCCTCATTCCCCCTGTGAGCACCAAGCTCATAAACCTATTTGTCCTTTGCCTTTCTTTCCTCTTTCCCTAGCCTTACCACAGCCATTCAGGAAGTAGTTATTAAGCACCTGCTATGTACAGGGCACCAGACCATACACTTGAGCCCTTGATCACATACTATCTTATAGGACTTGAGTTATGTAATTTGGGCTCCCTCAACAAGACTGTAAGCTCCTAGAGGGCGAGGGAGCATGTCTTCTGCTGCTTCTGTCTGCCTTATAGCACCTACAGCAGAACCCAGCACGGTCATGTGAGTAAATCCTTAGTGACTTGCCTTCTGGGCTCATGAGTTCAGTGTGAGCTCTTTCTCTAGGGAAGGGTGAAAACAAGGACAATACAGCTCAGTCGGCTGTGTGGTCTCAGTACGGACCTAGTCTTGGGGCTCTTGCACGCCAGGGAGGGAGAAGGGCCAGTGATCCGAGACCCTTCGGTACTCCTTTATCCTCTCTATCCACACAGAACCCCCCTCATTCCACTTCCCCGTCTTCCAAAGGCTCTTCCCCTCAGCAGTAACTATGAATAGCGAATAGCTTGGTAATCTGTGTGTCTGCTTATTATTCTGCTTATTTTCTCTCTTTGTTCCCTATGCATTCAGCCATGTCATTGTTACCCTCTATTGTGAATTTCTGAACGGCAGAAGCTTGGACTAGGCCTCTTATCCTCACATAGTTTGGGAACTTAATAAATGCTTGTTGGTGATGATGACAGTGAGGGACATTGCAGGGTGAGGGTCTGGGGCCCCAGAGACCAACAGCAGTTGGGTTGTGTAACACTCAGTGCTTTTCCTCTGCAGTTCTCAGCTTTTGTTTGCCTTTGGTTTCAGGCCCACCTGCCGTTTGCTGTCATCGGCAGCACAGAAGAACTGAAGATAGGCAACAAGATGATGAGGGCGCGGCAGTATCCTTGGGGCACTGTGCAGGGTGAGTGAGTCTCTGGGAGAGGGGCTCCATGCAGGAAGCCCCTTTTGTCTGCCTCTTTGTTTGTCCCCAGCCACTATATGACAAGTTTCTAAACTGTCCCAAGTCTCTGCTCATTTGGCATGGGTCCCAAAGAGCCATAGGGGTCACTAGCAAGCTAACTCTGGCTCCATACTGGGACGCTCTGATGGGAGCAAGCTCCCTCTGTCTCTAATGGGAAAAGTATTCCTAAACACAAAGACTTGCAAGGTAGGAAGGAGTATGCGAGAAAGCCTGTGTTCTTGCCCAAGTGCACCAGGAAATGCACAAGAATGTTCACAGTAGTGTTGTTTGTAATGACAAATAATTACAAACAGTCCAGATATTCATTAAAATAGACTGGATAGGCCGGACATGGTGGCTCACGCCTGTAATCCCAGCATTTTGGGGGGCCGGGGCAGGCGGATCACGAGGTCAGGAGATCGAGACCATCCTGGTCAACATGGTGAAACCCCATCTGTACTAAAAGTACAAAAAAAAAAAAAAAAAGACTGGATAATGGGAGGGTGGGAAGGGGGTAAGGGATTTTAAAAAACTACATATTGGGACTGGGCGCAGTGGCTCACTCCTGTAATCCTAGCACTCTGGGAGGCCGAAGCAGATAGATCACCTGAAGTCAGGAGTTCGAGACCAACCTGGCCAACATGGTGAAACCCTGTCTCTACTAAAAATACACACACAAAAAAAGTCAGGCATGGTGGTGTGTGCCTGTAGTCCCAGCTACTCAGGAGGCTGAGGCAAGAGAATCGCTTGAACCCAGGAGGTAGAGATTGCAGTGAGCTGAGATTTCACCACTGCACTCCAGCCTGGGCGACAGAGCGAGATTCAAAAAAAAAACCATACCATTGGATTCCCTTTGTATGAATTCCAAAAGGAGGCAAAACTAAACAAGATATATATTTTTAGGCATGCATACATGAGAGGTAAAACTATAAAGAAAACAAAGGAATGATACTCTCCAAAGTCAGGAGAGGGGTTAAGTTTCTGCCAGGGGAGTTGGGGGATAAAGGGGGATGAGATTGGGAAAGGGCACTCAGGGGCTTCCAAGATACTGGTAATGTTTAACCTGAGTTGTGGAGATATTGGTGTCAATTTTTCTTTTTTCTTTTTTTTTTTTTTTGAGACGGAGTCTTGCTCTGTCGCCCAGGCTGGAGTGCAGTGGCCGGATCTCAGCTCACTGCAAGCTCCGCCTCCCGGGTTCACGCTATTCTCCTGCCTCAGCCTCCCGAGTAGCTGGGACTACAGGCGCCCGCCACCTCGCCCGGCTAGTTTTTTTGTATTTTTTAGTAGAGACGGGGTTTCACCGTGTTAGCCAGGATGGTCTCGATCTCCTGACCTCGTGATCCGCCCGTCTCGGCCTCCCAAAGTGCTGGGATTACAGGCTTGAGCCACCGCGCCCGGCCTGGTGTCAATTTTTCAAAAATTCTTTAAATTGCACATACCTATTTCATGCTCTCTTTTGAATGTATGATTATTTCACAATTGAAAAGCAGTCAGACATACTGTATTACACTCAGGAAAGTTCCTTCTGGGATCTGCCTGACATATGTTAACTTACCCTCAGGGCTAGTCAGTTCAGTGCATAAGACAAGGCCAAGGACAGTGCTGTGGGTAGAAGAGGTCTCTGGTCCTCAGAGTCTACAGCTAGAAACCGGGCCGTGGCTGATAGGGGCATCGTGTGAAAGAGTGGCTGGTTCTCTGTAACCTCATCCCTACCACACCTGAAAGTGGGTGGCGAGTTGTCCACATCACATACGAAGGCTGGCATGTTTTAGGACACCCTGCAGACGCACTGACAATAGCTGGATTTTCTATAGGTAGGACAAGACTGGTTACCAGAGCTGTGCTAAGTTCTGGTCTTCTCTGCTGTTCAAAGCTGGGGTTGCTCCACTAGGAACGTTTGCAAATAGTTTCTGGACCCACAGTCCCACCCTGGGAATGGACTTGTGGTCTGAGAAACAGGAACCTGAAGTGAGATGAGGAGAAGCCAGTAGACATGGTTCCAATGACTTACTTCATCTGACGTGGACTACCCTGAACCTAAACAATAAAGGGGGCTTTGAAAGTTTTTCTTGTAAGTCTAAGTTGACTGTTCTGCTTGAATGAGGAAGAAGTTACATATTGCTTAGGTAGCCTGCAGGGGCCTTGGAGGCACTCCTTCTGACTCACTATCAGAGATCACTGTCCAGAGACGGGGGAGGAGATGGCATATAGCATAGTCCTGAGAAGTTGCATATAGCATAGTCCTGAGAAGTTGTCTTACTGATGTCATCTTTAATGTTAGCCTATGTTCTATGACAGCAGGGGGCTTTTCCTAATTCAGTGGGTCTTAAGCAGAGGGATTATGTGAGCTGATTCAGGCTTTGGAAAGACTGATGACCACAAGGCAGTCTGCTTCAACTATGGCTGACCCACTTATTCCAGACCCCTCTCTGCCCCCACTACCCTCTTCCAGACCCTGCAAGACAGAATCTGGGGTGACTGCCTGCTCATCACTTCAGACACCATTTTTCCTACTTGTTCAGGCCAAATACCACCATCCGACACAGTGAAACCATACCTGTAGCCACCTTGACAAAGTACTGCTTGTGACCTGGTCTAGCCAGAAATCGATTTTGCTATGACTTGGTCCACATCTGTCGTTCTTGAACACTGCCCAAAATTGCAGACCTTTGCTTGCACTCTTTTGAAGAGGGGACTTGTTCACACAGGCCAGAAAGTGGGGTCCCCTTGCTCCTAGTCTCCATTGCTACTCTCAGGCCATTATCTACCCTTTAAAGAAACCACCTCCTTGGAAGCTTCTACCATCCAGGTGGGCCATGCCTGTGGTCCACACCCCTCTTTGTCACTGTCATCTATCAGTATCCTAGTTCTTTCCCCTTATTATTTGGAGACTTTGTCACCTCCCCTACATTGCCTGGGTTTGAGCCCTAACTCTGCAACTTACTAGCTACATAACCTTGCCTAACCTCATTGACACCTTGCAAACACCATTCCGTTCTCTGGCTGATAAATTACTATTCTTCCTTCCAGAGTCATCTTAGGGATTTTCTCTTCGGTGAAGTCTTCACTTTCCCAGGAGCTCTTAGGCCCCCCTCTTCTGAGCTTTATTGCCACTTGGCTATCCCTCTGTTTTTGTAGTTTTGCACTGAATTGTATTTGTCTATTTGCATCTATTCTTCCTCTAAACTGTAAGCTCCTGACAGCAAGATTCCATGACTTCGTTTCTGAATTCCCAGTGCCTCACACAATAGTGGGAACAGAGATTCCACAAATATTGATTGGATGGATGGATGGATGGATGGATGAATGGGTGGATGGATGGATGGATGGATGGATAGATGGATGGATGGATGGATGGATGGATGGATGGATGGATGGATAGATGCATATGTGCTGTTGTCCTACAAGTGGTGCAGACCAAACATTCTTTTGAAGGTCTGACTGCTGAATTTAGATTGTGGTGCTACTGACTGTCTTAACAAGTATTTTTATGGTATCACCGTTTTTCATTACTGGCATTTTTGTAACCTTTCATTTACATTTTCAGTAAAAAAGAGAGGAAGTAAATTTGCAGGATCTAAATACACAGATTGCAAGGCAATGTCACTGTTAGACATTTTGCCTCTTGTTTCATCCATTTCTGCTTCTGCTGGCCTTCCTTTCAACATACTTTCAATACCCCAAACCCTGCTATGCAGTTGAAAACGAGGCCCACTGCGACTTTGTGAAGCTGCGGGAGATGCTGATTCGGGTCAACATGGAGGATCTGCGGGAGCAGACCCACACCCGGCACTATGAGCTGTATCGCCGCTGTAAGCTGGAGGAGATGGGCTTCAAGGACACCGACCCTGACAGCAAACCCTTCAGGTACCACTCCTGCCAGCCCAGCCCAGCTCAGCTCAGCCCACCCAGGTGGTGTGGAAGCCTTCCCCTGGATAATTCACAGGGGAGGCGAGACACAGGTGCTAAGACCTCGAGGAGCAGGGGCGACTCACTTGCCAGTTCTGCTTGCCTGTTCACCCTTCGCCACTGCACACCTGCCAGGAGAGCTGTGGGGCGCAGGCTTGGGAAGTACTGCTGCCTTGCTTTGACGGGCAAGGGAAGGGAGGAGGCCCAGGGGACCAGCAAGGCTGATCACCACACATACATGCACGCATCCGTGACAGCTCCAAGCAGCTGTGCTGGAGTGGATTCCCAAGCTGGGGCCCTGTTCCACAGGGTGGCAGTTGGTAACTGTCCTCTGCCCCTCTTTCTTCATCAGGCTCCTGGTGCTCAGACAGGTTCTTTACCCATTTCCCCATTTTGAAACCCAGATAGGACCAGGTAGCGATCCCTTGCCATGCATCGATGAACTGCAGGCTCTTCAATTGCTGTTCTTAGTGTCTGCATTCAAGTGCAAGTTCTGTTTTGACCGCAGGATGTTGATCATCATTGGCATATTTCTTAAATCAGAATGCTTTTAGAGAAGGGGAATGTTTTTGAAAGCAGGTTATTATGCAGAGAGGAGTGATGCACCAAGTAGAAGTGTCTGATCTATATGCGTGATGTGTGAAATAAGCTCCACAGTTGAAATTACCACATGGTGCCCTTTATGGTGGTCAGACATTAATAAGCAAGTGAGGGAGATGTCTACCGGTTAAAAAGGCTTTCAAAGAGCCTCTGAGATCTTACACTACCTGTTCACAGCCTAAAGCTGCCTGGAGTCAGAGCCTAACCAGTCCCTTGGGGATACTTGCTTCAGGAAGGATAGGCTCATGCCCTATACTGACAGGTGGGGCCAGGGCCACTGGAGCACGTGGGGCTGGGGGAAGCCCTGCTTGTCTCTTTCTGGTGGGAGCTCCCTGGCTCTCTTCCCCGCCTGCAGCTTTCATCTGCATTTGTAGAGGAGTAGGTGTGCCTCCACCTGGTCATTTTGTCTCCTTCCCTCCTCCTTCCCTCCATCCTGAATACCTCTGTTTCCTGTGTCTTCGCCTTCTTCACTCCTTCTCTGCCAGCTCCTTCCCGTGCTGCATGTAAGCATTCTTGTGCTGAAGAAACTTTCCCTTAACCCTGCTCTTTCTTACCAGCCTCTGCCCTGTCAAGAAGTCCTTGACAGGATGAGAAAAAGAAAGAGTTGTTCTATATTTGCTGTTTCCTCTTCCCCATCTCTCATTCATTCCTCAACTCACTGCATTCTGGCTTCTGCCCCCAGCATAACCACTCAAATGCCTCTCTCCAAGGCCAGGAATCGCAGACTTGTGGCCAAGTTCAATGTTGCCTTTGGGTTCCATCTTATTTGATATCAACGCAGCACTTTATGCCATTCCTCACTGCCTCCTTGAAATGCTCTCTGCCTTTGGCTTTTCCAGCAATGTCCTGGCTGATTCTATTCCTATCTCTCCTACTATTTCTTCTCAGCTTCCTTTGCAGGCTCATTTTCTTCACCTTACTCCTTTAAATGTTGATATACACCCCCCGGGATTCTTTCCTAGGGCCTCTGCTTCTTTCACTTTCTGTTCTCTTTGTAGCTGGTTCTTTCTACTCTCACAGCCCTAATTACCACCTAGAAGTAGATGGCTCCCAAGCTAGTCTTACTTCTGAAGTCTAAACTCATTAATCCAACTGCATCCTAGACATTTCCACTCAGACATCCCATAGAGGACCTCCCCGAAAATCAAGCTCTGTACAAATTCATCTTCTTCCCTCTTAAGCATGCGTCTCCAACATTCCCTGTTGCCATTCATGATACCACCATCCACCTGGTTGCCCAAGGATGATCAGAATTACCTTTGGCTCCTCCCAAGTCCTGGGAGTTCTGCTTTTCTTACCGCTCCCTCCATTCCCTCCCAGCCCTTAACATTCAGATCCTATCACTTCTTCTTTTATTTTATTTTATTTTTGAGACAGAGTCTTGCTCTCTCGCCCAGGCTGGAGTGCAATGGCACAATCTTGGCTCACTGCAACCTTGGCCTCCGGGGTTCAAGTGATTCTCCTGCCTCAGCCTCCTGAGTAGCTGGGATTACAGGCACCCACCACCTCGCCCGGCTAATTTTTGTATTTTTATTAGAGATGGGGTTTCACCATATTGGCCAGGCTGGTCTTGAACTCCTGACCTCAAGTGATCCACCCGCCTTGGCCTCCCAAAGTGCTGGGATTACATGCATGAGCCACCGTGCCCAGCCAAGATCCTGTCACTTCTTACTTGGATTGATGGAAAGTCTATCCTTCTCACAACACAGCCAGAGTGGTCCTTCTGATTTTCAAATTGGATCTAGTACTACTTCCTGCTTTAAAACTATGCAGTGCATACATGTCCAATTTTTAAATATGTCATTCAAAGCCTGTTCTCTTCCACCAGGCTCAGGAACTTCGTCTGCCTCTACTCCAGCATTGCCATGGTGCTCTCTGGCCATGTTGAACCACACCTGGCTCCCTAAGAATGTCATTCTCTCTCCACACGAGCTTTCTTTTTTTTTTTTTTTTTTTTTTTTTTTGAGACGGAGTCTTGCTCTGCCGCCCAGGCTGGAGTGCAGTGGCCGGCTCTCAGCTCACTGCAAGCTCCGCCTCCCGGGTTCACGCCATTCTCCTGTCTCAGCCTCCCGAGTAGCTGGGACTACAGGCGCCCGCCTCGTCGCCCGGCTAGTTTTTTGTATTTTTTAGTAGAGACGGGGTTTCACCGTATTAGCCAGGATGGTCTTGATCTCCTGACCTCATGATCCGCCCGTCTCGGCCTCCCAAAGTGCTGGGATTACAGGCTTGAGCCACCGCGCCCGGCCACGAGCTTTCTTACATGCTGCCCTCTTTGGATCACAGTTCCACCTCTTCTTCACCAGGCTATTGCCTTTTTTTTTTTTGAGATGGAGTCTCACTCTGTCACACAGGCTGGAGTGCAGTGGCGCGATCTTGGCTCACTTCAACCTTCGCCTGGCAGGTTCAAGCGATTCTCCTGCCTCAGCCTCCAAAGTAGCTGGGATTACAAGTGCCCACCACGACACCTGGCTAATTTTTTATATTTTTTGGTAGAGATGGGGTTTCACCATGTTGGCCAGGCTGGTCTCGAACTCCTGACCTCAGGTGATCCACCCACCTTGGCCTCCCAGAGTGCTGGAATTACAGGTGTGAGCCACCGCACCCAGCCTATCATCTCCTATTTCTTTAAAAATAAGCTTAGGCCAGGGGCATCTCCCACTAGACCATGAGTTCCTTGATGGCAAGTATGATGGCTGTTGGCTGTAGAGGCTGAGTGACTAGCATCATGTCAATTAGTACTGAGTCTAGCACATATGGAGTCTCCTCAAGCATTTGTTGAAATAGTTCATTCACGTGGTCGGTTTCAGAGCTAGGGCCTGGCAGCATTGTGCAGTGGGAAAACCCAGATGAAGAGACAGGAGACTCAGCTTCTGGACAAAGGTCTCCCTCTAAGTAGCCATGGAGCCTTGAGCAAGACACCTCACCTCTCTGGGCCTCAGTTTTCTCATCCGTAGAACAAGAGTATAGAATCAGATATACTAAGTCTCTCCAGTTCACTAGGGTTGCTCCATCCCTCTTCAGAAGCCCTGTGGGCATGCTGTCATGGGCCAAGCCAGGTGCCCACAGCTTTGTGGTTCTATTTTTGTACCTGGCTCACAACTGGGGAAGGGAGGACAGAGGAACCCAGTGAGGATCTCTGGGGCCAGTTTTATCAAATAGGAGCCATTCCAAAGGAAGAAGAATTAACCTGACCATGTTCGCAGTTTACAGGAGACGTATGAGGCCAAAAGAAACGAGTTCCTAGGGGAACTCCAGAAAAAAGAAGAGGAGATGAGACAGATGTTCGTCCAGAGAGTCAAAGAGAAAGAAGCAGAGCTCAAAGAGGCAGAGAAAGAGGTAAATGTGAGCCTGGTGATTATTAAAACGTCAAGAAACAACAGCTGCTGGTCAGGCTGTGGAAAAATAGGAATGCTTTTACACTGTTGGTGTGAATGTAGATTACTTCAACCATTGTGGAAGACAGTGTGGTGATTCCTCAAAGACCTAGAATCAGAAATACCATTCGACCCAGCAATCCTATAGATCATTTTATTATAAAGATACATGCACACATATGTTCACTGCAATACTATTCACAATAGGAAAGACATGGACTCAACCCAAATGCCCATCAATGATAGACTGGGTAAAGAAAATGTGGTACATATACACCATGGAATACTATAGAGCCATGAAAAGGAATGAGAGGATGTTCTTTACAGGGATGTGAATGGAGCTGGGAGCCATTATCCTCAGCAAACTAACACAGGAACAGAAATCCAAACATCAGGCTGGGCACTGTGGCTCACGCCTGTAATCCCAACACTTTGGAAGGCCGAGGTGGTTGGATCACCTGAAGTCAGGAGTTCGAGACCAGCCTGACCAACATGGTGAAACCCTGTCTCTACTGAAAGTACAACAATTAGTGGAGTGTGGTAGCACATGCCTATAGTCCCAGCTACTTGGGAGGATGAGGCAGGAGAATCACTTGAATCTGGGAGGCAGAGGTTACAGTAAGCTGAGATCGTGCCACTGCACTCCAGCCTGGGTGACAGAGCAAGACTCTATCTCAAAAGGAAAAAAAAGAAAGGAAACACTTAATTACTTCACAAATCTCTTCCACATTTAACCTGTTGCACTCTCAAGGGTTCTCACCAAAGCCCGTGACAAGGGTATCGTTTTTTTTTTTTTCAGTTTCACTGAAAAAAAAAAAAAAAAAAAAAAAAAAAAAAAAAAAAAAAAGTCAGACAGTTGCCTTGGCTCAGGTCTGTAATTCCAGCACTTTGGGAGGCTAAAGCGAGTGGATTGCTTGAGCCCAGGAGTTCAAGACCAGCCTGGGCAACATACTGAGACCCCGTCTCTATTAAAAATACAAAAAATTGGCCAGGCGCAGTTGCTCACACCTGTAATCCCAGCACTTTGGGAGGCCGAGGTGGGCGGATCACGAGTTCAGGAGTTCGAGGCCAGCGAGGTTAATATGGTGAAACCCCGTCTCTACTAAAAATACAAAAAATTAGCCAGGCGTGGTGGTATGCACCTGTAGTCCCAGCTACTTGGGAGGCTGAGGCAGAAGAATTGCTTGAACCCAGGAGGTGGAGGTTGCAGTGAGCCGAGATTGTGCCACTGGACTCCAGCCTGGGTGACAGAGCGAGACTCCATCTCAAAAAATAATAATAATAATAATAATAATAATAATAATAATAAAAGTACAAATACAAAAGATAATCAGGAATGGTGGCATGTGCCTGTAGTCCCAGCTACCCAGGAAGCTGAGGTGGGAGGAATGCTTGAGCCAAGAGATTGAGGCCACTGCACCCCAGCCTCCATGACAGAGTGAGACTCTGTCTCAATAAAAAAAAAGAAAAAGAAAAACGTCACCCATCACTTCTAGGAGAAGTGAGGGGATCTGAAAGACAAATTAATAAAAGTACAACAAACAAAAGCCAGGTTAAGGCAACTGATAGGCAGCCCTAGTGACTAAGTAAGAGCTGCTTTAGGCCAGTCGCGGTGGCTCACGCCTGTAATCCCAGCACTTTGGGAGGCCAAGGCTGGCGGATCACGAGGTCAGGAGATCTAGACCATCCTGACTAACTCAGTGAAACCCTGTCTCTATTAAAAATACAAAAAAATTAGGCCGGGCGCGGTGGCTCAAGCCTGTAATCCCAGCACTTTGGGAGGCCGAGACGGGCGGATCACGAGGTCAGGAGATCGAGACCATCCTGGCTAACACGGTGAAACCCCGTCTCTACTGAAAATACAAAAAGTAGCCGGGCGAGGTGGCGGGCGCCTGTAGTCCCAGCTACTCGGGAGGCTGAGGCAGGAGAATGGCGTAAATCCGGGAGGCGGAGCTTGCAGTGAGCTGAGATCCGGCCACTGCACTCCAGCCCGGGCGACACAGTGAGACTCCGCCTCAAAACAAAACAAAACAAAACAAAAAAATTAGCCAGGAGTGGTAGCACGTGCCTATACTCCCAGCTACTCGGGAGGCTGAGGCAGGAGAATCACTTGAACCTGGGAGGCGGAGGTTGCAGTGAGCTGAGATCGTGCCACTGCACTCCAGCCTGGGCGACAGAGCGATACTCTGTCTCAAAAAGAAAAAGAAAGAAAGAAAAAAGAAAAGAGCTGGTTTATACAGCAAGTCTATCACTCATCTACCTAAGTGACAGTGTCAAATACCCCCAGGACCCGGAGAACCAACCTTCTTCATGGTATGCTGCAAGTGCTACAGAATCCTAAACTCTTTCCCGAATCCATGAAAGAAAGTGAAATTCGGCTTGCTCTGCTCTTACTATTCAGGGTAGTTTATTGCATTTTAGTTTGTGACTATCTGTGCCTCTTGTTCTTTGATCCACTTACCACAATGGCATACCAGAATATTCCTTTTTTTTTTTTTTCCCGAGACAGAGTCTCGCTCTGTTGCCCAGGCTGGAGTACAGTGGTGCGATCTTGGCTCACTGTAAGCTCCGCCTCCCAGGTTCAAGCGATTCTCCTGCCTCAGCCTCCCAAGTAGCTGGGATTATAGGCACGCGTCACCACGCCCAGCTGATTTTTGTACTTTTAGTAGAGACGAGGTTTCATCATGTTGGGCAGGCTGGTCTAGAACTCCTGACTTTGTGCCACCCACCTTGGCTGGGATTGAGCTGACTACTGGGATTACAGCACTCCCAAAGTGCTGGTACTACAGGCATGAGCCACTGTGCCTGGCCCAGAATATTCTTCTTGTTCTTTGGGTTTCTGGTTCTATTCAGGACTATTGAAGCCTCCCTTTAGTTAAGGCTGAGGTGTCTGTACTCATTCCATGTCATAAAATCCTTTTTATTTCCTTCCACGCCCAAAGCCAAGTATTTCCATTGACTGACTTTCCCATTACTGAAGTTTTCTCTGTGATTCGTTGTGATCCTTCCTGATTGCAGGGGTTAAGAAAAGACAGGGGTTCCTTACACATAAGAGGTCCCGTTATATAATGCTCTAAATACTGGGTTGACCATAGTCAAATTCCTTACTTCTCAGATGTTCTGTTTCCTCATAAAACGGAGATAATAACAGAACCTACCTCATAGGAATGTGGTAACAATTAAATAAATTAATATACATAAAGGGCATATAAAAGTTAATGCTTAACCTATAATAATTTCTCGGTATTTTTTTTTTTTTTTTTTTTGAGACGGAGTCTTGCTGTGTTGCCCAGGCTGGAGTGCAAAGGTGTGATCTCGGCTCACTACAACCTCTGCCTCCCGGGTTCAGGTGATTCTCCTGCCTCAGCCCGCTGAGTAGCTGGGACTACAGGCACATGCCACAATGCCTGGCTAATTCTCATATTTTTAGTAGAGACAGGGTTTCCCCATGTTGGCCAGGCTGGTGTCAAACACCTGACCTCAAGTAATCTGCCTACCTCGGCCTCCCAAAGTGCTGGGATTACAGGCCTGAGGCCAGCCAGCACTCAGTAAATGTTATATTATTATAATTTATGTTATTATTGAACATGTGTGGTAACTATGGGGACTCTTTTTAACAAAATGTCCGACTAAACACAATGCAGTGTTCCTTTACCATATTCAGGAGCAGAGACTTGGAGATAAAAAATGACAGGAGGAGAGAATGATCCAGAGCATGGTGCCTTTGGTGCCATCATGGCAATCCCTGACAGAAATGCCCCCTGAGGTTCCAGGGTCCTGCAGGGTCACAGCCCTACTGGTCCCCACCCACCTGGGCTTGGCCAGGCTGGGGACTGCTCACAGGGGACTCTCTCCAATCTCCCTGTGCTTCCCTGCCAGCTGCACGAGAAGTTTGACCGTCTGAAGAAACTGCACCAGGACGAGAAGAAGAAACTGGAGGATAAGAAGAAATCCCTGGATGATGAAGTGAATGCTTTCAAGCAAAGAAAGACGGCAGCCGAGCTGCTCCAGTCCCAGGGCTCCCAGGCTGGAGGCTCACAGACTCTGAAGAGAGACAAAGAGAAGAAAAAGTAAGTAGCAGTCTGCTCTGGGGTGGTGCCTTCTCTTTCCTGCTGCTCATCCTCCCGGGGCAGGACGTGGCACCTGAAGGGGCTGAGGACTGGTGACCAGAGGTGAGCTGCGGGCTGTCAGACTGGTTGAGGTACCTATAACTGGTTCCAGCGTCCCTGTGGGACCTTTTGATTCCCTGAGCTTGGGGAGTTGAGAGTAGGGGAGGGGTTTGGTCCCAGAGGCCCAGCCCATCTGTCCAGCTTGCTCAGGAAAGCCCTGCAAACTCAAGGTCCATGGGAGAGGAAGGGAAAAGAGGAAAAGCAAAGGGAGAGTGAGAGAGCAGAAGGGAGGAAAAAAATTAGAGGTGCAGCAATATAAGAGAGGAATAAGGCCGGGTGTGGTGGCTCATGCCTGTAATCCCAGCACTTTGGGAGGCCAAGGCAGAAGGAACACTTGAGGTCAGGAGCTCGAGACCAGCCTGGCCTATATGGCAAGACCCTGTCTCTACTTAAAAAAAAAAAAATAAATAATAATAGGTTGGGCGCAGTGGCTCATGCCTGTAATCCCAGCACTTTGGGAGGCTGAGGCGGGTGGATCACGAGGTCAGGAGATCGAGACAATCCTGGTTAACATGGTGAAACCCCGTCTCTACTAAAAATACAAAAAAATTAGCTGGGTTTGGTGGTGGGTGCCTGTAGTCCCAGCTACTTGGGAGGCTGAGGCAGGAGAATGGCATGAACCCGGGAGGTGGAGCTTGCAGTGAGCCGAGATCGTGCCACTGCACTCCAGCCTGAGCTACAGAGCGAGACTCCATCTCAAAAAATAAAAAATAAAAAAAAAGAGTTAGAGACCAGCCTGAACAACATGGTGAAACCCTGTCTCTACTAAAAATACAAAAATTAGCCAGGCGTGGTGGCACGTGCTTGTAATCCCAGCTACTCAGGAGGCTGAGGCAGGAGAATCGCTTGAACCCAGGAGGCGGAGGTTGCAGTGAGTTGAGATCATACCACTGCCCTCCAGGTTGGGCGACAGAGTGAGACTCCATCTAAAAAAAAATATAATAAAAATACAGAAATTAGCTGGGTGTGGTGATGCACACCTATAGTCCCAACTACTCAGGAGGCTGAGGCAGGAGGATCACTTGAACCCGGGAGGTGTAGGTTACAGTGAGCCGAGATCACACCACTGCACTCCAGCCTGGGCAATGGAGTGAGACTCCATCTGGAAAAAAAAAAAAAAGAAAAGAAAAGAAAGAGAGGAACAAAAAGAACTGCAGATATGGTGTAATCCCAGCACTTTGGGAGGCCAAGGCAGGTGGATCACTTGAGTTCAGGAGTTCGAGACCAGCCTGGCCTACATGATGAAACTTTGTCTCCACTAACAATACAAAAAATTAGCCAGGCGTGGTGGCGTGCACCTGTAATCCCAGCTACTTGGGAGGCTGTGCAGGAGAATTGCCTGAACCGAGGAGGCGGAGGTTGCAGTGAGCTAAGATGGCACCACTGCACTTTAGCCTGGGCAACAGATTGAGACTCTGTCTCAAAAAGAAAAAAAAAAAAAAGAAGTGCAGATACAGGGTAGTGGAAGAAAGAGAGAGCCTTTAGCAGAAACTCAGGGCACTCTCTCTCCACCCCTGCCCTATATCTGAGGTTGCTCACCTCTCCATGTCCGTAGTCCCACCCTCACCCTGCCTCAGTTCTTACTTGCTGCAGCCAACAGAATTTAACTGCTGCCACTGAAGGCTGCAGCCCAGCCCTGATTTCCCACCTCTTTGTGATCCCTCCCTGCTGGCTTAGTTCTGCCCAGCCTGGGGTGCTGAGAACTTAACAGGGGAGCCCTCAGATGTCAGTGTATGCTGCATGTGCCCCATCCTCAATCTGTGGAATGATTTTAAGACTTCTCATCTCCCCTGGTATTAGAACAGTGACTCCTGGATACCATGTGGGTCAATAATCCTCACCCAACCCCAGTCTCTGCTTGCTGAAGTTATTAATTCCTCATCCTAGAACCAGAGAAAAGTATTTCAGCAGGATCTAGAAAAACTCCTGTGGTGCCTTTGTGCCCTGCAGTTGTTTGTGCAGTGTGGCTTGAGGTGTTCCCAGGTGGACTGTTGAGCAGTGTCTTTACTAAAGGGTACTGAGGATCCAAAAGTTGTCCATGGTCATTGCCTTCTGTTTTCAGCCATTTGTTCCTGGACTTAACTATGGGATATTTTTGCCAGAAGGAAGAAACACCTTCCTTTCCTCTGGCTTATCACTTAGGAATAACATGGTAACTTTTGCTTAGCAGTAAAATATGTTATATTTGAAGGCACTCAGCTTTGCAATCCAATTACTCTTTATTCAAATGTGTAATTTAAACATCTTGGCCGGGTACAGTGGCTCACGCCTGTAATCCCAGCACTTTGGGAAGCTGAGGCAGGCAGATCACCTGAGGTCAGGAGTCTGAGACCAGCCTGGGCAACATGGCGAAACCCCGTCTCTACTAAAAATACAAAAATTAGCTGGGCGTGATGGCCCACACCTATAGTCCCAGCTACTGAGGAGGCTAAGGCAGGAGAATCACTTGAGCCTGGGAGGTGGAGGTTGCAGAGCCAAGATCGTGCCACTGCACTCCAGCCTGGGTGACAGAGTGAGACTTTGTCTAAAAAAAGAAAGAAAAAAAAAAAAGAACATCTTCACCAATTAGTCCAGAAATTTTTCTTACTGAATCTTAATACTATATGTCAAATTCACTGATGAATGAACTTTTTTGGTATTACCTGATGGATAGAGTTCAACTAGCCAGAAAAAAGTCTCTTTGGACACACCCTGTACTGTATTAACTTATCTGTCGTGGTGTATTAGTTGCACCAGCAGAAATGAATTCCTATTTTTAAGATCAGAAAAATCTAAATTCGTCATCCAGCTATAACTGCTGCCTTCATAGTCCTGTGGTATTTGTTAACTCAGTACCTGGGGCAGTTTCATAGCCTGCTTGTGGGAGTTAGGAATTGGTTTGTTCAGGCTACATTGAAACTATAAATATTCCCTATTCAGATGTTCAGTAAAAGTTCTTCTCACATCAAGCTTTCCCCTTGTTGCCCTTACTGACTGACTTCTCCCAACCCAGGCAGGAGACCCCAACAGGGAGATACCCCTCTCTACTCTCCAGGAATAGTTGAGGCTGGTGACAGTGCTCCTTTCCAATTCTGAAATGGGTGAAAACCCTGCTGGCATGTGGCACCTCATATTAGCAATAAGGGCCTGACAGAATGACCTGTCTTCTTCCGTACTTCAGATGCAGAAGTGGCCCTGGGTTTTGGCTTCTTATGTAATTTCATGAGCAATTGGTTAACTTCTGGAAGAGCCACCGTTAGACCTGTGCTACCCTCCTCCCATAGTCATGGTAGTGAGTTTTGAGGGCAGAAATGGTGGTAGTAGTATTTCTTCTTGAGAGATGGTAGTTGGATCTAAGAGTCACATATTCAGAATTTCCTTTAGCTGCCCCTAAAGAGATTAAGAAAGTATTGGCCAACCACGGTGGCTCACGCTTGTAATCCCAATACTTTGGGAGGCCAACGCAAAGGATTGCTTGAGTCTAGGAGTTTGAGATCAGCCTGGGCAACATAGTGAGGCCCCTGTCTCTACCAAAAAAAAAAAAAAAAACGAAACATTAACTGGGCCTGATGGCACTTGCCTATCATCCCAGCTACTCAGGAGGCTGAGGTGGGAGAATTGCTTGAACCTGGGAGGTTGAGGCTGCAGTGAGCCGTGATTGCACCACTGCACTCCAGTCTGGGCAACAGAGGGAGACCATGACTTTAAAAAAAAAAAAAAAAGAAAGAAAAGAAGAGTATCAGTGTTTCAGGGGTTCCTACCAGTCCACCCTTCCCACTTCCCCTTCCTGCTACTCCTAATCACCTTTGACCTCTAACCCTTCATTGTTTGTGTCAAGTCATAATATTTGATTTCTCCTCATGCTCACTCCATCTTCATCAGCTCTTACTGTTTTACAGTTAACTCTGCTGTTTGCTGCATGCTGCATGAGACCCAGGGTCCTGGTAAGCTTGATTAACTCTAAATAGAACTGGCAGTGGCTTCTAGAACATATCTCCCCCAATCCCACACCCCCAACACAAGCATCTAATCATAGAAGAAGCAGCTTCATTGGTCTAGCTGGTTTTCTCTCGTGACTTATAATATGCAGAAATAGTCTAGTGTGGTTTCAAGTGTACATGTGGAATGCCTGCCTGCCTGATTAAAATGAGGGGTCGTTTTCAGACTTTTGCTGCTAGAACAGCTGGGTAACACAGGTGGATCCTGTGATCAGTATTTGAGGTTTCAGTGTGGGCAGTTTTTTTCTTAAAGAGCCATAATCGGGCCGGGCACTGTGGCTCACAGACCCGTAATCCCAGCACTTTCGGAGGCCGAGGAGGGCAGATCACCTGAGATCGGAAGATTGAGACCATCCTGGCTAACATGGTAAAGCCCCATCTCTACTAAAAATACAAAAAAAAAAAATTAGCCGGGCGTCGAGGCACAGGCCTGTAATTCCAGCTACTTGGGAGGCCGAGACAGGAGAATCACTTGAACCCGGGAGGCGGAGGTTGCAGTGAGCCGAGATCACGCCATTGTACTCCAGCCTGGGCAACAAGAGTGAAACTCCATCTCAAAAATGAAAGGAGCTATAACCATCATTTTCAAAATTAATGAAACCATAGTGATGAGAGAAACTTTGGGTTTCACAAGCCCTGTCCTGCAATGTCACAGTCAGCATCAGCCCTCTCCCATCTCCCTGCATCAGGTTTGAGAATGTCCAGAGTCAATGGAAACTCACTTCTCTGTTTCCCGCTGGTGGCAGTTTCTTATCTGAGGGGTTCAAGTTCTCAAATTTCCTTTGACTGTACCCCTCAAAACCATAATAAGGCTGAGAGCAGTGGCTCATGCCTGTAATCCTAGCACTTTGGGAGGCCGAGGCGGGTGGATCACCTAAGGTCGGGAGTTCGAGACCAGCCTGACCAACGTGGAGAAACCGTCTCTACGGAAAATACAAAATTAGCCGGGCGTGGTGGTGCATGCCTGTAATCCCAGCTACTCGGGAGGCTGAGGCAGGAGAATCGCTTGAACCTGGGAGGCAGAGGTTGCGGTGAGCCTAGATCACGCAATTGCACTCCAGCCTGGGCAACAAGAGTGAAACTCCGTCTCAAAAAAACAAAACAAAACAAAAACCTATAATAAAAGTGGAGGAAAATGAAGAGGTCTTAGAAATTACAGAGAATTCCTTACATTTAATCCTACAAGTACTGGCCTCATGAAAACCTCTTATAAGGAGATCCGCAGGTAAGGATTCCTGAGTGCTAGATGTTGTATTAATAAAAGTTTATAAAGTATCACATAGTTTATAGGGAGACTGAAAGCAGGGATTAAGGACCTTCTATCTCCTCTACTAGACTCAGGTAGTGGATGGAAAGGAAATACAAACATTTTTAATTTAACATAATTAGGGTTATTTTCATTTGTTTCTTTTTTTGAGACGGAGTCTCACTCTGTCGCCAAGGCTGGAGTGCAGTGGCACAATCTTAGCTCCCTGCAACCTCCGCCTCCTGGGTTCAAGCAATTCTCATGCCTCAGCCTCCCAAGTAGCTGGGATTATAGGCATGTGCCACCATTCCTGGCTAATTTTTGTATTTTTAGTAGAGACCGGGTTTTACCACGTTGGCCAGGCTGGTCTCAAACTCCTGACCTCAGGTGATCTGCCTACCTTGGCCTCCCAAAGTGCTGAGATTACAGGCGTGAGCCACTGCACCCAACTAAGGGTTATTTTTTTTTTAAAAACTTTACCATGGAAACTTTAAAACATGAGCAAAATAAGAGAGAATAATACAGTTCAGCCCAGAGCCCAGCCCCCAAACAACCATAAACATATGCCCAGTCTTGTTTCATCAATTACCACAGACCTGCTGAATTATTATAAAGCAAAACTATATCCTTTTATCTGTGAATACTTTAGTATATATCTCCAAGAGATAACGATTCTTTAAAAAAACATAACCACAACCCCACCATTATCACACCTACAAAATGAACAATAATTCATTAACATGAAATGTCTAGTCAGTGTTTGAAACATCCCGGTTGTCTCATAAATGCCCTTTTACATTTGGTTTGTTTGGATCGGGGAATATAAAATATAGAGAAGACTTTTCCCCACTCACCCATGTAGTTTATGATTTAAATGGAGAACCTGCTGTTAGTCACCAAACTGATTGCCGCAGCTATTGCACTGGGGACTCAGGGCAGCTGGCAAAACATCCTGCTTGGAAGCAAATCCTGAAGAGGAAGTCCATAGAGGTTTCTGCAACATAAGGCCCATGAAACCGGGCCAAAGGAAACAATCTTAAAAGAACAATGACTTGATTTACTGTCTGGCTTAACAGCAAGTCTTGGAGCCCCTGCTAGTTGATTGGAATTAAACAGCAGATTTCCATTTAGGAAGACAGTTCCTAGAATGTCTGTCCATTCCTTGCACTGTATGTAGTTCCAGTCCCTAGCGAAGTGTCTGACATGTAATAGGAACTTGGTTCATGTGTTATGTTCTTTGTTCCCCCATTTTTAATGAGGTGAGCAGGAAATATGTATTCTAGTTAATGAGATTTCAGTTAATTCAGGTTTCACGGCACATGGCTTGACACAATTGCATACAGGTTTCCCCAAGTAAATCATTGTTAGTGGCCATTCCTAAAATGAATTCTGGCAAAACTATAATTAAAGCTACACTTTACAAGTGAGAGGCAATTGGTAAACAGCTGGAACAGCCAACCCCAACCCCAAGTAGGTTGGCTCTTCCTGGCAGGCTTCTCCCTGGCAGACCACGAGAGCAGTTCCAGACAAACTGCTTGGTCAGGGGAGGCTTTGGCCCCCCAGGATCTGAAAGCAGCAAGGCAACCCGCCCCCTCCTCAAAGCCCTCATTCAAGGGGTGGATCACAAAGGCCACCTAGAATGCAGGCAGAGTGAGGCTTACTGTGCCTCCACAGTTTGAAATTGCTTGAGGAGGTACTTACAGCTCTCTGCATTTGTAAAAGTGATTCATTTGTGACCCCCCACATAGTTGCAGATACTCTATCTCAGTCGTTATTGGTCCTTAGGAGTGCACAGTATATGGACAGTATACACACATCAAAATGTATCAGCCTTCCCATGAAACCTAGAACATAGGCCATTGCAGTGTTTTTTAGGTTACTCTTTCCCTAGGAAGTAGACAAAGAATAAAAATAAGATATGAGCATTTGTATAGCTTTTATTACTTTCCAAAGTGGTTTTGTTGTTGTTGTTGTTGTTTTTGGTTTTTGGGGTTTTTTGGTATGGTATCTCATTTTGTACTTACAATAGGTCTGTGAGGTAGAGAAGGAATAATCCCCAGTTTGCAAGATGAGTAAATGGAGGCTGGGTGAGGTGGCTCACTCTTGGGAGGCTGAGGTGGGAGGATCACTTGAGCCCAGGAGTTGGAGACCAGCCTGGGCAACATGGTGAAACCCCGTCTCTATTTTTTTTGTTTTGTTTTGTTTTGTATTTGAGACGGAGTCTCGCTCTGTCGCCCATTTCTGTCGCCCAGGCTGGAGTGCAGTGGCCGGATCTCAGCTCACTGCAAGCTCCGCCTCCCGGGTTTACGCCATTCTCCTGCCTCAGCCTCCCGAGTAGCTGGGACTACAGGCACCCGCCACCTCGCCCGGCTAATTTTTTGTATTTTTTTAGTAGAGACGGGGTTTCACCGCGTTAGTCAGGATGGTCTCAATCTCCTGACCTCGTGATCAGGCCAGGCTTGAGCCACCGCGCCCGGCCTTGTTTTGTTTTGTTTTAAAGAGAGTTGGCGGGGCATGGTGGCTCACGCCTGTAATCCCAGCACTCTGGGAGGCCAAGGCGGGCAGATCACCTGAGGTCAGGAGTTTGAGACCAGCCTGGCCAACATGGTGAAACCCCATCTCTACTAAAAATATAAAAATTAGCTGGGCGTGGTGGCAGGTGCCTGTTACTCTAGAGACTGAGGCAGGAGAATCGCTTGAACCCGGGAGGTGGAGGCTGCAGTGAGCTGAGACCACACCATTGCACTCCAGCCTGGGCAACAGAGCAAGACTCCATCTCAAAAAAAAAAAGAGAGAGAGTAAAGAGAGTAAATGGAGGAGCAGAGAATTTAACGAATTTACCAAGGACCACACGGTGAGTTGGTAGCAGAACTCCTAATTTCTGATATAAATTACCATTCACCTCAGCGTGTGTATACGTTCAAAGTGTATGTATGGGAGTATATTCCCTTTGAGGAAGTGACTGTAAAACATACTCATTTATGCCCATACTTCTATCCCTGACAGATATCTAATAGTCTTTATTTAATGGGATAAATTTATTCTTCGGGTAATAAATAGGAGCTTAGATCCATAGCCAAGGAATTCTCAGGGACATTGCATGTGATAGTCTTAAATAAACAACAGCTCTGGCGCCGGGCACGGAGGCTCATGCCTGTAATCCTAGCACTTTGGAAGGCCGAGGCAGGGGGATCACCCGAGGTCAGGAGTTCGAGACCAGCCTGGCCAACATGGTGAAACCCTGTCTCTACTAAAAATACAAAATTAGACGGGCATGGTGGCGGGTGCCTATAATCCCAGCTACTTGGGAGGCTGAGGCAGGAGAATCGCTTGATCCTGGGAGGCGGAGGTTGCAGTGAACCGAGATCGCACCATTGCACTCCAGCCTGGGTGACAGAGCAAGACTCTGTCCCAAAAGAAATAAAAATAAACACACACATACACACACACACATACACACACACACATACACACACACACACACACAAACACACACATACACACACACACATACACACACACACATACACACACACACACACACACACACACACACACACACACACACACCAGCTCTGGGCCCAGCTGTGACTCTTTTGCGGCCACAGGCAAGTCTGTTGACTTCTCTGTGTTTCTCAGTCTACTCATATGTATAATGGGGATCAGTCCTACTTGCCGTATATTTGTCACAGGAATGAAACTTACATGGAAGAGAGGTGAAAGTATTATTTAAGCACAAACCAATGATGGGTTTCCATAGTTCACGTTTTCAGGTAACTGTGGTCTGGACCCTAGAGCAGAGTTCAGCAACCAGCAACCATCCTCATACACTCTGCAAACAGGTCTTGCCCCAGAGTACCAGTTAGCTGACTAGGACAGCTCTGAGGGCCTCCTGCGGTGAAACCTCAGCCTCCTCTGCTTTCCCTATGGGACAGGAAATGCAGTGGCTAGAGCCTGGGGCTCTATCCCGTGGCCTGAGGCCACTTAGAGATTTGCAGAAGGTATTCCTGTACAAGGTATTAGGTGGTGGTGTTGGGGGGCGGGAGATGGGAAGACATTAGTCAGGACCTAGTCATTAAGAAGAGATAGGGCGGGCTCAGTGCCTCACACCAGTAATCCCAGCACTTTGGGAGGCTGAGGCGGGTGGATCACTTGAGGTCAGGAGTTTGAGACCAGCCTGGCCAACATGGTGAAACCCCGTCTCTACTGAAAATACAAAAATTAGCTGGGCATGGTGGCAAGTGCCTGTAATCCCATCTACTCGGGAGGCTGAGGCAGGAGAATCGCTTGAAATTGGAAGATGGAGGTGGCAGTGAGCCAAGATCACGCCACTGCACTCCAGCCTGGGTGAAAGACTGAAACTCCATCTCAAAAAAAAAAAAAAAAAAAGAGATAAAATGTATTTTTGTGGTTGTTGATCATTATTTTGCTGGCTAATGCCACTGCTGCCATCATGTGGGAGTGTGTGTGGAGTGTATGAGAGAGAAAACATGTTTCCCGGAGCCAATGCAATAAGACCTTAAGACCATCTAACATAGCTAAATTCTAATTTAGCCATTAGTCCTCATGACTTAATTTTCTTCTGACTTTTTTTTTCTTTTTTTTTTTTTTTTTTTTGGTACATTAATCTATCCATTCATTAACTCAGCTTCTCTTTTCATTTTCAGTTTGGGCTTCCTGTAGACACCCTTTTCCTGCGCAACAGAGCTGGGCCTCCCTTTCTCTAACTTCCCCCTTAACATGCCTGGGGGGCATACAATCCAACCCGGGCCCTCTCCTCTCTTCCTGCCAAGGTTTATAGAAACCTGAGAATCTGAGGGCGATGTCTGGCCGCTGGTCAAGAAGCCAACAGTCATTTGGCTGGCAGATGCATCCTGCATCCCAGTCCCCCTCCCAGCACCCCCAGCCATCCCCCCTGTTTTCCCCCACATCTTTGCCAGAGGTGTGACATGGTCAGGGGGCCCATCTGCTACTCTTCCCCAGCAGCTCCCCTGTTCCAGTTCTGGTTGCTGTTAGTTTTCCCTGAGGTATTTGCATCCACCATGGCTGGGTAAGCACCAATAAGCACAGCTGCCCCCTTGGTCTCCTGTATCCCAGTCACTAGTCTTCCCTGGCCCACCCCACCCTCATCCTCAGGAGCCGCAGCCACTTCTTAGAGAGTTTCAAAAGGAGAGCCTTTGGCGCCTTTTCCGTCTAACCTTTGAGTCCAGCCCTTTCCAGTTTTCATTCATTCGAAGTAACTGCACTCAAGCTGTGCTCAAAATCTATAACGCATTTATTTACACCAAGCCCTTCCCATAAAACACAACTGCTGGAGAAAATAGCAGACGTTTCCCCTCTCTCTAACTCTGGGTATCCCACAGATGCAAAAGGGAGAATAAACCTACATATTATTACCAGCCTAGAGTCTTGAATGATAGCCTTACTGAATTCTTGTGAGGTATTTCAGCATCTCAGGGGTAATTTCCGGAAGGGCTCCATACTGTCCCAATAAGGTGAGGCCAGCAGCAGGAATAATGAATCCCACTTTGTAGACTGGAAAACTGAGCTGTCAAAAGAATCAAGTGTTTGGGGCTTTGCTCTGATGAGTCTTGTAGTTCATTTGGTGAACGTCATGATGATTTTTAACATGCATTTTGCATGCATCCCTCAATAAGAAGAGATGAGACTATCGGCTTGAGAGAAGAAAAGAGGTGTTACACCTTGGAAGGCCCTTAACTTGCTTTCCAGTGTAAGGATTTGAGAGTTTAAAAATATTCCAGCCCTAGTTTTTATCATGGGTCCCATCTGATAGTGGCTTTGGGAACCTCTGTGAAGTAGAGAGCCCTCCCTTGTCAGTGTTATGAGGCACAGTGGCCTTTGGTGTTTGGCCAGTGACAGTGTGAGAGATGGAGTTGACCTGGCAATGATCTGTGGCTAACATGCCGTCTCTCTGCCCTTCCTTTGCAGTAATCCATGGCTGTGTACTGAATAGTATTCCCCGCTACAGCTGGACTGGACTCCATTTAGCCTTTTAAGCCGAGGTTTCTATTTTAACTGACAGCTTTCCTTTGGGGTGCCAGGCAGCCAGGCCCCCCACCCTACCCTGCCATGTACTTCAAGCTCACTTCTTTTTGAGTTCCGCAACTTGCTCCTGCCTCCCAGCCCCACTGGCACTGACCATGACCACCTTCTTTTTTTTTTTTTTTAGAGTTTCTTTTTTTGATCACTTACTTTCAAAGCACACAGTGAAACAAGGTTATGCCAAATTTCCAGGCCTTTTTGAAGTATTGAGAAGGGGAAGGGGATTTCTCGCTTCAATTATAGATCATAATAGGAAGCAAAAAGAAAAAAATGAAAAGCAAACATATGCACGTACTTCCTTTTTTCTTGTTGGCAAAGCAAGAGTGTAGGTTTGCTGTGTACCGTCTGGTGCTCTACTGATTGGTGAGTGACCAGAGCAAGTATGAAGGTGATGCTGCCAAAGCACAAGCCAGTTTCTTGGGAAAATTCAAGTTACAGTGGAGTATTGTTTTGAAGACCATATGCTTGGAGGTAGAAACAAACCAACAACCAAAAAAAAAATCTGCTCAGGTACTCAGCCAGTAGCTCAGAGAGATGCTGAGTTAGGCCTGTCAGGTCTCCTTGGGAAAGGCTTCGTATTTGCAACTTTGATGATTCTATGTCCAGCTTCAGAGCTGCTTTCCCAGAAATTCACGCTTAAACAACCGACTAGTAATCACCACCCCCTACCTCGCCGCCCGGTAATTATTTGCATTACAAACCGGAGGCGCCCTCATTTGCATTTCTGTACAGATTACTTAAGGCTTGAGAAGCTGTGAATACTTCGAAAGTATTAGACCCACACAGCCTTGAAGAGACCTTCAGAAACTAAAGAGGAGTTTTATATTAAGGGAGACATTTTAGTCAGTAAGACGATATAACCTAGTTACTCCGTAAGGGGAAATAAAGGCCCAGAGAAGGGAAGGGACTTGAGCAAGGTCCCACTGCTGTTAACAGGCAGAAAGCCAGACTAATTTTCATGCCTCCTGACTCCCAATCCATTTCACAAAGGGATTCAATCTGTTTATATACGTTCCTGGATACGAGGTCTTTTGATGTTCAGAGTGACTGAATAGTTAGAATTAGAAGACCGTCGAGGTTTTTTCCCACAGAAAAACATCTGAAGATGGATTGGGTAAGGGCTGGCAAAATGAAGGCATGCCGGGCCAGCTCCCTTAACCCAGTGATGCTGCAAGGCTGGAACGGGGTCCAGGAGACCGTGTGTAACAGGTGCCCTAGGTGACCATTATAATCAGGGAAGTTTGGTAAACAAAAATCAAACCCATGAGTGAACATAAATTAAAAAGTTGATCGCCGGGCGCGGTGGCTCACGCCTGTAATCCCAGCTCTCAGGGAGGCAGAGGCAGGAGGATAGCTTGAGCCCAGGAGTTCGAGACCTGCCTGGGTAATACAGCGAGACCCCGTTCTCCACAAAAAGGAAAAAAAAAAAAAGACAAAAAAGTTGATCAAGCCCATTAAAATGGGTATTTCATTGAGTGGCTTTATTCACTGTAGACAGAAAGATTTTTTCCTTCTTCAATGAAAAGGTGTTTTAATTAGTACAACTGTTACTATTTAAAAAAAAATACCCTAAGTACTCTGTTTACTTCTGGTGAAACAAAACCAGTCATTAGCAATGGTCTGTGCTTTTATTTTCCCAGACTGGAGTGGCTTTTCTGAAATACACACACACACACACACACACACACACATCCCTCACTTCTCCTAAGCCAAGAAGTTTGCTTTCCCTAGCTGCAGTGTAGATGGCTCTTGTTTTTGTTTTTGTTTTTGTTTTAATCATTTGGCATTCACATGTGGCTGTTAATAATGTGCTTGTTTTTAATTAAAACAAGAAGCTTTAAACTGGTGTGTGGTGTTCTTAAAACCTTCTCAGCAGATTTCCCCGTGGTGATGGCCCAACAGTGACCCCCATTTTCTAACCTGTCTTCTCAAACTATAATCTGTGCTACCTCAGTACTGCCCATTCCCCTCCCCCTGTCTTACTTTGAATGTCCTCTTTCTTTGGCTAATTTCATGTTTTCTTTCTCTTTCTCTCTCCCTCTCCAGCTTTTTTTAATCTTGTCTTCAGCAGCTGCACTAAGTCTAAAGGAGAAGACTGCCATTATAGAAGAGTTAGGGTTGCATATTGTCTCAAATCAGAAATCAACCAATTCCCTCTCCCCTCAAACTGCAAGCACACACACATATGCCACACCACCCAACAAGTGTTCATGTGTCCCTGTGTCCAGGCAAGAAGCTCTCTTCCTGACTCACATGGTATTTTAAATGGAAGTGTCTTGTCCTAACTAACAAGGCAGGAAAAGAACCATCAGAGCTGGAAAATGGACCAAATGTAACCTCAGAGAAACAACTACAGGACCACTCACCCAAGTGTAAGTGACTGGGGCAGGACACTTCAGCTGTGGGTATGGAAGTACTGTTCTGTTCACAAGGTTTTGTTTGCGTTTTATGTTTTTCTTTTAAACATTTCTCTGGTTCGATGAGTTGACTGTCTACGGCCACTGTTAAACATTTCTGAATATGGAAGAGAAAGTCAAGTGACATTTATATCTTCTTCAGCATTCACAGACCTTCTATAGATTCCAGCAAAGGGGAAAAATGTGTCCACTATCTAACACTCAGGTGGAGATGGGAGAGAAGGGAGGGGGTTTAAGCTTAGTGAGGGCAAAATTACTCCATTCCACCTTCTGAGACCAGTTGGGGTTTTGAGAGAGGTTTCTGCTCAACCTGGGATCTGGAGGGAGAGCTTTGATGTTGGTAAATCTGCCTTGAATTCACTGGTTTAACTTGCATCAAAATACCATGTGAGTGTGCTCATTCTCATATATCCCTACCACCATCACCACCATTCTGCTGTTCAGTGTCTCTTGAGAGAGCCTCTTTGCATGTTTTCAGAATCTGTGTGTGTTTTTCCTTTCTTCTCCTTTGTTCTTTTTGCTCAAAGGTGTGACCAGTCACTGCCCCTCTGGGGCTTTCATTCTCCAGGAGAAACATCCCAGAACCAGCACTGTTTAGCTTACTACCTTTCTAATGTCCATGTCAATTTTCAATAAAATTCAAAGAAATGCTGAATGGCTGTGTGGTCTGATCTTAAGTCACTGGGTGATGCGGCCCACCACGGTTTGCCTGAGGAGGAGCGGGTGGCTGCCTTCTGAATGGGTGATTTGAAGGGCTCAGGGAGGCACCATCAGCTTATGAAATCTTCCTAGGTGGGTTGCCATCCACCGTGCCCGCCCCCTCCAACTTTCTTCCATCTGGGCCTGAAATTCCCACCACCTGGGTTGGAGGCGGGCAGGAAGTCCTCTACTTTTTCTTTATTAGCATGGATTTAACTAAGTTGAGCTGATTATCATCTAGTATATTAGATGGAGAAAGTAGAGTGCCAGAGCCTACGGAACAAGATTCAGGTGAGTTTTAATTCTGGCAGGAAAAGAACTCTGCACCACGTGTCTTCTCTCATTTACTCCTGTGATGTGAGCATCCCCCAAAATTCATGGATATGACTATTCTTCATGACTCAAAAAGCATTCTATAGATACTAAGGAGTATTTTGTGTCCTGGGTCTACTAGAGAGCTGAGCCTCCCATCCTCCCAAGCATTAAAGTGGGCAAGAGAGAAAGTCGTCACTTTGAAGAACTCTGGTGGCCCTTAGGAAAACAAACTTTACTCAACTTTGTTTACCTAAGGGCCAGGGTGCGGACATCAGGGCACGCATCCTTTCCTTACGGAGGCCTGGAGGCTTCAGAAACTATCCACGTATATTCCACGTATATAGGCCTGGCTCTGCATATATAGGCCTGGCTCTGCGCAGCTCACACACTAGGGGACAACCGAGTGAGACAATACGTCTGTGACATTTGTGATGTCACTGAGCAGAGGCAGGCACTGAGGTGTTATGGAAAATTACAAGCCCTGGAGCCCTACAGACTTGCGAGCTGTGGGCAAGATGGGCAGATCACCTGAGGTCAGGAGTTCGAAACCAGCCTGACCGACCTAGAGAAACCCCCGTCTCCACTAAAAATACAAAATTAGCTGGGTGTGGTAGTGCATGCCGGTAATCCCAGCTACTTCGGAATGCATGCCGGTAATCCCAGCTACTTTGGAGGCTGAGGCAGGAGAATCGCTTGAACCCAGGAGGCGGAGGTTGCCGTGAGCTGAAATCGCGCCATTGCACTCCAGCCTGGGCGACAGAGTGAGACTCTGTCTCAAAAATAAATAAATAAAATAAAAAATTAATAAAACGTCTCCAGAAAAGGAGGACATGAGTGATTGCCTTGCCATGGTCATTGTGAAGGCTACCTGAGCTAATGTAAGTTAAAGACCTGGGCGTTCAGTCAATGGGCTCCCTTGTTAAGGACTGAGTTTTCCCTGTACTAGAAAGTACCCACCTGGCCAGGCGTGGTGGCTCACGCCTGTAATCCCAGCGCTTTGGAAGGCCAAGGCGGGTGGATCACTTGAGGCCAGGAGTTCGAGACCAGCCTGGCCAACATGGCGAAACCCTGTCTCCACTAAAAATACAAAAATTAGCCAGGGGTTGTTGGCACGTACCTGTAATCCCAGCTGCTGGGGAAGCTGGGGCAGGAGAATTGCTTGAACCTGGAAGGCGGAGGTTGCAGTGAGCCGAGATCGCGCCATTGCACTCCAACCTGGGCAACAGAGCAAAACTCTGTCTCAAAAAGAAAAAAAAAAGTACTCACCTTAGAGTAGAGTCCTATAATCCAGAGTTTCTCAACCACAGTACTATGGACATTTGGGACCAGACATCTGGAGGGCTGTCATGTGCATTAAAGAATATTTAGGGTTGGGCGCGGTGGCTCATGCTTGTAATCCCAGCACTTTGGGAGGCTGAGGTGGGTGGATCACCAGGTCAGGAGTTCGAGACCAGCCTGACCAAGACGGTGAAACCCTGTCTCTACTAAAAATACAAAAATTAGCTGGGTGTGGTGGCACGTGCCTGTAATTCCAGCTACTCAGGAGGCTGAGGCAGGAGAATTGCTTGACCCCAGGAAGTGGAGGTTGCAGTGAGCCAAGATCACGCCACTGTACTCCAGTGTGGGCCACAGAGCGAGACTCCATCTCGAAAAAAAAAAAAAAAGACTATTTAGCATCATCCCTGGCCTCTACTAACTAGAATCAGTAGGATGCCCTCCCTACCCTCCACAGTTGTGACAACCAGAAATGTTTCCAAGCATTGCCAAAATGTTCCCTGTGCACAATTGCCCCATGTGGACAACCATTGCTTTAGGTCAGGAATGAGCAAACTTTTTTTTTTTTTCCTTGAGACTGGATCTCACTGTGTTGCTCAGGCTGGAGTGTGGTGGTGCAATCACAGCTTACTGCAGCCTCGAAATCCTGAGCTCAGGCGATCCTCCCACCTCAGCCTCCTGAGTATCTGGGACTACAGGCTCGTGCCACCATGCCCAGATTATTTTTAATTTTTTTTTTTGGAGGGGGTGAGTAGAGACTGGGGTCTGGCTATTGCTCAGTCTGGTCTTAAACTCCTGGGCTCAAGTGATCCTTCCACCTCGGCCCCCCAAAGAGCTGGGATTATAGGCGTGAGCCACCACGCCCAGCTGCAAACTTTTTCTGTAAAACGCCAGCTGATAAATGTTTTAGGTTTTGCAGGCCATATGATCTCTGCAACTATTCAACTGTGCAACTATTTGTGTTACTGTAGCACAAAAGCAGCCATAGATAATATGTAAGAGGTTGAGCATGGCTGTGCTCACTAAAACTTCACTTATGGATGCATGATTTGAATTTCACATATCCTGATTATTCTTTTTAATTTAATTTAATTTAATTTTGTTTTTTGAGACAGGGTCTCACTCTTCATCCAGGCTGGAGTGCAGTGGCATAGTCATAGCTCATTGCAGCCTCGAGCTCCTGGGCACAAGCAATCCTCTTGCCTCAGCCTCCCAAGTAGCTGGGACTACAGGAGCGCGCCCCAACGCCCCGCTAATTCTTGTATCTTTTGTAGACAGGTTTCCTCATGTTGCCCAGGCTGGTCTCGAACTTTTGAGCTCAAGCGATTCACCCACCTCGGCCTCCCAAAGTGCTGGGATTACAGTCGTGAGCCACGGCACCCAGCAATTTTTTCCCAGCCATTAAGAAACGTAACCAAAACTAGCCTGGTGTCGCGGGCCTGTAGTCTCTGGCCCGCCACCACGCCCGGCTAATTTTTGTATTATGTATTATTAGTAGAGACGGATTTTGCCATGTTGGCCAGGCTAGTCTCTAACCCCTGACCTCAAATGATCCTCCCGCCTCGGCCTCCCAAAGTGCTGGGATTACAGGGGTGAGCCACTGCGCCCGGGCTTAATTAAATCTTTTTCATGAGATCTAGTTAGATGCTGCTCTTGGGGAACTTGCAGACTGGCCCCTTGTATCTACTCAACCATGTTTTCCAACACTTCCCAATATTCGTTCTCTGTCCAGTCTATTCCATCTCTGCACAAACCTCTCCCTGAGTTACACAAACTGTTCGTTGACTCTGTCTGAAATATCATCTACTGATTTAAATCCTACCTTCAAGGCTCAGGTCCTACTTTGAAGACTTTCTTGATCTCATCCACCTATCCTGATTCCTGATCTCTTCTCCATTTTCAAACTTCTTAGTTGAACTTTTTTTTTTTTTTTTTTTTTAAACACTGTCTCACTCCATCGCCCAGGCTGGAATGCAGTGGCATGATCACGGCTCACTGCCACCACTACCTCCTGGGCTCAAGCTATCCTCCCACCTCAACCTCCTGAGTAGCTAAGACTACAAGTGCGCACCACCACGCTCAGCTATGTTTCATATTTTTTTGTAGAGACAAGATTTCGCCAAATTGACAGGCTGGTCTCCAACTCCTGAGCTCAAGAGATCCGCCCACCTTGGCTTCCCATGGTGCTGAGATTATAGGCATGAGCCACCAAGCCCGGCCCCTAGTTGAATTTACATAATCTTCTCTGCTTCTTATTGGGGGACTTCCCTCCTCAAGAGATGTTAAACTTCATAAGAGTAGGGGCATCATTTATAAGCTCTCCAGAGGTCCCAGTAAAGTGCGACTTCAAGATAAGTGATTAAGAGGTAGCTAGAGGCTGGGCGTGGTTGCTCACACCTGTAGTCCCAGCACTTTGGGAAGCTGAGGCAGGCGGATCACTTGAGGTCACAAGTTCAAGACCAGCCTGGCCAACACAGTGAAAACCCGTCTCTGCTAAAAACACAAAAAATCCACCAAGTGTGGTGGCACACGCCTGTAGTCTCGGCTACTTGGGAGGCTGAAGCAGGCGAATCGCTTGAACCCAGGAGGTAGAGGCTGCAGTGAGTCGAGATTGTGCCACTGCACTAGATTTATATTCTTCACCAATGTCGGCAGCTATTGCACTTTTTTTTTTTTTTTTTTTTTTTTTTGAGATGGAGTCACGCTGTGTTGCCCAGGATGGAGTGCAGTGGCACTATCTCTCACTGCAGCCTCCGCCTCTCAGGTTCAAGTGATTCTTCTGCCTCAGCTTCCCGAGTAGCCAGGACTACAGGCAAGCACCAACACACCCAGCTAATTTTTGTATTTTTAGTAGAGACAGGTTTCACCATGTTGGCCAGGATGGTCTTGGTCTCTTGACCTCGTGATCTGCCCACCTTGGCCTCCCAAAATGCTAGGATTTCAGGCGTGAACCACCGCGCCTGGCCCACTATTGCCACTTTTCAAACAATACATTTTGAAATTAAGTTACAAGAATAGTACAACCTGGTTGGGCGTGGTAGCTCATGCCTGTAATCCCAGCACTTTAGGAGGCTGAGGCAGGAGGATCACCTGAGGTCAGGAGTTCGAGATCAGCGTGACTAACATGGAGAAACCCTGCCTCTACTAAAAATACAAAATTAGCCAGGCGTGGTGGCGCATGCCTATAATCTCAGCTACTCAGGAGGCTGAGGCAGGAGAATCGCTTGAACCCGGGAGGCAGAGGTTACGGTGAGCTGAGATCACGCCATTGCACTCCAGCCTGGGCATCAAGAGTGAAATTGTCTCAAAAAAAAAAAAAAAAAAAAAAAAAAAAAAAAAGAATAGTGCAGCATATACTCGCATACTCTTGACCCAAATTTACCAGTTGATAACATTTTGGCCTATTGCTTTATCATTTTTGTGCCCCATATATACGTATCTACACCATATATACAGATAATATTTTCTTACATAACCACAGACAGTTATCAACTTTGGTAAATTTCACATTCTGACACTAATCTATCAAATAATATCCTTTATACCATTTTTTTTCTTGCAGTACAGGATCTAGTCTATGTTTATGCATTGTACCCTGTCTTTTTACTCTCCTTTCATTTGGAATAGCCCTTCTTTGTCTTTCATGACATTGATATTTTTGAAGTCCTATTTTAAAAATAGGATGTTCTCATTTTGGGTCAAGGTGTTGCCCAATTTCTCCAGGATATAATTGCTGTTTTTTTTTTTTTTTTTTTTTTTTTTTTGCTACTAATAAACAATCTGTGGAGAGAAACTGTTAAATTTCTGGAAATATCTTACTCATCAAAAATTTATCCTTGGATTGAGCATCTATTGATAATGTTTGCCTCGACCAATCTATATAAAATGATGATTTTCCAACTCCAGCACTCCCTCCATATTTACCAGTCAGCACATGGTATTCGACTGAAAGCAAAGCCCCTCCCTGCAAAGGCCCTCCCTTGTCTCTCATTTATTTATCTATTTGGTATCACTGTGGACTTATGGCTCCCTAGTTTTCAATGGTTTATAATTCATTACTGTCTTTAATAATATTGGTGTTCACATTACTCAGAATTGGCCAATGAGAACTCCTAGTTACGCTTTCAATCCGTTAGTAAACATTCCTCAAGAGCACATGGTGGTGCAGAATTCTCGGGTCAAGAACTTTTAGTGATCTGATTTTTGGGATAGTTTATGGGAGTGGTGCTGCATCAGGTTTCAAGTTTCTGTCTTTCCATTACGCACTGACTCCCCCTATAGGCAAAAGCAGGGAAGGAAGCTCAAAGCAGTCAAAACGGGGGTTTATGTGTCTTAAAACAGTAATAGGGCTGGGCGCAGTGGCTCACACCTGTAATCCCAGCACTTTGGGAGGCCAAGGCAAGTGGATCACGAGGTCAGGAGTTCAAGACCAGCCTGGCCAAGATGGTGAAACCCCTGTCTCTACTAAAAATACAAAAATTAGCAGGGCGTGGTGGTGAGAGCCTGTAATCCCAGCTACCGGGGAGGCTGAGGCAGAGAACTGCTTGAACCCGGGAGGCGGAGGTTGTAGCGAGTCGGGATCGTACCACTGCACTCCAGCCACTGCATTCCAACCACTGCACTCCAGCCTGGGCAACCGTGGAATAGAGCGAGACTCCGCCTCAAAAAAAAAAAAAAAAAAGCAGTGACAGACACCTGCAATAGAGGAGAGGAGGATGGATGATTACAGGAGATGTCTGGATTATTTTTGTTTTTGTTTTCTTTTTTGAGATGGAGTCTTGCTCTGTTGCCCAGGCTGGAATGCAGTGGCACAATCTCAGCTCACTGCAACCTCCACCTCCCAGGTTCAAGCAATTCTCCTGCCTCAGCCTCCTGAGTAGCTGGGACTACAGGCATATGCCACCATGCCCGGATAATTTTTGTATTTTTAGTAGAGATGGGGTTTCACCATGTTGGCCAGGTTGGTCTCAAACTCTTGACCTCAAGTGACCCGCCCGCCTCAGCCTCCTAAAGTGCTGGGATTACAGGCGTGAGCCACCATGCCCGGCCTTCTGGCTTGTTTAGGATTGTAATGGTGACCTTTATTATCTACACCTACACCTCTCTTCAACTAATGTATTTCTGCTCAGGGGTTTTAACTCCTGCTTACTGAGAAACCATCTGTAGCTGTGAGAAAGGAATGGGCTAAAATAGATTGGCTGATGGATTTTTTGTAATCAGAAGGATACCAGGGAGAGAAGGACATGGAGAATCCTGGAAATTTGTGTTCCATGGATGAAACTGCTTATTCCTTAGTGGGATTTACAAATGGAATCCTATTATGGTTGTTCCAGAGCAGATGGCCTCTTACATCAGTTCCAACACCTTTTATTTTGTAATCCAAGTTCAGAAGTCAGATTACAATTATTTGTTTCTATATAATGGAAAAGTTTTAATTCAGGCTGAGAGGAAGTAATTTATCTTTTCACAGATTGTTTTCTAGGAAAGATGTATGTTTATTACAGTGCTGATTTTGGTGAAAGTTGGCAACTTAGGCTGTGTCTTAGTCCATTTATGCTGCTATAACAAGATACTGAGACTTGAGACTTATAAAGAATTTATTTCTCAGAGTTCCAGAACCTGGGAAATCCAAGATTAAGGCACCAGAAGGTTCAGTTGTCTGGTGGGGGCAGCTCTCTGCTCTCTGCTTCCAAGATGGTGCCTTGTTGCTGTATCTTCCAGCAACAAGGGGAGAAGAGTGTTATATCCTCACATGGCAGAAGGCAAAGGGCAAGTGACCAAACACTGTGTAAAGCCTCTTTCATCAGGGCCTTAATCCCATTCCTGAGGGAGGAGCTCTCATGGTTTAATGACCTCTCAAAGGCCCCACCCTTTAATACCATCACATTAGCCATTAAGTTTCAACACTTGAATTTTGAAGAGGACACACTCAAACCATAGCAGGCTGAATTTAATCTAATTATAAAATAACAAATCAGCTTAAAATGTAGGCTCCAAGGAAATGATTTTCACTAAGTTGGGACAAAAGGAAGAGCTTCATTCATTTATGTATTTAATTCAACAAATATATCTAGAGTGCCTACAGGATCAAGGTGTAGGTGCTAAGAGCAAGACAGATGAGTTCCCTGCTTTCATGTAACTGATATTCTAGTGGAATACAGCAAGAATATAAAAAGGAAAGAAAGTGGTTTTTCTCTGTTGTCCTGGAATTGATTACAAGCTGGGTGGGGAGAAATAGCCCTATATAAAACTAAATGTGCCACCAGCAGTAGGACCACCGGATGAGGTGGCTTTGACTCAGTGCCCTCTTTAACTCTCTAATGACATATTTCTAACTACATGACACCTTATGCGTAGGGGTGTATTGGACTGAGAAGAGCAGAAGATAACAGCACTTTTCAGTTTCAGAATTCTTTATTTCCATGTCTGTCTTTCTCTATGGTGGGCATTCATGTTTATTGAGGTAATGTTAGTCTCTGAACCACCAAATCAAAGAATATAGTACTACGAAGGAAGGTTAGAGATAATAAATTCAAGTAATGATTGTATGAGTGAGAAAAACAAGGCCACAGAGGTGAAATGACTTGCCGAAGGTTGCAGAGATAGTTGTTGGCAACGATGAGATGAGAATTTAGGTCACCTGACTCCTCTCATCTAGTGCTCCCCCAGTCATTTGCCTTTGCACTGCCCTCTTTTTTCTTTTCTTTCTCTTTCTTTCTTTTTTTTTTTTTTTGAAACGGAGTCTCACTCTATTGCCCAGGCTGGAGTGTAGTGGTGCAATATTGGCTCACTGCACCCTCTGCCTCCCAGGTTCAAGCGATTCTCCTGCCTCAGCCTCCCGACTAGCTGGGATTACAGGCACCTGCCACCACACCCGGCTAATTTTTGTATTTTTAGTGGAGACGGGGGGGGGGGGGTTTCACCATGTTGGCCAGGCTGGTCTCGAACTCCTGACCTCAAGTAAATCCTCCTGCCTTGGCCTCCCAAAGTGCTGGGATTACAGGCGTGAGCCACCGCACCCGGCCTGTTTTATTTTCTTCACAGCATGTATCACCTTGTGAACTTTTTAAAAACAGTCTGATTGTTACCCCAATAAACATGAATGCCCACTATGCAGAAAGACGTGGAAATACATTATGAAAGTGTGTAAAGTGCTGTTATCTTCTGCTCCTTTCAGTCTAATACACCCCTACACATAAAGTGTCATATAATTAGAAATACTTTAGAGAGTTAAAGATGGTAGTGCGTCAAAGCCACCCCATCCAATGGTCCGGCTCCTGGTGGAACATTTAGTTTTATGCAGGGCTGTTTCTCCCCACAAAGATTGTAGTCAATTCCAGGACAACAGAGAAAACCCACTTTCTTTCCTTCTTTTGTGTATTCTTGCTGTATTGAGCACACAGTAGGTGCTGTGTAAATTCCCGCCGACAAACACTCATTAACTGCTTTTGTGAAGCTACTGAAGTTACTGAGTGAAGCTGACTCCGGTTGGAGTGATACATTTGGCTACAATGATTGAGCGGGCCCCTCTTCTCTGGGCCCCTTTTGTATCTTGTAATCTGTTGCACTTAAGTGTATACATGAAATACACTTACTTGCAGTTGTGATCAGAACTGTGTAAACAGTGTCTGTGTTCGTAATTGGGATGCAGTAGGGACTTGAAAGTGGCTAACTTGAGAAGTGGCGCTGTGGATGATTTTCTTTGCAAGTGTTTCATGTTTAGTACGTTTTCAAAGTAAGCTACTACACAAAGCTAATAATGCATGATGCACAGAGCATTTCAAGCTACTCTGAAGAAAAGGCACCTCGGGGAGCTGCCTGTTTTGTTTTGTTTTAATGTAAAGTCCATTGCAGACCTAAAGCCCTTACAAGGAACATGGTTTCACTGTGGCGCCGCTTAGAAATCCAGGAAAAAGAGTCAGACGAGCCGTGGGCTAACAACGGCTACCTGAGGGCACCTTCTAACCATATTCTCGAACCTCAGAGAACCTTCCTAAATTCCCTTTCTAGAGTCCCCGCCCTCTGCTTGTCACCGTAGTGCGTCAAAGGCCCGTAGTCGTCACTGGAGGGAAAAAAAGTACGTCGCGCGATATTCTGCGACGGGATTTGGAAGTTAGGGAACAGCCGCGGCGCAAGCGCACTGGCCTCACAACCCCGGACGGCACGCGGGTAGGTAGGCTAGAACCTAGAGGAGGGGAGCAGAGCGTGCTGGGGTCTTTTATCGCTCTCCGCGCAGTGCGTGGGTCTGCGGATCCGTGGAGGTGTGGAACCTCACTCGGCCTCCCCAGGTCGCGCGTGAGTGCGGCAGAAGCCCTTCTGCTCCTCCACGAGTTGGAGGAGTATAGCGGACGTGCACCCCGGTGTCGGGACGCGAGCTCGTGCTCCTCTTTTCCTCCTAACGGTGGCCCCCACGCACACACTCCAGTCCCCCCGAGAGTTGATCTTCGCCCCTCAGCGCGCCCCTCCTTACCCGGCCCCTCCCACCGGCCCCCCGTTTCCGCCCGCTTGCTAGCTACCTAGCTCGCGGTCCGTAGTCGGCTTCGTCCCTGGGGTCCCTGCTTGGGGGCGGAGAAGATGGCTGGAGGACGTCTGCTGTTGGGGGGCGACTTCCTGTCGCCGCCGCCGCTGCCCCCCCTCCCGCCGCCGCCGCTGCCGCCCCTCCCGCCGCCCCCGCCCGAGCCAGTGCTGGAGCAGTGGCGCTATAGCCACGAAAGTGACTGGCAGTGGGCTCTGCGGCGCAGCTTCATCTGTCGGCACCTGCACAGCTATCCCGGGGCTGCCCTCGACCAGCTCCTCGCCCTCTCCGCCGCCTGGACCAACCACGTCTTCCTGGGCTGCAGGTGAGTAAGGTGTGGGTGTCGGGTTAGGGACGGGGGTGAGAGATCGGTGATGGGGGATCGGGTTAGGGACTGCGGTGGAGGGATCGATGATGGTGGTTGGGATAGGGACGGGGGCGGGATGCGTAGGATAGCTTGGAGGCTGGATATTTGGAGGTGCTGGAGGGCACTAGAGAGATCACTCTTGCCCTGGGGGTGGGGTGGCCGACTGTGGTGGCTGGGCATGACATAACAGCTAGTAGGGCGCAGAGATCGCGGAAGCGGCCTCTCCAGGACCAGGGATGGAGATTCTGAAGCAGCGCCTAGAAGAGGATTATTGAGAGATGGTCGTTGTAGTTGGTGGCGGTATTAGAGAACGTGGGAAATGATGGATAGCAGCATCTTGGACCTGCGTAGGGCCTTCCAAGCATGCAGTATCCGCAGAGAATATATTCGACAGTTGGGGTTGTGGGGGAAGGGCGAGGGGACCCCACTGTTCTAGTCTCCTCCTGACCACTCTCTTTTTCCATTCCCCTTAAATAAAACACCCCCCTCTACTTGCAGCCCCCTAGCAGGGTCTTACTGTCTTCTCCTGGGGAGGCGGTACGTATCAGCTCTCTGAGCCGCAGCAGCGTCAGCCTTGCTTGTAGATTTGCGCATAATGTGTCTGGACTCAAACAAAGAAATGGATATATCTACTGTAAAAATGGATTGCCCTCTTTTTACCCTAAATGGGATCAGAAGGATTAACATTTGGCTCTGAGTGAGGTTTTAGGGGTGTGTGTGTGTGTGTGTGTGTGTGTGTGTGTGGTGGGGGTGGGGTGTGTGTGTGTGTGTGTGTTTGTTTTTCCCCCCTTTCCTAGAACCTGGTGACGTTTTGAACAGGCCTCTTTGAAAGCTCTTTGCATTCAATGGAGACTGCAGTATGGTTCCAACGCAGTTCTTTTTTTTTTTTTGAGCAGGCTGCTTGGACCTCTGTCCTTCAGAACCCCTAAATTGGCCCTATACTAGTCATTCCTTTGATAGACTGGGAGACGACTTCTTTCGACATTCCTGCAATCATAGTTTTTTTTTTTTTTTTTTTTTTTTTTTTTTTTTTTTTTTTTTTTTTTTTTTATCAGGAAGGATGAGAAATTCTGGAATATGATCATGTCAATTTTGGCCAGTTCAGTTCCAGGAGTGACTGTAACAGATGCAGAAAAATAGGATTGTCTACTCCTGCCCTTAATTATTGAACATGGCATTCAGTGTGATATACTTTGCTCTCATCACATACATTTATTTTGTCTTCTGTAGGTTAGAATAATTTCTGCCTCCAGAGATAATGATTAGGAGGAACTGGTTACAACTGAGGAACCCTTAGTTATTAAACAAGTCAGATAAATCTACTTGACCTTTGCCCAACAATGTTCTTGAGTTCAAAAGTTACCTTTATCCTATAATCATAAGTCTCCATCATATCACAGAAGGTTGTTGGGAATCTGAATCCTTAAAATAAAATAAAAACAAAAACTTGAATGAGGGTAACCGTCCTTTGTGTTAATAAATCTTCCCACTAGAATGGAAGCTTCCTTAGGGATAGGGATTTTGCTTTCTTGTTTACACCTTTATCCTCAGTGCCTAGAAGATTGCCTGCTAAATAATAGCTGCTCAATAAATGTGTGTGGAGTGAATGGATGTATACAGCTTTATGATGTATAACACATTTTAAATATTTACTATTTCATTTCCTACAACCTTGGGGATCAGGTGGCGTCTCATTTTTACTGCTAAATCAGTGGAGGCCAAGAAGTTAAGTGATGTGTCCAAGGTCTTACAGCTGGGGCTAGGACCCAGGTCTTCTGATGCCCAGACTGATGCTCTTTCCACTGAATCACAGCTGCCATATTTGGGAAGGATGGATCATGAGTGAAAGCAAGTAACTGACATAAGCCACATCACTATATCTCAGGATTTAATTCCAAGAACAACACCCTTGTACATAAGCAGGGCATTAAAAACACAAAGTAGGCCAATGGTAGTTGGTGTTAAAGGCTCAACCATTGCAGGCTGTTGTGTGTGCACACAGGTCCATCTGTGGATACTATGTATGCTATAGTCACCATGTTACATTGTAGCTAAGTCAGTTTAGTTAATACAAGAATTGCCATTACATTATCAAATAGCTTAACTGAAAAGTAATGTTTGCATTGTATCTGATAGTTTCCATATAGGAGAAAGGGAAGGGCCAATGAAGAATCTTGGAAGCTAGGGACCAAGTGCAAGTGCAGTCTTCCACTTTAGATGGGCTTTATGTTACCTCTCATCTGCAGGTGGGTAAAACTTGTGTTCCAATACTTGTTGATGTAATGTAGATGTTGGCAGAGTTCTTGTTTTCTGTGACAGAATACTCTTCTCTCAAGTGAACTGCAGAATACATGGTGAAATAGCTTTCTAAACTTAAATTGTTAATTCTTTTTTTTTTTTTTTTTTTTTGAGACAGTCTTGCTCTGTCGCCCAGGCAAGAGCGCGGTGGCATGATCTCGGCTCACTGCAACCCCACCTCCTGTGTTCAATCTATTCTCATGTCTCAGTCTCCTGAGTAGCTGGGATTTGCGGGCATGCACCACTACACCTGGCTCATTTTTGTAATTTCGGTAGAGACGGGGTTTGCCATTTTGGCCAGGCTGGTCTCGAACTCCTGGACTCAAGTGATCCGCCCGCCTTGGCTTCCCAAAGTGCTGGGATTACAGGAGTGAGTCACTGCACCTGGCCTTAAATTGTTGATTTGTTGCTCAAGGTTTATCACTTGACTTTTGGAACAGGCTGTGAACCAATAGCAAAGAGGAATTTCCTTGCTCTTTTTTCCCTCTGGCAAAATGTTTTGTGTTCCATTTTACTTGGGGCTGAAATAAACTTCTAGGTCAAATAAATCTTTGAAAATTCCTTCATCATAAGACCAAGCCCGGAGGAACTCAAATGTGCAGGGAAACAGAACATATTTCATTCCTTTTGGTGATGGTGGCAATTTCCACAGAACAAATTTGAGTATCTTCTTGACTCTGGAACTGGGGTTTTCAAACTTAAGTACACATCAAAATCACCTGTTAGGCTTGTTGAAACAGATTGCTGGGTCCCAGCCCCAGGGTGTCTGACTGGGTAAGTCTGAGGTGGGGCCTCACAATTTGTATTTTTGACAAGTTCCCAGGTGATGCTGATGTTGCTGATCCAGAGAACAGCACTCTCAGAACCACTGCTTTGTAGGATAAAATAAAAATGTTTCTATTCTGTTTTTTAATCATTTTCTCCCTCATTGTCCAGGCAACCAGAAAGCTCAAATGGCTAGAATTGTTTCACTTCGGTTTTGTCTGTTTTGTTCAAGTAAACAACTTAACCAAGAGTTTTTTCTGCAAGCAATTTCTAAGATTTGTGGCTAGTGAAAAATTAGTTCAGTTTTCTGACCAACTACATCTGCAGCACTTAAATAATCGTACATATGAATGCCTAAAGAACTGTGTGATTTTTACTTAAAATTGTAGATAGTGTCTTTATATTTAATAAAGCAGTTTGATTAACTGGGGCATTTAGTTTTCCAGTCGTTGATCAATAAGATTAGAAGGAGAATCCTGGCCTACTATTTACCTTTGATGAGACATTAATTAATAGATAAAATATACCTTAAAATGAAACCAGCTTTGCTCCCTTATTTGTCTCTTCCTGGTTGATACAAGACTGTGTTTGGAAGGTAGATGCTGGCTGGGCTCATGTTGCAAAACTGTGCACATAGTAGGGAGAGTGCAGCAATCACTAATGAAATGGGTATGGGAGCTTTTGAAAGATTATCAGTAATCTGGGTATATGTTATTCACTTATGACGTCAGGAGTCTTATTAATTGTTGTTGTTGTTGTTTTAATAGAGATGGGGTTTCCCTGTGTGGCTCAGGCTGATCTTGAACTCCTGAGTTCAAGTGATCCACCCGCCTTGGCCTCCCAAAGTGCTGGGATTACAGGAGTGAGCCACAGTGCCTGGCCCGAGTCTTTTTTTCTTTTTCTTTTCTCTTCTCTTTTCTTTCTTTCTTTCTTTCTTTTTTTTTTTTTTTTTTGTGACAATATTTCGCTTGTTTCCCAGGCTGGAGTGCAATGGCGCAATCTCAGCTCACCACAACCTCCGCCTCCTGAGTTCAAGCAATTCTGCCTCAGCCTCCCTAGTAGCTGGGATTACAGGCGTGCACCACCACGCCTGACTAATTTTGTATTTTTAGTGGAGACAGGGTTTCTCCATGTTGGTCAGGCTGGTCTGGAACTCCTGACCTCAGGTGATCGCCCACCTCAGCCTCCCAAAGTGCTGGGATTACAGGCATGAGCCACTGTGGCCAGCGTTTTCTTTTGTTTTGTTTTGTTTTGTTTTTTTTGAGAGAGCCTTGCTCTGTCACCCAGGCTGAAGTGTAATGGCGTGATCTCAGCTCAGTGCAGCCTCCGCCTCCTGAGTTCAAGCCATTCTCCTGCCTCCACCTTCCAAGTAGCTGGGATTACAGGCGTGCACCACCACACCCAGCTAATTTTGTTTGTATTTTCAGTAGAGACAGGGTTTCACCACGTTGGCCAGGCTGGTCCTGACCTCAGGTGATCCGCCCACCTGGGTCTTCCAAAGCGCTGGGATTACAGGCATGAGCCATTCCGCCAGGCTCCAGCCCAAGTCTTATGAATAGGTTTTTTTTTTTTAATTAGTTTTCCTTATGAATAGTTTTGAATAAACAATTTTATACTTGGAAACCTTAATCTTTGCTTAATTTTCAAATCTCAGCTTTTTTCTTTGAACTTAGTAGAACAGTTTAATATATTTTTTAAAAGTTTTATAAAAAGGCTGTGCCTGGTGGCCCATGCCTGTACTCCCAGCACTTTGGGAGCCTGAGGCGGGCAGATCACGTGAGGTCAGGAGTTTGAGACCAGCCTGGCCAATGTGGTAAAACTCTGTCTCTATCGGGCGTGATGATGGGTGCTTGTAGTCCCAGCTACTCGGGAGGCTGAGTTGGGAGAATCACTTGAACCTGGGAGGCAGGGGTTGCAATGAGCCGAGATAACATCACTGCACTTCAGCTTGGGCGCCAGATCGAGAGTCTGTCTCAAAAAAAAAAAAGTTTGTAAGCATCTATTGCTGAATATTTATTAAATTTCAGATGCTATTGTATATTATAGTGGTTTATGTTATTCATAGGTATGCACATATATGCACCTGTTTTGTGTCCAGAGATGTAAAACTTACAGATGTTTTTGTTCATTAGAAATCATCTTTTTATGTGCTAGATGTGATGGGATAGTTGAGTCACATCCTGGTTTCCAAAAGCTTGGTATAATATCAGCTACTTTTGAGAACCATAGACCTCAGAATTTTGGGATTCTTTCTTTTTCTTTTGAGACAGTCTTGCTCTGTCACCCAGGCTGGAGTGCAGCCTGTGATATCAGCTCACTGCAACCTCTGCCTCCCGGGTTCAAGCGATTCTCCTGCCTCAGCCTCCTGTGTAGCTGGGTCTACAGGCGCACGCCACCACGACTGGCTAATTTTTGTATTTTTAATAGAGACAGGGTTTCACCATGTTGTCCAGGCTGGTCTTGAACTCCTGGCCTCAAGTGATCTACCTGCCTCGGCCTCCCAAAGTGCTGGGATTACAGGCGTGAGCCACCATGCCTGGCCTGGTTTTCTTTTTTAAGCATTTATAATCTAAAGGGTAACTTAGCAGACTTAAAAATATAGTACGTGTGCATCTTTAAAAAATTACTATATTAGACTTGCCTTAATGATATCTTACATTTTATTCAATAATACAAATACTGTATAGCCATTAAAACTCATGTGGTAATGATGTGGAGAAAAGGCTTATGGTACAGTAAATTAACAAAAAACCCCACTAGATTTCAAATCAACATAGGTGACCTGATATTGATGGGGAGTTATGGAAAACACAGAAAAAAACATTAAAAAATAAGCCCCAACATGGCCGGGACGCAGTGGCTCACACCTGTAATCTCAGCACCAAATTGGGAGGCCGAGGCAGGCAGATCATGAGGTCAGGAGTTTGAGACCAGCATGGCCAACATGGTGAAAGCCAGTCTCTACTAAAAATACAAAAATTAGCTGGGTGTGACGGTGCACTCCTGTAATCCCAGCTACTTGGGAGGCTGAGACAGGAGAATCACTTGAACCGAGGAGGCAGAGGCTGCAGTGAGCCGAGATCGCGCCATTGCCTGGGCAATAGAGTGAGACTCAGTCTCAAAAAAAAAAATAATAATTAAAAAAAAAAACCCAACATGTTGATGAAGTTATCAGTAGTTGGAGTTATTATTACTATTTTTGAGCTAGGTTCTCACTCTGTCACCCAGGCTGGAGTGCAGTGGTGTGATCACAGCTCACTGTAGCCTGCCTCAACTTCCTAGGCTCAAGTGATTTGAGTAGTTGGGATTACAGGTGTACACCACCATGTCCAGCTTTTTTTTTTCTTTTGTAGAGACAGGGTCTTGCCATGTTGCCCAGGCTGATCTCGAACTCCTGGGCTTAAGTGATCCTCTTGCCTTGGTCTCCCAGAGTGTTAGGATTACAGGTGTGAGCCACCGCTCCCGGCCAGTGGTTGGGAATGTAGGTGCTTTTCTTGGTGGATTTTCTAAAATTCCTGGTGTTAAATGTGTTACTTTAAAACACACTATTAAAAAATAGGCTCTGGAGAAACTAAATAATAAAAGCTTTACTGCCTTGGCTTACTTTAAATATGTGGCACCACTTCTTTATCTTTGGATAGCTACTCTGAATAATTGTGGAAGCCTCGTGGTCTTACTAAACACTCCAGATTCATATTTACATTGTTCTTTGAATAGTGAAGTGTTGTTAGGTACTATATGGTCTTTTTCATTATTGTTCAAGCTGGCTGGGCTTCTTCAGTATTATGACTTCATAGCAAAGGACAGAGAACTGTATCAGCAACCTATGCAAAGACTTATTTTTATGGCCTATGGGTGAAGTTGAATTTTGTGGCAGATGTAATGAATAGGGTATAGTAAGTAGGTAGAGTAATTACTAATGCTGGAAGAAACCTGAGAAAAGTGAGCATGAATGAGTGAGCCCTAAGTGCATCACACCGTAAGACATATATGCCATTCGCAGTTGTACACTGTACTTGGAATCAGGCTCTAACTGAAGGTCTGGAGAATATTGACTGGAATTCAAGGTAAGTTGCCTGATTGTAGGGCCACTTTTGGTAACAGGCATGGGATTAGTAGTTTAAGATGTATAGACTCATCTCATTTTCATAGTTTTTTTTTTTTTTTTTTTTTGAGATGGAGTTTTACTCTTGCTGCCCAGGCTGGAGTGCAATGGCGTGATCTCGGCTCACTGCAACCTCTGCCTCCCGGGTTCAAGCGATTCTCCTGTCTCAGCCTCCCAAGTAGCTGGGATTACAGGCATGCGCCATCACACCCGGCTAATTTTTGTATTTTTAGTAGAGACAGGATTTGTCTATGTTGGTCAGGCTGGTCTCGAATTTCCGACCTCAGGTGATCCACCTACCTTGGCCTCCCAAAGTGTTGGGATTACAGGTGTGAGCCACATGCGCCCAGCTTTTGTTTTTATCTCATATTTTGGAAATGGGACTCCCCAATTTGAATGGAAGTGATATGTAGAATGTATTGTGTTTATTTTATTTTATTTTATTTTTATTATTTTTGAGACAGAGTCTCGCTCTTGTCGTCCAGACTGGAGTGCAGTGGTGCCATCTCAGCTCACTGCAACCTCTGCCTCCCGGGTTCAAGCGATTCTCCTGCCTCAGCCTCCCAAGTAGCTGGGATTACAGGCACCTGCCACTATGCCCGGCTAATTTTTGTATTTTTAGTAGAGACGGGGTTTCACCATGTTGGCCAAGCGGGTCTTGAACTCCTGACCTCAGGTGATCTGCCCACCCCAGCCTCCCAAAGCGTTGGGATTACAGGTGTGAGCCACCCTGCCCAGCCATATTGTGTTTTAGACTGTGCTTTCTGATGTTCAGATAAGAGTCAATGAAGATAAAATTACTCTTGGTATTTAAATACTCGTGCTAGCTTTAGCAGCAATAGTTGTCAATAGAAAGTGCAGGTTACAACTGAACTACCTTCCAGCAATCTGTCGGGGAGGCCACCGTGCCTTGACTTCTGTTTTGGGTGGAATGATACGTGATGGGTGTGCAACCTGTTCTGCTGAAAATGGAAAATGTTACCCTCCTTCTGGTTTAGAACCGATTCATGTAAAGGTGTGATAGTTACTCATTTTCAGAACTTTCTTCCCAAATGCTACCAGAAATCTCTTTTTTGGTCCTAGGCTGGGGAAGGCTCTGAAGGTAGGGAGGGAGAACAGGTAACCGTGATAACAAACACTTCACTTGAGCTCCTGTTTCTGTTTCTCTGTAGCAAAATGTTATTCTATCAAGCAGCCAATCTTCATAAGGAGCCCTTTTTTTTTTTTTTTTTTTTTTTTTTTTTTTAAAAAGAGTCGGTCTGAGCCGGGTGCAGTTGCTCATGCTGTAATCCTAGTACTTTGAGAAGGTTGAGGCAGGTGGATTACCTGAGGTCAGGAGTTCAAGATCAGCCTGGCCAACTTGGCAAAACCCCGTCTCTACTGAAAAATACAAAAATTAGCTAGGCGTGGTGGCGCATGCCTGTAATCCCAGCTACTTGGGAGGCTGAGGCAGGAGAATTGCTTGAACCCAGGAAGTGGTGGTTGCAGTGAGCTGATACTGTGTCACTGCACTCCAGCCTGGAAGACAGAGCAAGGCTCCCTCTCAAAAAAAAAAAAAAAAAAAAAAAAAAAAACCAGAGAGAGAGAGAGACAGGGTCTCACTCTGTCACCCAGGCTGGAGTGCAGTGGTGCTATCACAGCTCACTGCAGCCTTGACCTTCCCTGCTGAAGTGATCCTCCCACCTCAGCCTCCCAAGTAGCTGGGACTCCAGGCATGGGTCACCATGCCTGGCTATGTTTTTTGTTTTTTTATTTTTTATTTTTGAAATGATGGTGTTTTGCCATGTTGTCCAGGGTGGTCTTGAATTCCTGGCTTCAAGTGATCTGCCCACCTCCACCTCTCAATGTGCTGGGATTACAGGCATGAACCACTGTGCTCAGCCAGGAGACATTTTTTTTATTGCATATTTTAAAGCTTTGTCTTAAAATTTCAAACACACAAAAATAGAAAAGAGTTTAATGAATCCCGTGTACCCATCACTCAGCAATCATCAGCAGTCTGCCATACTACCCTTCTTCCTTCATCTATTCTGCCCTAGCTTTTTGTGGGCACTAGTCTGGAGTATATTTTTTAAAATCATGACAATATTTCACCTGTACATTCTTCAGTACACATCTGTATCAGATAAGAATTTTAAAAAATAGAGTCACCATACCATTATTCATATTCAACAAAATTAACAGTAATTTCTTAAAAATCACCCAATGCCTTTCATGTCATTTTCTTCATTTGTCTCAAATGTCTTTTTACAGCTTGTTTGATTCATTCATGATACAAAGTCTATACAGTGTATTTGATTGATCCATCTCCTTTAACCTATAGCCACTCCCTCTTTTATTTTCATTCTACAGTATTTATTTGATGAGGAGACTGGGCTGTCACATACTGTTCCCTCATTCTGGAGTTGGATAGTTCCATTCTTGTGGTGTTTCACATGTTTCTGGGAGTCAGGAACTTGATTAGGTTCAGGTTTAATTCTCTGGAGAGCCATAATGCTTTCTAGATAGTGCCGTGATGTTCTATTGTATCACATCGTGGGGTACATGTTTGGTTGTCCCACTTTTAGTGATATTAAGATGATAAAGTCCCCGATCAGCTTTTTAAACTGAAATTTTTCTTGAGATAATTATAGATTCACATGCAACTGTAAGAAATAATACAAAGAGATGGCCGGGCACGGTGGCTCATGCCTGTAATCCCAGCACTTTGGGAGGCTGAGGCTGGTGGAGAGGTCAGGAGGTTGACACCAGCCTGGCCAACATGATGAGACCCTTGTCTTACTAAAAATACAAAAATTAGCCCCGCATGGTGATGCGTGCTTATAGTCCCAGCTACTTGGGCGACTGAGGCAGGAGAATCACTTGAATCCAGGAGACGGAGGTTGTGGTGAGCCGAGATCACGCCATTGCATTCCAGCATGGGTGACAGAGCGAGACTCTGTCTCAAAAAAAAAAAGTTCCTTTTTGTCTCAAGTAGTGTTTCATAGTGTATATGTACCAGAATCTAACTATTCACCTGTTGAAGGACATCTGGGTTGATTGTAGTTTTGGGCTGTTACAAATAAAGCAGGTTTTTGTGTGAACATAAGTTCTCATTTCTCTGGAGTAAATGTCCAAGAGTGTAATTGCAATTGCTGGATCAAGTGGTAACTGATTTTTTTTTTCTTTTTTTTTGGAGGCGGAGTTTCATTCTTGTTGCCCAGGCTGGGGTGCAGTGGTGCGATCTTGGCTCGCCTCCTGGGTTCAAGCGATTCTCCTGCCTCAGCCTCCCGAGTAGCTGGGATTACAGGCATGTGCCACCAAGCCTGACTAATTTTGTCTTTTTAGTAGAGACGGGGTTTCTCCATGTTGGTCAGGCTGGTCTCAAACTCAGGTGATCCGCCCACCTTGGCCTCCCAAAGTGCTGGGATTACAAGCGTCAGCCACCGCACCCAGTCTAATGTTTGGTTTTTTTTTTTTTTTTTTTTTTTTTTTTTTTTTTTTTTTGAGACGGAGTCTTGCTCTGCCGCCCAGGCTGGAGTGCAGTGGCCGGCTCTCAGCTCACTGCAAGCTCCGCCTCCCGGGTTCACGCCATTCTCCTGTCTCAGCCTCCCGAGTAGCTGGGACTACAGGCGCCCGCCTCGTCGCCCGGCTAGTTTTTTGTATTTTTTAGTAGAGACGGGGTTTCACTGTATTAGCCAGGATGGTCTCGATCTCCTGACCTCGTGATCCGCCCGTCTCGGCCTCCCAAAGTGCTGGGATTACAGGCTTGAGCCACCGCGCCCGGCATGTTTGGTTTTATAAGAAGCTACCAAACTTTTCCAGACTGACTGTATAATTTTACATTCCCAGCAGCAATGTCTGAGTGATCCAGTTTCTTCTCATTTTTGCCAGCATTTGGTATTGTCACTTTTTTTTTTTTGGAGACGGAGTCTTGCTGTGTCACCCAGGCTGGAGTGCAATGGCACAATCCCGGCTCTCTGCAACCTCTGCCTCCCAGGTTCAAGCGATTCTATTGCCTCATCCTCCTGAGGAGCTGTGATTATAGGCACATGCCACCACACCAAGCTAATTTTTGTATTTTTAGTAGAGATGGGATTTCACCGTGTTGGTCAGGCTGGTCTTGAACTCCTGACCTCGTGAATCACCCGTCTTGGCCTCCCAAAGTGCTGGGATTACAGGCGTGAGCTACCGTGCCCAGCCATTGTCACTTTTTTATTTTGGCCATTCTAATAAGTGTATAGTGATACCTCATTGTGATTTTTAAATTGCATTTCCCTGGTGGCTAGTGATGAACATCTTTTCATGTGCTTATTTGCAATCTGTCTATCCTCTTTGGTGAAATATTTTGTTTATGTCTTTTGTTCATTTTTTAATTTGAATTTTTTTTTTTTAACTATTGAGTTTTAGGTACTAGTCTTTTGTCAAGTGTGTGGTTTACAACTATTTTCTCCCAGTCTTCAGCTTGACTTTTCATCCTCTTCACAGTCTTTCAAGAGCAAAAATTTTTATTCTTTTTTTTTTTTTTTTTTGAGACGGAGTCTCACTCTGTCGCCCAGACCCAGACTGGAGTGTAGTGGCGCGATCTCGGCTCACTGCAACCTCCCGGGTTCAAGTGATTCTCCTGCCTCAGTCTTCCAAGTAGCTTGGACTGCAGGTGTGTAGCACCATGCCCAGCTATTGCTTTTTTTCTATTTTTGTAGAGATGGGGTGTTGCCATGTTGGCCAGGCTGGTCCTGAACTCCTGACCTCAAGTAATCCACCTGCCTTGGCCTCCCAAAGTGCTGGGATTACGGGAGTGAGCCACCACACCCAGCCAAAACTTTTTAATTTCAATGAGGTCCATTTTATCACCAGTTTCTTTATGGATCATGCTTGCTATCAAGCCTAAGAACTGTTTGCCTAGCTCTAGATCCCACAGATTTTCTCCTGTGTTTTTTTCAATAAAAGTTTCGTAGTTTTACATTTAGGTTTATGATGCATTTTGAGTTAGTTTTTTGTAAGGTGTGAAGTTTAGGTTGTAGAGTTTTGTTTTTTTTGTTTTGTTTTGGTTTTTGTTTTGCCTATGGATGCCCACTTGTTCCGGTGCCATTTGTTGAGAAGGCTATCCTTCCTCCATTGAATTGCCTTGGCACCTTTGTCAGTAATCAGTTGAGAATATTTGCTTGGGTCTGTGAGTTCTTCCCCCATTAGCTTTTCACCTAATAGATTTAGCAGCCATTGATTGATTGATTCATTGGTTGATTTTTTTTTTTTTTTTGAGATGGAGTCTAGCTCTGTCACTCAGGCTGGAGTGCAGTGGCATGATCTCGGCTCGCTGCAGCCTCTGCCTCCCAGGTTCAAGCAGTTTTCCTGCCTCAGCCTCCTGAGTAGCTGGTATTACAGGTGTCCACCACCATGCCCGGGTAATTTTTGTATTTTTAGTAGAGATGGAGTTTCACCATGTTGGCCAGGCTGTTCTCGAACTCCTGACCTCAAGTGATCCACCTGCTTCGGCCTTCCAAAGTGCTGAGATTACAGGTGTGAGCCATCATACCCGCCTGATGATTGTTTTTTATTTTATTATAGGTTACGAAATGGTAGTAGTCCATCGTTCCTTCATTTATTAGCTGGAATGCTTCTCTAAAAGATATTTTCCTCATCATCTCTTTGGTTGCTCTAAGTACAGTTTATACAGGAAAATGCAGGATAAATGTTTGCTTTCTTCCTTTCATATTTACCTGTTTGCAGAATAATGACATGGTTCCTTCCATCCTTCAAAGGTGACCAATAATAGTTTGTAAGTATCATTATGAACTAATGGAGTTTCAACATATTTGATGTGTTTCAATCCATTGCCATCATTGTTCTTATCGATATTTTAGTTGGCTCACTTTGCCAGTATGAGTCTATTCAGATTGGCTTCCGAGTCCATTTGACACAACCCCTTTGATCTTTGACAGATTCCTTGGTTTTAGGTGCTAGAAGATTTCTCAGGCTCACCTTAGACATTTCCTGCCACAGACTTAGAATCAGCCACTTCTCTAAGGACCCTGATTCCATTTCAAGAGAAATGGTGGAGACCACAATCAAAACAAATCATGAATTTATACTGATATTTTCAATTCAAATTAAAGATAAGGTTTTTGCTAAAATTTTTTGAGTTTATATTTGTATGTCTTATGCTGAAAAAATCTTGATTTCCTAATTAGTAACATAATTATTCATTTGATGGGTAAATATTTTAGGGCCGATTCTTTGGTTTTATAGCCAAAATACCCTGTTGATAAAGTCTTGTGGGAGCAATTATAAGACTGGCTTATTTTGAAGCTTTTTTAAAAAGACATCCTTACCTGTTTTAACTGTAGATTATATTAACTTAAATAGGTATAGCCCACGCCTGATGGAAAAAATTCTCCAAATGGCTGAAGGTATTGATATTGGGGAGATGCCTTCATATGATCTGGTGCTGTCCAAGCCTTCCAAAGGTCAAAAACGCCACCTCTCAACATGTGATGGTGAGTATACTTGTTTCTGAAAGGTGGGATTTGAAGAAACAACATGGCTTTAAAAAATGATATGAGTGTGGTATATGATTTCAAATAACATTGGTAATATTAGTTCTTACAGGTAAAAGAGTTTTAGCTTTTAGTTATATACAATTTTTTGAGTATGCTAAATAGAATTGAAAACTAAGACTATTGAAATCATGTTATTATGCAGTCCTTGAAATTTATGCCATGGAACCGCCCTCTAAATAAAATCTTATACTGTGATCACTTGAGCATCTAAGTCCCTAAATCCTCTTGGATGGGTCCGGAATGGACGAGCTTTCTACTGAGCAGTGTTACAGGGAGGAAGCTCTAGTGTCTAGTATAGCCTCATCAGAGTTCTTCTCTATAGCTTTAAATTTGGCATCTCACATAAATCATTAGTTTCCAGCTGTTGTTTGTTCTAGAAAGAAAATAGAGCAAACACCCTTTTGTGATGAATGGGTCAGAGCTGAGGTTTTGAAGTTGAAAACTTTTGATCATTCTTTTTCTTTGATTTTTAGTCACAACTATGTAAAGCACCATCACAGAGTCACTCACCTCTGATACAAAAGAGAAAGGCTTTGTAACTGCCTCTGCTCATCATCTGCCTTGCATTAGAGCCATCTTTCCCATTTTCTTTCCCATTTTCAATCCTTAAGTGAGCTTTTCAGCATGGGTGGTATGAGATTGTACTGGAACAATCTTCCAGTCCACTTCACCTTCCAGCACAAGTGAAGAGTATACTTCACCTGTGCTTTAGCTCATTTGATGCAAAAGCAGCTACCAGTAATGTGTGGTGGTGACCTGCATACTTGACTCAATGGTATATTTTCTATCAAGGGTCTTCCCGTACATGTGGAAAGACAGGGAACATCCCTCCTTATGCTGAAATCTTACATTGATAATTGAGTCCCTTCACCCAAATGATGTGAAGTTTTTGTGATGGAAGTATCTCGTACCAACAATGCAGCTTGCAAATAATATGGTTGGTACTATTTTCCTGTTTGGTTCTTTTGAAATATTCCCATTTTAATGAATTGTAAATTTCACTCATTCTATAGGTCAAAATCCTCCTAAAAAGCAAGCCGGTTCCAAATTCCATGCGAGACCTCGTTTTGAGCCTGTACATTTTGTAGCTAGTAGTTCAAAAGATGAAAGACAGGAAGATCCTTATGGCCCTCAAACAAAAGAGGTAAATGAACAAACACATTTTGCCAGCATGCCAAGAGACATCTACCAAGATTATACTCAAGACTCTTTCAGTATACAAGATGGGAATTCTCAGTATTGTGATTCATCAGGATTCATTCTCACAAAAGACCAGCCTGTAGCAGCCAACATGTATTTTGACAGTGGGAACCCTGCCCCAAGCAGCACATCACAGCAGGCAAACTCTCAGTCAGCTCCTGAGCCTTCACCATCACAGACATTTCCCGAGTCCGTGGTAGCCGAGAAGCAGTATTTTATTGAAAAATTAACGGCGACAATCTGGAAGAACCTTTCTAATCCAGAGATGACTTCTGGATCTGATAAAATTAATTATACATATATGTTAACTCGTTGTATTCAGGCGTGTAAGACAAATCCTGAGTATATATATGCTCCTTTAAAGGAAATTCCTCCTGCCGACATCCCCAAAAATAAAAAACTTCTAACTGATGGCTATGCTTGTGAAGTTAGATGCCAAAATATCTACTTAACTACAGGTTATGCTGGCAGCAAGAATGGGTCCAGGGATCGAGCTACAGAACTAGCTGTAAAACTCTTGCAGAAACGTATTGAAGTTAGAGTTGTCCGGCGGAAATTCAAACATACGTTTGGAGAGGACCTCGTGGTGTGTCAGATTGGCATGTCCTCCTATGAATTTCCTCCAGCTCTGAAACCACCAGAAGACCTGGTGGTGCTGGGTAAAGATGCTTCTGGGCAGCCAGTTTTTAATGCTTCCGCCAAACACTGGACCAATTTTGTCATTACAGAAAATGCAAATGATGCAATTGGTATCCTTAACAATTCTGCCTCATTCAACAAGATGTCAATTGAATACAAATATGAGATGATGCCAAATCGCACATGGCGTTGTCGAGTGTTTTTACAAGATCACTGCTTAGCAGAAGGTTATGGAACCAAGAAAACAAGTAAACATGCAGCTGCCGACGAGGCTTTGAAAATTCTTCAAAAAACACAGCCCACTTATCCATCTGTCAAAAGTTCACAGTGCCATACAGGCTCTTCACCCAGAGGATCTGGAAAGAAGAAAGATATAAAGGATCTTGTAGTTTATGAGAATTCTTCAAATCCCGTGTGCACGCTGAATGACACAGCTCAGTTTAACCGAATGACAGTTGAGTATGTCTATGAAAGGATGACAGGCCTCCGCTGGAAATGCAAAGTGATTCTAGAGAGTGAAGTAATTGCAGAAGCAGTTGGGGTGAAGAAAACTGTCAAATATGAAGCTGCTGGGGAAGCTGTGAAAACCCTCAAAAAGACCCAGCCAACTGTCATTAACAACTTGAAGAAAGGAGCTGTTGAAGATGTGATTTCAAGAAATGAAATTCAGGGCCGCTCAGCAGAGGAGGCTTACAAACAACAAATCAAAGAAGATAACATTGGAAATCAGCTTCTGAGAAAGATGGGTTGGACTGGTGGTGGTTTAGGTAAATCTGGTGAGGGCATACGGGAGCCTATCTCAGTCAAAGAGCAGCATAAGCGGGAAGGGCTTGGTCTGGATGTAGAGAGGGTGAATAAAATTGCCAAGAGAGATATTGAACAGATCATCAGAAACTATGCCCGCTCCGAGAGCCACACAGATTTGACTTTCTCTAGAGAGCTGACTAATGACGAACGGAAGCAAATACATCAGATTGCCCAGAAGTATGGTCTTAAGAGTAAGTCTCATGGGGTGGGCCATGATAGGTACCTGGTGGTAGGTAGAAAAAGACGGAAGGAAGACCTACTAGATCAGCTCAAACAGGAAGGCCAAGTGGGCCATTACGAGCTTGTTATGCCTCAAGCAAATTGAGATCTTACTAATTTATTTTGTAAATGCCTAATGAGGCAGATTTTTGAATTAAATGCTACATGTTCCGGTTGCAGAGTATATTCATAAGATGTCTCACCTTGTTCATTTCACATAGTGGTTTATTAGATATTGGAACCTAAAAAATTCTGTCCACTTGTATTAGCTTAATCCAGCAGATGATATTGTGCAGTTACTGTTTGTGTCTTTGATATTGCTGTGTCCCTCAGATTTTAGTAGTTTGACAAGCAAGAACACATATCCAAATGGAATTTTACCCCGAGAAATTCTCATTTTAAAGGGCATAGCACAGCAACCTGCAACAATATGTAAAGTTGATATTGACTACAATAAAAATCCAGTCTTAATTCCAGATTTACTGAAAATGTCAGATCATTTTGTATTAATCTATTTTCATCCTTGTGTGAAGCCAGTTATAGAATGTTTAACAATAAATTGTGCTGTACACGTAAATGTCCTTACCAACTAAATGATGTAAAAGTTTCTTAAAGTAATTTTAGTGTTCATTTATTTATAACTTCTACCATGTGATTTCCAGAATATTGGAAGTGATTTACTGTATCTTGTGATATATGGGTTTTAACAAATTCTAGTCTTCACGCTGAGAGAGCACTACTTGAGAGAGCAGTTGAAAGTTTCAAAAACTTTGGTTCAATCTGAAGAAAGGAAGCTTGAACTGTTTGTTCTTGGTGCCTTGCAGAGAGACTCACAGCAACTCTCCATTATAGCTTTCACACAGTTTGGATGTGCAGCACATCCAAGACAACCACAGCTGTGGTAGAGCTTGGTAAAAGACTGAAGATACATTGGTGCTTTGATGAAAAGGTCAGTTAGCTGGTCCCTCTCTCAAAAAGCTTATTAAGCCTGAAAAGCCAACTTTGTAACATATTTAAAACTGCTATTTTCGCTTATTTCTGGAATGTAAAAAAAAAATGTATAAAAAGAATTAGTGTATGCTTCCTGAATAAAAAGGAGCCAAAGTTGATCAGAATGGTGGCGTGCTCATTTCCGGGCAGCAGCCTTGTAGCAGCACTGGGTCCTTGGAGAAGGGAAGTGGTGTTTGCACAGAATAGTTCAGCACCCAGAGCACATGGGGATGAATGTCCGGATTTAACAGATAGGAATCAGTCAACTATCACTTTTTTCCTGTGGGCCAACATGCTGGCTTCAACCAAATCTTAGGCTGCTCCCTTTTATGTGATTTTGTTTTTGTATCTCAGGTAAATCAAGTATAACCTCATAAAAGCACAGGTGAATTTACCATTGATCATTAGACACCTCTAATGAAATGATCTTCGGGACAATTAGGTGGTTTACAGTGCTTGAAAACATTTAGCACCATGCTTGACATGTAATTGGCCAACAAGAAATCATAATTTCCTTTCCCCTGTTTTTTTGTTTGTTTTTTTGTTTGTTTCTTTGTTTGTTTCTTTGTTTTTGAGATGGAGTTTCACTCTTATTTGCCCAGGCTGGAGTGCAATGGTGCGGTCTCGACTCACTGCAGCCTCCACCTCCTGGATTCAAACGATTCTGCTGTGTCAGCCTCCCAAGTAGCTGGGATTACAGGCACCCACCGCCACGCCTGGCTAATTTTTGTATTTTTAGTAGAGACGGGATTTCACCATGTTGACCAGGCTGGTCTTGAAGTCCTAACCCTCAGGCGATCTGCCCACCTCGGCCTCCGAAAGTGCTGGGATTACAGGCTTGAGCCAACGAGCCCGGCCCTGTTTTTTATATTTTACATTAAGCAGCTGCCCACTGTAGTTAAATTAATGCTTAAAAAATACAAAGGGATTAGCCTTTACACCTGGATCTCTGTAACTGGTAATCATCTACAGTAACTAACCAGTGTGATAATGGTTTTCCATTAACCGTCTTCCTACAGTGCATAGCTTTCTTAATGTAGGTAGGAAGAGAAATGAGGTGTACATTTTATTTTGGCACTTCATATTAACATTGGCAAAAAGAACTAAGCAAAATATTTATAGATATTATAGGATTACAATTTTTTTTTTTTTTGAGACAGGGTCCCACTCCGGTTACCCAGTCTGGAGTGCAGTGGCGCAATCTCAGCTCACTGCAACCTCCACCTCCCGAGTAGCTGGGACTACAGGTGCACACCACCTGGCCTGGCTAATTTTTTGTATTTTTAGTGGAAATGGGATTCTGGTCTCAAGCTCCTGGAGTTACGCAGCCCACCCTCTTCAGCCTCCCAAGGTGCTAGGATTACAGGCACGAGCCACTACACCTGGGCTACAATTTTGTTTTGTTTTTCATTTACAAGGTTCATACCAGCCTTCAGAAGCTATGGTTGAATTTGTTAGAAAAAACCTGCCTTCAATTCTCTGAGTAAGAGTGGCTTTGGGATTAAGGGATATGAAAAGTTGACTGATTACTCTCTTTAAATTTCTTCTTCCCCAAATGATTTTGAGGCAGGGAAAGGTAGGGGAATGTTAAATGTGAATCTGGTTTGTCTAGGTGAGTCCAACAGAACAGAATGTTAAGGTAGTTACAGTTAGGGAAGGCTCCCAAATAATTGCGCCAAGTAGATACAAATTTGGTTACTGGATTTGAGGGGCCAGATTGCCTAACTTCTTAGGATCTGTGATACTGATACAGAATTAGAGCAAAATCACCTAAAACTTGCTTGAGGATAAAATAATGTTGAGAATGGCGTTGGCATGAATGAGCTGCTGACAAGCTTGATGTTCCATTTTGTCCCCTTTCAGTTGGTTACTATATTTTCCCTTTCTTTGAAATGTAGTCATTCTTAACCCAGAAACCTTCTATAAAATCTGCACAGGTACATGAGCAATTTCAAATTTTATTTGGTTACTTTTTATACTGAAGAACTAACCGTGCTTTCCATTTTATATCTAGCTTTTAGTGTCACAGATGTACTTTTTGGATTTTTTTCCTCCCCTTTGATTGCAAAATGAATGGAAATATCATGCCTTTTGTTGGGATTCTTTTTTAGTAGTATACAATGCATTCTCTTTGCTATGAGTAACCCCTGAAGCTGGAGATGGGTCCTAAATAAAGGATTCTAATTGCAGCTTTGGTTCTTCATCATACCTCCTTCTCCACATCAGCACATGCAGAATTGAAAAGTTCAAACCTGACTGCCATTTGAAAAAGGGACCGTGCAAATTTGTTTTCATTAACTTTGTTATCATACATGTAGCCTGTGGTGTTTAAAGGGAGAAAGAGGCAATTAGCATAAAATGTTCAAATGAATGGTTTGTGGTGCCTTTGACCATGCATATGTTGTTTTGGGAGGTCAGCTTGTTGGCTCTGTTGTAAGGTTTTAAACAGATTATCCTATGAAAGAGATTGGGTATAGTGTTTCTCAGGAGGTGTACAAAAGAAAAAAGTTATTAAACCTGACCATTCTGAGTCTCGCCTTACATTTTTTCAGGTATGATTAACAGTGTCAATATTTAAAGCACTCAGCCACATAGCAGGATGAAAAAGTTAATGTAAAACTAATCCACCAAATAGAAAAATTTAATGTGGTTCTACTTTGAAGCAGAAATGGACTTGAGGGAAAATAGTAAGCAAATTGAAGGACATTGCTACTAGGTGAAACAATCCAAGTAATGTGGTAATTAGTGCAGATTGTACTCCATACTGAGGCTTCAAGTACCATGTCTTAAAAGATGAGTGGGATACATGCAACATAAGGACTTAACTTCATTTAGCCCCATCCACCCAACCAAACAAGTACCAAGAGGTGGTAGTTTTTACAAAGTCATTGTCCTTGCCTCTTTAAAATGAGATGGGTTGCTCCTCAGAAGAAAGCAGAGTTGTTTAATCAAAGTGATCGAGGACATCTGTACTCCCAAACTTTACATAGGATTTAAAATACCATCTAGACTGGGCACGGTGGCTCATACTTGTAATCCCAGCACTTTGGGAGGCCGAGGCAGGTGGATTATGAGGTCAGGAGTTCAAGACCAGCCTGGCTAACACAGTGAAACCCCATCTCTACTAAAAATACAAAAATTAGCTGGGTGTGGTGGCGGGCACCTGTAATCCCAGCTACTCAGGAGGCTGAGGCAGAATCACTTGAACCCAGGAGGCAGAGGTGGCAGTGAGCCAAAATTGCACCACTGCACTCCAGTCTGGGTGACAGAGCTAGACTCCGTCTCAAAAAAAAAAAAAAAAAATCTAGTAGTTTGGTAGTTTGTTTTTGAGCTAGGGTTTTTAAAGAGGTGGAATGTCAGGATCAACACGTTAGATCTTGGTCTCTGAGGGTGCATCTCGTTCTGTCACCAGGCTGGAGTGCAGTAGCACAATCTTGCTTCACTGCAACCTCCGCCTTCTGGGTTCAAGCGATTCTCCTGCCCTCAGCCTCCCAAGCAGCTGGGACTACAGGGGCGTGCCACCACGCCTGGCTAATTTTTTTTGTATTTTTAGTAGAGACAGGGTTTCACCGTGTTAGCCAGGATGGTCTCGATCTTCTGACCTCGTGATCTGCCCGCCTCGGCCTCCCAAAGTGTTGGGATTACCAGCGTGAACCACTGCGCCCAGCTTTATATTCTGTTAATGTTTAAAAAGCATTACCACTTATGACTGGAAAGAAAAAAAAAGGTTCTCTCCAGAAGTATCTGTCTTGTCTTTTCCATTCCCAGAATGAATATTTTTGCTTTTACCTTAATGTTTGAGGGGGAAATGAGTAGACATGAGATCCCAATAAGAAACCAATACAAAAAGTTTATACTGAGCTAAAAAAAAAAAAAACAAACAAAACCAGAAAAAAAAAACAACAATGATATCTTAACTATGAAATTTTAAGATTATTTTTATTTACAACTTTTGAAAAATGTACATTTTTTTTACATGGGTTACTTGTGCAAAGTTAGATTTGGAAGTGATAAATGCATAAAAGGTGACAATAGAACATTAGACAAAACATTTACAAGCCTTGTCCCATACTGCTACTTAAAGGTACTATATATCTAAAAGTATAAATATCCAAAAACAGATTGCAGACGCTGGCTTTAAGGTTCTCAGATGCTGAAAGGGAAGAAATTAAAGCATGCAGCAATAACTCAGGATTTGAGTGGAAAACAGTTGGCCACAGATATGCTGTGTTCCCTTCCTTGAATTCGTTAAAACTCTAAAATAAAGATGGACAATTGAGTTTATTCATCTAGGGCAGCACTGATCCTTTAAAAAGATTAAAAGATCTCCAACTTTCCCTAGCTCAAAAACTCATGCATGTTTCCAATCCTCTGCTCCCACACCTCTTTTAAAAAGCAAAAACCCAGAAGACCAATATTCTGAAACTTAGCATGAGTGTGCCCTGTCAGTAGCTTGCAAAGAGAGGATGTGTCAGTTACTACAATTGCTGTATTCCTTTAGCTGAGTCCTTCAACATTCTCCTTCTTGCAAGTAAATACTACCTTGTAATTCATATGACTGAGATCTTAGTATCACAGGATTTTTAGCTCCCATTCCTCCTTCAAAATTGTTTACATGGATTTGTTTCTATTCTCTGTAGGCCATATTCCAAACACATTCACTTCTTTTTTTTTTTTTTTTTTTTTTTGAGACGGAGTCTCGCTCTGTCACCCAAGCTGGAGTGCACTGGCCAGATCTCAGCTCACTGCAAGCTCCGCCTCCCGGGTTCACGCCATTCTCCTGCCTCAGCCTCCCGAGTAGCTGGGACTACAGGCGCCCGCCACCTCGCCCGGCTAGTCTTTTGTATTTTTTAGTAGAGACGGGGTTTCACCGTGTTAGCCAGGATGGTCTCGATCTCCTGACCTTGTGATCCGCCCACCTCGGCCTCCCAAAGTGCTGGGATTACAGGCTTGAGCCACCGCGCCCGGCCCACATTCACTTCTAAATCCAACACAAGTGAAGGACCAGCCAGGATGAAACACTTCAACAATCATTTCGTTAAAAATAACATCCTGGTCATCAAGCTAAGCATAAGCACCTCTTGTATAACAATTCATCTTAAAAGCTTAAAGTACAATAATAAAAATAACTGCTTGAAAACTGGAAATGAAATACAACAGAAAAACTGAAGCATTAGTAATTTTTGCAAGTAACCCAGGTACAGTACATTTGATTTCATAGAGGGTGTTTTCTGATGTTTAAGGAGAGGGTAGAAGGGGTAGGAAAACTTGGCAAGGAAGATGGAAACAGCACAACAGCTATTTTGCTTTTAATAAAGTAAATGTAATGACAGGAGTAGGGAGGTGACAAACACATCTATATATTTTTCTTATGGCCAGCTTCTTCTTTAAACTGTACCCAGGGTCAACAATCACGCCAGCTTTGTTCTACTATTGCAGAAACACGCTTTTCATATTCCCGTTTGTTCTCCTGGTACAGCTGAGCAGCCTGGCTGTTTGCTGGACTATTGGGATTGGGTTCATCCAATAGAGACTAAAGAGACAATTTTTAAAATGTCAGTTACTTAATGCAAAACAGCTATTTTATAAGGTAGTGACACTCAATTGAATTGTCCTAAGTACAGCTACATTTCTTGTCTTTAGCATGCAAACCCAGAGTTACATGAATCTGCTAGTAGCTAAGAAAACACATGTGGCTTGGGTCTTTTTTTTTTTTTTTTTTAAAGAGAGATGGGGTCTCACTATGTTGCCCAGGCTGGTCTCAAACTCCTGAGCTCAAGCAATCCTCCCACCTTGGCCTGCCAAAGTGCTGAGGTTACAGGTGTAAGCGACTGCACCCAGCTGACTTGGGTCTTAATGGTCTACTTTTCATCTATAAAACAAACAAGCTTTGACCAAAAATAAAAAGGTCTATTACATTATGACTTTCAAAAACAACTCAATTGCTAATATAAACATATTAAAAGTTATAGTTCGTCACATTAAAGAAAAATTCACCTGTATGGATGTTAGAATGGAAGACACATCATAGGTTGGACTCCAACGGTTCTGAAGTATGTCCAGACATATACTACCATCTGCATAGACTAAGAACAAAGAAGTAGGTACATTAAACGTAACAAGACCACTAAGGTTTTAACATTATAGACAAAACAAAATTAGTCAAGAATACTTTGCTTTTGAAGTTTAAAAAGATTCCTAGGTTGCTTCCCAGTTAACTGCCTAAAAAGATGAGTCATAACCACCACTAGTGAAATAATCAGGATGATCAGAGAATGTCAGATGTGATCAGCATAAAACTGGAAGATACTTAGTGTTCATCCTTTGGAAAAGACTGCCCTATTATCCAGGAAATCAGAAACATTTTTGAACAGGGTTCCTAGCTATCCCCAGACATGTGGGAAATTCATTCCACCAAATTTGTAGGCTGTATCGCCTATCTGAAATAACAAAAGATAGCTCAGAGTTCACAAGATTTCATTTTGGCAAAAAGATAAAAATATCTGATACCCTGAAAAATACTTCATTAACCTAAATAAAAGGCAAGCTGTTCTAGGCTTACTACTATTTTAAAAAGTGCAAAGTGGTAAGTTAGAATCACCTGTGGTGCTTTTCTGACATACCGTATGCCTGGCCCTCAACAACAGAATCCTATTCAGTAGGTTTGGAGTGAGGCGAAGGCATCTGCATTTTTAAAATGTTCCACAGTAATTCTGATATGCATCCAATGAAAACTACTTTTCTAAACGCTAATGAAAATAATTACAACACAAGACTATCCCAATCTGGCCTAGCATTAAAAGGAAACCTCAAGAGCATCCTTTGTTTTGTTAGTAAATGACAAAGATCATCAAAATCAGGAGGCTCCCAGACTCCAAGCAAAGGGAAAATAACTCCATTGCTTCAGTTCTAGGACAAGACAGCCACAGACAACCAAGAACAAGTTCAGCTTTCAGGAAGCAGCAAGCTGCCTAAACAAATACTCAGGCACCACAAAATACACAGGAAATGTGGAATACTCCATAATAAACACTATAGTAGTTTAAAACACTGTACTAAAAGTGATACTTGCCATTTGGATGGAACATCTTAGAGACAAATCTAACTGTAGGTGGTTTATTTGGATATTCTTCAGTGAATTCTATTGTAAGTTTAAATGTTCCTGTGGTTAGAAAAGAAAGATTTAAGAAAATGTATTTATCACTTTGTTCAGTAGTACTTTGTTTTTAATGCTATGTGGGTTTTTCCAAGTATTATATAATGGAAAGATACAGGGTAGAGAGGAGAGGCCAGGTAAGAAATACATCTCTAGGAATTGCTCTAAGAACTACTCAAATGTGATTTTTTGTTTTGCCATGATTTTCCCCCAAACTTGAAGACAGCCATCATAAACACAAAATTACTGCATACAAGATAACTTTAGCCACTGTACATTTTGAAAACATTCTTAAAGTAAGAAACTGGGCCCAAAATTTGGCCTTCCTCCTTTAGAAGACCAAAAGACCTCAAAGGCCTATTTTAGTCAGCTGCCATCTTAAACTATCCAGTGATTTTTAAACAGACTGGAAAGAATGAAAGCACAAAGGTTCAAATACCAATGCCAGAATACAAATCCATAATCAAGCTATTTTTAAAATAGAAGAGAGTAAGTATAAAAGTGTTCACACTGGTTCCTTTTCATGTCATAGTGATCCTATAATGAAAACTTAATTGAATTTAAGCCAGGAAAAACTTCATAGTCCTTCTCAGAAACCCTTAAGTATGGCTCATAAGGTACTTCACTATAAAATCAACTCAATTATTCACACATATGGAAGGAATTAATGGCAGAAATAATTTTAAAATCACATTTTGTTTAGACTGCATTCACTTTTCCAGCAAATTTATTTTTCGAATGTTTGTTTACGCTACTATTGAAATGAAATTATTTTTCTTAAATATATGTCAACCTAAGGTAGCAGGAGGCCCTAAAGCATAGTAGGTTATAAACTTACTTACAAGGCATGGACAAACTGGATCTCATTCAAGAATTGTAAGATGTGATCTGAGGAGATTATGTCCTTTAAAATATTATTTTCAATTGTTTGTTGAATACATTCAAGAAAACAATTGAGCAATGTTTTTTCCTGACTGAAATCTGTTCAAGTAAACTTAAAAGAATCAGTTACTATATGGTATAAGGTGATGCATGTTCCACTGTATTACTCTGGTCCATTTAACAAATTATTCTAAAACAACGGACCACACTTTGGTGTATTTCTTACTGGTTCCTTCAGAGTTAGCAATTTATTTCCTTTTTGTTCTCATTAAAAGGTTTATCACTGCTTAAGAAAAAGAGAGAAGACAGTAATCATTCTAGGACTAGATCTGTGACAAAGCAATATCAAAAAGTTTGCTTTTAGCAAGCTCATTGGAAACAATTTGCTAACAAAACTGCCCTTAGTATGAACAAGTGTCTCAAAGCTTCATAATAATATAAAATGCAACATATAGAAACATTGTATTCCTCAAACTATTGTTACTCCCTATTTTCTTTTCAAAGCCAGACCTGAAGATACTATGTATCATAACTAAGGAAAGAAAGTAAAATCTTATGGAATGGCCAAACATATGCCCTTTAGAAGTACGGAAGTATGTCCATCAGCATATACTTCACCTTTATCACCACCTGGTCATAAATCTTCCTCTTTCTGAGAAAGAAAGCACAGTTCTTCCTTTTCAGTATTTATTGACATTATAATATGCAAGAAAAAGCGGGAATGTGTTAGAGTTCCAAACTTTGAGTTTCCTTATGTATTATGATCTCAAGTGTAAACACACTTGGATCGATGTTGCAATCTGACCAAATTATGAGTAAGAGACGCTGCTCTAAAACTGGGAAGATGTAATAGCACATGGACATCCCAGCTACTTTAAAACCATCACTAAATATGATATCTAAAGGTAGTAAAGCAAGACATAGGGAAGCCATAAGCAAAAACAGTACAACATACTGGCTAAGAGCATGAGCTCTGCAGTCAGACAGGTCTGGGCCCAAGTCCTTGCTTTGGTACTTACTAGCTGTGAGACTTTGGGGAAGGTGTTCTCCTTGACTAAACCTTAAGTTCCTCATTTGTAAAATGAGATTAATAATAGTACCCACCACACAGCATTGTTGTGAGGTTTAAATGAGAGAAATATGCATAGTGCCACAAAGTTAAGTGCTCCAAAACCATGAGCAACTATTTTTGCTATAATAATTCTAAAGTTTCACATCTCTAGACTTAGCTGAAGGAGGCAAAACCCAAAAATCAGAACTTAACTATCAGTAAGAAATATACAGTTAAGGCATTCAGATATTAAACAGTTCTTTTAGGTCTACATCAAACACTCACAGTGCAAAGCAAGTTGAGTACCTATGTTGGTGGCTCACAAGTTCCTTGACTTGAGCTTTCTGCATACACTTGCCCAGAAGTTCAACTAGGTGATTACCTAGCTACCAAAGAAGTTAATCACAAGTCTTTTAAAACAGTTCACTTAATATCTTGAGAAGTGAAGCAACCTATTATGTCTACTTGAATATAAATTAAGACTTAACCCAAATCTTATTCAAAGTACACATTAAAAAGAGGGTGAAAACTTCACTGCACTTTTAGTCACATTAATCAGAGCCTGTTTAGTATAACCTTCAATGTAATTTCTAAGCTCTAAAACAAATGTTAAGGGAATTTAAAATCCCAGAATTAGTATTATGCAGTCTGAGACTAGAGCTTACCCTCTGAATATTTAGAAGGCTAGGCTTTAAAATAACTGAAAATGTAAGCCTCACCATGGTTGTACGTAATGTATACTAATTTTGTTCATCTTCCTGAGGCTAAAACATCATAAGGAAAGTATCAATTAATCCATCTATACAGGGAGACCACCAAAATTATATAAACGTGATAAGTTTATATAATTTTGGTGTATGGCAATAAGGAATGATAAGGTTGAACTAGAGGGGGTATATGTTCTGCCTAAAGACATTCACAAAGTCAAGTTTTGGAAAATACTGTGTTGGCCAAAGAAAACACACCTGCAGGTGTTTTCTGCCATTTGGCCACCAGTTTGTGACCCCTGAGAAGAAAGCAAAATACATATAACTTCAAAATTATTTTTGATGACTGAAAATTGATTTTTCAAGTAATATCCAAAACTCTGCATCATAGGATTTATTTATCTTTAAAATACTCTTAGTGGACTTTAGAGATTCATTTTGAAAACGATTTTATGACTCAGAAATATTTCCAAAAATTAAAAAAAATAAAAAAGATGTATACCCCAATTCTAAAGAACACATCTATTATGAGAAGCAAATACCAGTACCTTACCATGTCTATTAACAATTTTTAGATTATGTGATGAAGATTATATTCCATAACCTTTGTATTTAGCATGTATACCAAGATACTCTGATGAGGAAGCATTTCTCCCCAATGTTTTGGTAGTGTAAGCTCTTAAGAACATATTCCTCTTACTTCAAGTGTCTGAAGTTAAACCAAAATACCCTTAAGTGTTGCTTTTCTTAAGATTTCATCACTCTAACTAGGACCTGACTGTTCCAGAAACTTCCATAACGAACGGTTTACAACGAAGAAGCAAAAGTAGTTTTGGGGTTCTTAATTAACATAATACATTGAAAACAGCAAAATCAACTATGCCACTTATCCCTAATCAGTCTTTTCTCTAACTGTAAATTCCCCAACTGTAAATAAAGGGTATTCAAAAAACGGTTAAGGCCGGGCACGGCAGCTCATGCTTGTAATCCTAGCACTTTGTGAGGCCAAGGTGGGCAGATCACCTCAGGTCAGGAGTTCGAGACCAGCCTGGTCAACATAGTGAAACCTCCTTCTACTAAAAATACAAAAATTAGCTGGGCGTGGTGGCGGGTGCCTGTAATCCCACTACTCGGGAGGCTGAGGCAGGAGAATTGCTTGAACCTGGAAGGCAGAGGTTGCAGTGAGCTGAGCTCATGCCATTGCACTCCAGCCTGGGTGACAAGAGCAAAACTCCATCTCAAAAAAAAAAAAAAAAACCTAAAAAAGCTTTTTGGGGGAACCACAGGCCACAGTGTTCCAGATACCTGAGGAAGCATCCATGGGTACCAGACTGTTCAACAGAACAAATCAGCCTGAGTAATTCCTTTCAGTAATGCTAGGATGGAGATACACATCATCAAAAATAGTACCAGTAATGTCAAAGGTGACAGTCCTGGTAGATAATGGACTCCATAAGTACCTTTTCAATTCATACCACTTAAGAGAAGCACCCTTGAAATATTTAGGTAGCCAATCCCCAGCAAAGTGATGTACTATTAATAAAGCTGTGCCCAGCATAAAACAGAGTAAAACGAGGAAAAAAGAAGCCAATGAAAACAAAGCCTACTAGAGCTAAAGCAAATACACAGTTAATCTGTACATTTAAATCTCAGGTATAAAGAACTAGTGCTGGCTGGGTAAGGTGGCTCAAGCCTGTAGTCCCAGCACTTTGGGAGGCCAAGGCGGGTGGATCCCAAGGTCAGGAGTTTGAGACCAGCCTGGCCAACATGGTGAAACCCCATCTCTACTAAAGATACAAAAAATTAGCCGGGTGTGGTGTCGCGCACCTGTAATCCCAGCTACTCAGGAGGCTGAGGCAGGAGGATCGCTTGAACCCAGGAGGTGGAGGTTGCAGTGAGCTGAGATCGCGCCATCGCACTCCAGCCTGGGTGACAGGGCGCGACTCTGTCTCAAAAATAAATAAATAAATAAAAAACTACTGCCAATCTGGTAGAGGAAAATTAAGTCTAGCTAGTTTCTTGCTACAAATCAGTTCAAATGATTAACTGCGCCAAAGTAGTATGCCCTTACAATCACTGTCTCCTGCTGTCATTTCTTTTCATTGTAGCCCTGAAGAGCAATGATATTTACCCAGGGGGTAAAGGTAGAGAGGAAGCTAAAAATATTCAGGTGACTGTCCAGTTTCCTGGGTAAATCTAACTACTTGAGATGAATTATAGACTTAGTTGATATTGACTTACCTCACAACATTTTGCGGACTGGTAGCATCAAAAAACAATCCGGCTCAGCAACATAAGTATGTATTAAGTAGTTTGCAGAAATGTTTTTGTTCCCACCTTCAAACTGAAGTGTGTGTGTGTGTATAAATGCTATGTGACCGAATGAAGATAAATCATTGAGGAAAAAAATAACAGAAACATCCTTTTCCTTTTTTAAAAAAACCTCAAATATTAAATAATTTCATGAGTTCAAATACTTTAATCATCCTTTAAATGTATTAAACTTTCAAAAAACAACAACAACACACACACCACACACACAACTGAGTGCAGAACTATCAATGTCATTTTTCTGGTTGTGATAGGGTCTAGTCATTCAAGATGTTACCAAACGGGAGGATTTGGGGAGAGGACTGGGTTAAGGGTATAAAGGGTGTCTCTATTAATTTCTTGCAACTGCATATGAATCATAAAGTTTTTAAAAAGCAATTTACACATATGTTTTTAAAAGTTAAACTTAAATCACTTAAAAATTATGTACCTACTGGTACATGTAGTACTTTCAAGTAGGCGGGACACTGATCAAAAAGGTACAGTAAGGCTAACTTCAATTGTGAAGCTGCTTTGAAATTACTGACCATAACGTCTTGATGAAAGCACACACTGCAAATTCACTTAAAAATAAGAGAAAGAATACTGTACTCAAATGAGGCATTTAAGACCATCTTAGAGAAGTGAGGCTGACAAGCATTCAATGTCAGATTGTAGAAACCAGACAGTTGCATGCAAGGGATGCTTGCATCCACTCAACATCCAACACACATCTACCAAGCACCTGCTGACCACAATTCCTGCCCTTGGGGTAGAATTCTGAACCAGATGGTCTCTGGGGTCTCTGCTGACTATCAGCAACTGGTTGGGTTTATACTAATTCAGTGATGGAGGGCTGAATTTAGCAGAATCACAGCCCAAGCCTCAAAAATCCTTAATACCAGTGCTATGATTGCTCCTTTTAAAAAGTGACTGCCTTCCCCAGATTTTTTTTTTTAAGAAAGCAAGAAGAAAGGTGCAGTTCTAGTCAAGCATACAATATCCAGAACAACCAGCTACACACTGCATTCCACTCAAGCCTTTAGCAGACAGAGACTAGGCAGAGCCAGGTTCCTAAGCAGGAGACACTTCCAGGATGAGTGGGAACCCATTCCCCAGATGATCAGGCTCCTGAAAAGTGGGTAAAGAAACTCTCTCTTACCATCCTCAAACGGGGTCCCTTCAGGCCTGCAACACAGAGAAAAATGGTCAGTTCCCACTTAAGGGGCCCCCTTCTCCCTGCTTCATCTGAGATGGCTATCCCGAGCTCTGCCACCTCCAGCACCGCTGCCGGAGTCGGAAGCCACTACAAATAGATGTCCCGGGCTCAGAGACACAGGGCAGGCCGCCGCGCCTAACCGCCACCACTCCCCGCTCCGCCCCCCTAGAACCCCAAGCGGTTCCCCCTGGCAGCGGGAACTGAGCTAATCGAGGCACAGGCTCCGGGGAGACGCCTAGGCCCAGCCAGACCCAAACATTTTCCCCTACCCCCTCGGCCTCCGCGGGGGGCCCGCCTTGGAGGGCAGACCGAGAGGGCTCGCGTCCCCCGTTCTCTCGCCACCGCCACGAACGCAGACTCACCCGAAAATGACCGCGTTCCACACCATTATGTTGTTCTCGGACGGAGCCCCGCTGACTCCGGCTGGAGGATCCTCCTGCAACCTTCGGGAAGACAGACAGGGGTCCCCCTAGGCCGGCACTGGCGCCCGCTCCCGGCCGCTCCCCAGCCCTCCCCGCCCGGCGCGCCTCGGGACCCGCCCTGTGCCCCGGCTCGCAACCCCCGGCCTCGGCCGTCCCCTCGGTTTACCTCTTGAAGTCCCGCATGAGGCGCCGCCGAGCCGGGGTGGACATGTCGCGAGCGGGGTCAGGGGTGGGGCATACACTGGGGTCTCGGGTTCCCGCGGCGGGCGACGAGGCCGAGGACGCTGGAGAAGCTGGAGAAGGGGAGGCGGAAGCACCCAGAGGCACCGCGCTGCCTCTCCGAAGTCGAGGGTCGGTCTGGCGCCGGCTAAGCACCACCCCAGTGTAGACGGGGGCTGAACCAACCTGAGAGCAGAGAGAGGGGGGTGGAACGTCGAGCGCCGGACAGGCCGTACCAAGACGGGGCGGGGGGTGCCCGAGGAAAGTTGCTTATGTCATTAAAGCCCCGCAGGAGGCCGAGGGCGGGGCCGCGAGCTCAGAGGCGTGGGGTACGCAGGAGCCAGGGGCGCTGGCGGACCTCGTGGTGGAACGGGGTCCATCCCCACCTGCTAATTCTAAGGCAAACCCTGGGAAGTTTTCGGCTTTTTTTCTTTTTCTCTTTTGTCTTCCTTTTTTTCTTTTTCTTTTCTTTTTTGTTTTGTGACCAGATCATTCATGAGAGCGCGCACTATGCCCGGGGAGGAGGGGGGAGAAGTTTGGAAGTCCCAAACTAGAGGACGAAGGAGTGGGCGGAGGTAAAACCGGTTCTCAAAAAGCGGCAACTCTAGGGTGCCCAATCCCTGCGGACACCGGAGATTGGGGTCGGAGGGGTGCGGAGCAGAGTGATTGGTTAAAATCACGAAAAATCAAAAGAATAAATCGGCCTTGACTATGACCGGGGGGCGGGGCGGGGCTGTGGGATTGACTGCAGGATTGGGCGCTCAACGTTTAGGCCAATGATCACCCCAGGGCAGAATGAAATGGTGTTGTATGTCCTGTGGGAGGGAATGGGAGCTTAAGCCAGGCAGAGTAGGGTTTTGTTTTGTTTTGTTTTGCTTTGGGCACTCACAATTTGGCTCTGGAACCACATTTCCCCTTGGTAGTTCAACAAGCCAAGCGGCTATTATATGTTCAGAAGAGTCCACGGTATGAGACTATCCAACTGCAGGGAGTTGCAAGGGCAGTGGGTCTGAAGTAAAAGGAACGTGGAAAAGCTGCAGGTTGCAGGAAGAGTCACAGTCCGTGGACCTGCAAAAGCAGTAACAGTTTTAAAGGATAATTTTGAAAGGTCAACCCAAAATAACTTAGAAGATAGACATAATACACATTTAAAAAGTATTGAAAATAGGAGAAAGGTAGGTTTGGGTTAAGTCATCAAGAGTTTTGAATGCCAAGCTAATGGATTCCTTGGAAGTCCATTGAGCAGGGAAGTGACATCATTAGAGCTGTGCTTATCAGAGATTGGTCTCAAGAGAGCAGGCAGGAGACTCTTGCAGTATCTTGGTGCGAGATACTGAACCAGGCAGTGACAGCAAAGTCGAGTAGGATATGAATGAATGGGGAGCACTTGGCAACAGGTTGAATATGGAGGCAAGAGAGAGGAAGGAATCAACAGAGGCTGAAACTCTAAGCCCCAAGATAACTGGGGATTTGAAGGTGCCATTAACAGAATTACAGAATAGAGAGAGAGGGACAAGTTTGGGAGAGGAAATTTTGGGTGGGACTTACTGAGTTTATGGGACTGGTGAGACATCCCCGTGAAGATGTCCAGAAGATATCAGATGTGCAGGAATTTGTTTCTAACATGAGAAGCAGGAGGCACTTGACAATGGTAGTGATTCTAGCTGCTGTTTAATAACAGGTACTTTCATGGTCAAGGATTTCTATCTCCCATTAACTCCAACATATCAGTTAAGGCAAGTCTCCCTAATAGCATCACATTATGGCTGTAGTAGGAAGGGGGTACAAAAATTTTTAAAAAAACTTTTTTTCCTCTCATCTAGGAACTTGCAGTCTACTAACACACACGTACACACATATGAAATCAACAAAAGCAAGATCTACAAAAGCAAGCATATTCGTTTTCATCACTGCTTAACAAATTATAAGTTGTTGGCCAAGCCCGGTTCATTGCAGTTGTAGGACTTTGGTCCCTATTTCCTTACTAGCTGCCACCTGGGAACTACTCTCAGCTCCTAGAGGCCACCTGCATTCCTTGCCACGTGGCTTACTCCATCTTCAAAGTCATCAGCAGAGAATTTCTCTCCTACCACATCCCTCTCACTCTTTGAATCTTGTTTTCAGGAAGAGCACAGTCTACTTTAAAGGCTTATCAGATTATGTCAGACCCATCCTGTGGATAATCTCCCTATCTTAAAAACATCTAATTTGGGACCTTTATTGCATCTGCTAAATTTTGTCACTGCAGAACCTAGATTAGTATTTCATTTAATAACTGAGAGAAAGTGTGCGTATATGCCAAGGACCAAGAATCTTAGGGGAGGGTAACATCTTAGAAGTCTGCCTATGACAGCAACAGCAGAACCAGAACGGTTTCAGATTTCCAGTTTTTTTGTTTGTTTGTTTTGTTTTTTCAGATTTTGGAATTATTTGCATTATAAAAGTTTCAGGGTTTGGGGCATTTGGGATTTTGGATTTTCAGATTTGGGATCCTCAACTTGTAGAAGTATGTGAAACCACAGATGCTGAGAGATTGCACAGCAGAGGAATCATCATTCTGGTGGGATCAGGACAAGCTTCCTGAAATGGGTGTATTTCAATTTTGTTTCAAAAGAGATGAAAGCAGAGCTTGAGAGAGAAGAACTTAAGCAGTTTATATGAGGGCAATGGCACAGACAAGGGCATGGAGCTAAACCATATTCTGGGAATAGTGGGCAGATGAGCTTGGCTAATGGAGAGATTCTTGGCTGGGGAATGATGAGAACACAACTAGGAAAAGTGAGTGACAGAAGTTGATTAAATGCCCTCAAATGCGAGGTTGGGGAATTTAGGCAGCTTTTATAGGTGTCTGAGCATGAGAGAGATGCATTGAAAATATCCTTTTGAGGCCAGTCACGGTGGCTCATGCCTGTAATCCCAGCACTAGGGAGGCTGAGGCAGGTAGATCACCTGAGGTCAGGAGTTCAAGACTAGACTTGCCAACATGGGGTAACCCCATCTCTATTAAAAATACAAAAAAATTAGCTGGGCGTGGTAGCGAGGACCTGTAGTCCGACCTACTCAGGAGGCTGAGGCAGAAGAATCGCTGGAACCCAGGAGGCGGAGGTTGCAGCGAGCCGAGATCATGCCACTACACTCCAGCCTGGGCGACAGAACCAGACCAAAAAAAAAGAGAGAGAGAGAGAGAGAAAATATCCTATTAAGAAGCGGCACGTACCATACTGGAGAGATGAAAGGGATTGAGAAGCTCCTGTTACTGAATATACATGTCTGAAATTTATTGAAGGATATAGATGTATGTAAGTTTGTTGTGAGCTTGTCTGTTTTTTGAAACCCCCTTTCTCTTCCTTCCTTGGACTACATAATCAAGAAAACTAACAGCTGGGCGCAGTGGCTCAAGCCTGCAATCCCAGCACTTGGGGAGGCCGAGGTGGGTGGATCACCTGAGGTCAGGAGTTTGAGATCAGCCTGACCAACATGGAGAAACCCCGTCTCTACCAAAAATACAAAATTAGCCGGGTATGGTGGTGCGTGCCTGTAATCCCAGCTATTCCGGAGGCTGAGGCAGGAGAATTACTTGAACCCGGGAGGTGGAGGTTATAGGGAGCCGAGATCACACCATTGCACTCCAGCCTGGGCAACAAGAGCGAAACTCCATCTCAGAAAACAAAAAACAAACAAACAAACAAAAACTCAGGAGCATGACCCAAATGGTTGGAAGCCCCGGGCACCTGCATGGGAGTAGCATTCTCTGACTAAGGAATGAAACTGCATTGCAGGAACACCGTGCCCCCACATTCCTCAGCAGAAGCAGGGTTGTCATAGCAAGCAGCGATACAGAAGATTGTTTTCCAGCATGATGATTATCAGGCTAGAACATACTAACTATAGCGCAGTTTGGCCAAGCATTCTTTCTACCCTCTTTTCACCTTGACATCTTGAAGAAATACCCTCTTCACAGCCAAGCACCACCCCTACCCAAGAGCAGGGGTCCAGAAAGGACAAGTCTCCTCAATTTAAAGAAAAATGGGCTGGGCACAGTGGCTCATGCCTGTAATCCCAGCATTTTGGGAGGCGGAGGTGGGAGGACCACTTGAAGTGAAGAGTTTGAGATCAGTCTGGGCAAAAATGCAAGACTTGTCTCAAAAAAAAAACCCAAAAAAATTGTGAAATTTCATTCATGAAGATTTCAACATGAAAAATAGATTTTCATTTTCCTGAACTATTTTGGGTTAGGAGACGAAATTAAAGATCGTTTATTGCCTTATCAGGCTGTAAGTTTGTATTTCTGTTAACAGTGAAGGCAAATGAATTTTATTTTCCTACGGTTTTCACCTCTGTTGATAAAATTTAGCACAAACAGCAACAAAGCACCAACAGAAAATAAAAATCGAAAGGTCTTTCTTGACTCAAATAATCTCAGAAAATATTTCAAGAGAATCACTTTTAGGAAGCAACAGTTAGCAAAGTGTGTGCTTTTGCTCTTGACAACTTGTAGTATGTTGTTCATCTTCAGCCCCTAGGACATAAGTGGGAGAGGTTAGGATGGAGGGAGGGGAATATCAAAGTTGAGGGAAATGGGGACATTAAGGTCTTGAAAATGCGATTTCAGGCAGGGCACAGTGACTCACGCCTGTAATCCTAGCACTCTGGGTGGCCGAGGCGGGCGGATCACCTGAGGTCAGGAGTTTGAGACCAGCCTGGCCAACATGGTGAAACCCCGTCTCTACTGAAAATACAAAAAAATTAGCTAGGCGTGGTGGTGCGTGCCTGTAATCCCCCCTACCTGGAAGGCTGAGGCAGAGAATCTCTGGAACCTGGGAGGCAGAGGCTGCAGTGAGCCGAGATCACGCCACTGCACTCCAGCCTGGGTGACAGAGTCAGACTCCGTCTCAAAAAAAAAAAAAGGATTTCACTACCTGCTAAATTACTAAATCAAAGACAACAAAGACATGATGTGGTATGCCGAATAATGCACAACCCTGCCCCCTCTGCCCCCCCACCCAGATCTCTATTTCCTTATCTCTGTAACTGGTGAATATGTTACCTTACATGGCAAAAGGGACTTTGCAGATGTGATTAAATTAAGAATCTTGACATGAGGATGTTATCCTGGATTAAAGGGTGGACCTGAGGCAATCACACCAGTCCTTATACGAGGGATGAAGTAGGAGTAAAAGAGGAGGCCATGTGATGACTGAAGCAGAGACTGGAGTGATGTGGCCATCAGTGAAGGAGCCAAAGTATGTCTGCAGTAGGAGTTGGAAGAGGCAAAAGATGGAAGCCTGAAGCCCCCACAAGCAATCAGACCTGCTGACACCTTGACTTTAGACCGCTGATACTGGTTTTGGACTTCTGACGTCCAAAACTCTAAGGTAATAAATTTGTGTTGTCTTAAGTCACCAAGTTTGTGGTAACTTGTTACAGCAGTAATATGAAACTAATACACATGTCTACCATGTTGTACATGGGAATTCAGTCAAACCAGCCACATCCACCAGACCAGGGCTCAGCAAACTACAGCCAAATCTAACCTGCCATTATTTGTCTATGGCCTATAAACTAAGAATGGCTTTCTATATTCTTAAACGGTTGAAAAAAGTCAAAAGATTTAATAATATTTTGTAACACATGAAAATTACATGAAATTTGGCTGGGCTCGGTGGCTCATGCCTGTAATCTCAGCACTTTGAGAGGCCGAGGTGGGCAGATCACGAGGTCAGGAGATTGAGACCATCCTGACTAACACGGTGAAACCCCATCTCTACTAAAAATACAAAAGATTAGCCGGGCGTGGTGGCGGGCGCCTGTAGTCCCAGGTACTCAGGAGGCTGAGGCAGGAGAATGGCATGAACTCGGGAGGCAGAGCTCGCAGTGAGCAGAGATCGGGCCGCTGCATTCCAGCCTGGGAGACAGCGAGACTCCATCTCTAAATAAATAAATAAATAAATAAATAAATAAAAGAAAATTACATGAAATTCAAATTTCAATGCCCATAAATAAAGTTTCACTGGGACACAGCCATTTTCTTTCATTTATGCACAGTCATCCCTTGGTATCCACAGGGGATTGGTTCCAGGGTCCCTCCAGATACCAAAATCCACAGATGCTAAAGTCCCCCATTTGGCTCTCCGTATCTGTGAGTCCTGTATCCACAGATGTGGAGGGCCTACTGTATTGGCTGTGGCTGCATCTGTGCTACAATGGCAGAGGTGAGTGACAGAGGCTGTGTGTGGTGCTCTCATCACCTCATACTGCTGCTCCAAGTACTACAAATTGCAGGAATGCAGCATAACTCCACAGTGTATTGAATACCACATGTATCTACCATGGCATTTTAAAAAGTTACAAGTGCAGGCGGGGCGCGGTGGCTCAAGCCTGTAATCCCAGCACTTTGGGAGGCCGAGACGGGCGAATCACGAGGTCAGGAGATCGAGACCATCCTGGCTAACACGGTGAAACCCCGTCTCTACTAAAAAATACAAAAAACTAGCCGGGCAAGGTGGCGGGCGCCTGTAGTCCCAGCTACTCGGGAGGCTGAGGCAGGAGAATGGCGTAAACCCGGGAGGCGGAGCTTGCAGTGAGCTGCGATCCGGCCACTGCACTCCAGCCTGGGCGACAGAGCAAGACTCCGCCTCAAAAAAAAAAAAAGTTACAAGTGCATACATATTGTGTCAAAAGTAAAGAAAGTGGACTTTGAAGGTCTTGCTTTTAAGGTACAATGGAGTGTGGATTACTTAATTACCAAATTAGATGTGGGAACATTGTGTTTATTACACAATGACACCATCACATTGCTACAAGATTATAATGTACATCAACGTTACCAGACTAAGCATTCATCACAATATTCCCAACTCAGAGGAGAGCAATGGCCAGTACAATTTAAATTTTTAAGTAGAATATCTTATTATAGCAAAATTCATTATAAAACTAAAAAAGAGGCCAGGCACATTGGCTCATGCCTGTAATCCCAGCACTTTGGGAGGCTGAGGTGTGTGGATCATGAGGTCAGGAGTTCGAGGTCAGCTTGGCCAACATGGTAAAACCCCATCTCTACTAAAATTACAAAAATTAGCTGGGTGTGGTGGCGCACGTCTGTAATCCCAGCTACTCAGGAGGCTGAGGCAGGAGAATTGCTTGAACCTGGGAGGTGGAGGTTGCAGTGAGCTGAGATCACGCCACTGCACTCCAGCCTGGGCAATAGAGCGAGACTCCATCTAAAAAAGAAAAAAAGTAAAAAATAAAAATAAGCCTGTAGCCAAAGTAAGTTTCTGAGTGGCTCCTTTGTTAGCCAAGCAAGGAAAGTCATTTACTGATATTGAGCTAAATTGTGTTCAGTTGCAGAAGTCAAAGAAATATGTTCAAGAAAAATAAAACCTGTTGAAGACTATTCACCTTTCAGCAAGAACAGTGGCTCCAAGAGTTGAGGACATTGAAAGCAACATCAAAACAAAACAGAAACAAAAACAAACAAACAAAAAAAGGGCAAGGCACAGTGGGTCACACCTGTAATCTCAGCACTTTGAAAGCCTGCGGCAGAAGAATTGCTTGAGCCCAAGAGTTCAGGACCAGCCTGGGCAGCATAGAAATACCTTGCTTCTATAAATAAATAAATAAATAAATAAATAAATAAATAAATAAATATAGCTGGTGTGGTGGTGTGCACCTGTGGTCCCAGCTACTAGGGAGTCTAAGGTGGGAGGATCACTTGAGCCCAGGAGTTTGAGGCTGCAGTGAGCTGTGATCATGCCACTGCACTCTAGCCTGGGTGACAGAGCAAGACCCTGTCTCAAAAACAAAAACAAAAACAAAGCAAATGATTTCAAGTGATTTTCCTTGGTTCCTGATGAATTGAATGTTTGCCGGTATTGCTTAGTTGTTGTTTCTTACTCAAGGAGTCAATGTTGAGTTTAAAGTGACTGAAGAATTGGACCGGGCACGGTGGCTCACGCCTGTAATCTCAGCACTTTGGGAGGCCGACGTGGGCAGATCACTTGAGGTCTGGAGTTTGAGATCAGCCTGGCCAACATGGTAAAACCCTGCCTCTACTAAAAATACAAAAATACACACACACACACACATACACATAAAATTAGCCAGGCATGGTGGCACGCGCCTGTAATCCCAGCTACTCAAGAGGCTGAGGCAGGAGAGTCGATTGAACCTGGGAGGCAGAGGTTGCAGTGAGCCAAGATTGTGCCACTGCACTCCGGATTGGGTGACAGAGCGAGACTCTGTTTAAAAAAAAAAAAAAAAAAATTGGCCTGTGTGTATGGTCTGTGTAGAACAACTGCAGATGGGAGTATTTTCAAAGAAATCAAGAAAATACTAATTCAATTCAGTCTAAAGCAGAATCAGCTAAGATGTATTACAAATATGTATGGAACAGAAAAGGCTTAGACAAATGTACAATACTTATCAAAATGTAAGTTGTTTAAAATCCTATAGTTATTAATTGTATGATTAAACAGTGGGTACTTTGCAAAAAAAAAAATAAAACGAAAAACTTGAATCTACCTTGTGTTATTGTTGACAGCAGTGTCAACAGTGAAGTTCAGCTGGGTGTGGTGGCTCACACCTGTAATTCCAGCACTTTGGGAGGCCAAGGCGGGTGGATCATGAGGTCAGCAGTTCAAGACCAGTCTGGCCAACATGATGAATCCCCATCTCTACTAAAAATACAAAAAAAATAGCTGGGCATGGTGGCAGGCGCCTATAATCCCAGCTACTCAGGAGGCTGAGGCAGAGAATTGCTTGAACCCAGGAGGCGGAGGTTGCAGTGAGCTGAGATGGTGCTACTGCACTCCAGCCTGGGTGACAGAGCAAGACTCCATCTAAAAAAAAAAAAAGAAAAGAAAAGAAAAAACAAAACCGCGAAGTTCATTCACTCTCATGGATTAAACCATTGTTTTGTCAGTTCCATTTTTTTTTTTTCGGAAACATAAGTTAAATATTTCTGACTTGCCCTATGAATAGTAATTCAAAAGTTTAGCAGTGGTGAGGTTTTGAGACTTTCTTGAGCACAGGGCTGAGATTGAAAATTTTCTAGGCCGGGTGCAGTGGCTCACACCTGTAATCTCAGCACTTTGGGAGGCCGAGGCAGGCAGATTAGTTGAGGCCAGGAGTTCAAGACCAGCCTGGCCAACATGGCAAAAACCCATCTATAAATAGCTGGGTGTGGTGCTGCGTGCCTGTAATCCTAGCTACTTGGGAGGCTAAAATTTTAGAAAATTTTCTAAATGAGAAGAACCCCACCCTTGACCACTATTATTGAACATGAATAGTTTTTAAAAATGGCTTTTGCCATAGACTTAGTAATGTTCCTTAATGAATTTAACCTAAAATTATAAGGCAGAACAGTGTTTATACCTGAAACTTGTACCGCAGTAAAGTCATTCAGTGACATTTAACATTGTTTGAATCACAATGTCAAGGTGCTTTAATCACTTCTCGTGCTGTCAAAAGTTAAAAATCCGGATTTATATTCTCACACAAATTTGCGGTGGAAGTATTCTTGTACATGAATGTTCATAGCAGCATTATCTATATAATAACCAAAAAGTGGAAACATCCCCGTTGTCCACCAGTTGATGAATGGATTAACAAAATGTATCCATATGTATCCAAAATGTATCCATCATATCCATATGATGAAATACTATTCAGCCATAAAAAGGAAAGCAGTACTGTAACATGGATGAACCTTGAAAACATTATGGTAAATGAAAGAAGCCAGACAAATGGCCACATATTGTAGACTTCCATTTATATGAAATGTCCAGAATAGGCAAATCCACAGAGATAAAAAGTAGATTAGTGGTTGCCTCAGGCTGGGAAGTTGGGGGGTAGGGGTGGTGGTGACTACTCATGGGTATAAGATTTCTTTTTGAGATGATGGAAATGTTCTGGAATTAGTGGTGATGGTTACACAACTTTGTGAATACACTAAAAACTACTCAATAACACATTTTAAAAGGTGAATTTTATGTTATGTGAATGATATCAACTAAAAAAATAAGATACCTAAAAAAATCAGGTACTCATCCGGAATAGTCATTAAAATCAAAATCATATTTAGAAACACACCTAATTCAGTATCATATATATAATATAGACTATATAATGCATAGTTCTTTATTTAGCTGGTCTTATACATACATATGTGTATATATACATATAAATGCATGCGTTATAGAAATGTAAATAATTTATATAATATTAAGGGTGTTGTGAGAAAGCCCACCAATCTTCATTGAGAAGCGACTCCCAGATCACAGGAGTCCCAGCTAACTTGGCCAAGACAAAGTAGGTTCTGGCAAGCTCCAGGCGCACCCCTGTATATCTTATCCTGATAGGACAGCCCGGAAGTTTATAAGACTTCTACTAACACGTGACCAGCGTAGCCACAGGGAAAAGGTTCAAGGCGCGCTTGTGACGTCATTTCGGCGCGACCCTCTTCTTGGCGTAGAGTCTTGATTGCTCCTGGCAACCATGCCGAAAGTAGTGTCTCGGTCAGTAGTCTGCTCTGACACTCGGGACCGGGAGGAATATGACGACGGCGAGAAGCCCCTCCATGTTTACTACTGTTTGTGCGGCCAGATGGTCCTAGTGCTGGGTGAGTAGCTGGGAACTGCGGGGGCGTCTGCCAGGAGCCAGACTTCGGGTTCTTGAAGGCGAATTTCCTCTGACTGTGATCTGGGAACCACTTCTCGACGAAGATTGGTGGGTTTTCTCTCTCCGACGAAATCCTCCCTACATCCCCGCCCCACTCCAGGGCATTTTTTTCCTGTTTTTTGTTTAGCCTTGTGACTCTATCCAGACCTTCCTCAAAACTAAACTCCTTCAGGAAAACAAAAATAGAAACACAAGCATATTGTATTTCCCTCTCAATCCACTGTCTTCAAAAACTACTGCCTCTAGAAACTTTATAACGTTTCTGCTGGATACCAAGATGCTGCAGTTGCTCTTACGTTACAGCAAACGAAAATAAAACCCTCCCTTGATCCTGTATTCCCCTCCAGCTATAACCCCATTTCGTTGCTTCTTTTATAGCAAAGTTTCTCAAAAGAGTTGCCTATATTGGCTCTCTCTGCATCCTGACTTCTCATTCTCTCCTGACCTCACTTCAGGTAGGCTTTCCTTCCCACCTCATCATTTTAACCGTATTTGGCAGAATTACTAACTGAACTCCATGTTAACAGTTCTAGTGGTCAGTTATCAATGTTCATTTTAATTCTTCTCTCAGTGGCATTTGACAGGTAATCATTTCATTCCTTTTGCAACACGTTTTTTATTTGCTTCCAAGACTTCATACTCACCTGATTTTCCTCCTACCTCAGATTTTTCCCCTTCTTCTTCTTCTTCTTTTTTTTTTTTTTTTTTTTCCTTTTTTTATTGAGATGGAGTCTCACTCTGCCGCCCAGGTTGGAGTGCAGTGGCGCAGTCTCGGCTCACTGAAACCTCTGCCTCCCGGATTCAAGTGATTCTCCAGCCTCAGCCTCCTGAGTAGCTGGGATTACAGGCGCCCGCCACCACGCCCGGCTAATTTTTGTATTTTTAATAGAGACAGGGTTTCACTACGTTGGCCAGACTGGTCTCCAACTCCTGACCTCAGGTGACCCACCCGCCTCAGCCTCCCAAAGTGCTGGGATTACAGGCGTGAGCCACCACGCCTGGCCTTAGATTTTTCCCCTTCTTTTCTGGCTCCCTTTTCTCTCTCAGATTTTTAGGCATTCCAAGGCCCTATAGCTCAGTACTCTCACCTATTCTCACTCTGTACCCACCCCCTAGGTGATCTCATTCATTCCCAAGCTTTAAATACAACCGACGTGCTGGTAACTCCCAGATGTTCATCTTTAACCTGCATCTCTCCTGAGACTCCAATTGCCTATTCAACATCTCCACTTGAATGTCTAATGGGCCTCTCAAATATATCGTGCTGAAAATTGAATTCATGGCCCTCTACACCCGCTCTCCAATTGTTTCTCTTACAGTCATCCCTATTGCAGTCAGTAGTACCACTATTCATCCAGTATCTCAGACCAAAACCTGGAATCAGTCTTGACTTCTCTCTGTCACATACCTTACATCTGTCCAGTCCATAAGGAAATCCTGCAGGTGCTTTCATGAAAATGTATGCAGAATCTGACTGCTTCTTTTCACCTCCATTCCTTTTTTTTTTTCTGAGAGAGTCTCACTCTGTCACCCAGGCAGGAGTGCTGTGGCACGGTCTCAGCTCACTGCAACCTCCGCCTCCCGGGTTCAAGCGATTCTCCTGCCTCAGCCTCCCAAGTAGTACGCGCCACCAGGCCTGGCTAATTTTTTTTTTTTGAGACGGAGTTTCGCTCTTCTTGCCCAGGCTGGAGTGCAATGGTGCAATCTCAGCTCACTGCAACTTCTGCCTCCCAGGTTCAAGCGATTCTCCTGCCTTAGCCTCCCTACTAGCTGGGATTACAGGCATGTGCCACCACAGCCGGCTAATTTTGTATTTTTAGTAGAGACAGGGTTTCACTGTGTTGGCCAGGCTGGTCTTGAACTCCTGACCTCAAGTGATCCACCCACCTAGGCCTCCCAAAGTGTTGGGATTACAGGCGTGAGCCACTGCGGCCAGCCCACCACCTCCACTTCTAACACTGTAGTCCAAGCTACTACCATCTTTCACCTGGATGGGCACAATAGTCTCTTGCTCTCGCTGCTTCCACTGTTTTCTACATAGTAGCTAGAGTCCTGTTCAAAACCAATGGTTTTTTTTTTTTTTTTTTTTTTTTTTTTGAGACGGAGTCTCGCTCTGTCACCCAAGCTGGAGTGCACTGGCCAGATCTCAGCTCACTGCAAGCTCCGCCTCCCGGGTTCACGCCATTCTCCTGCCTCAGCCTCCCGAGTAGCTGGGACTACAGGCGCCCGCCACCTCGCCCGGCTAGTTTTTTGTATTTTTTAGTAGAGACGGGGTTTCACCGTGTTAGCCAGGATGGTCTCGATCTCCTGACCTTGTGATCCGCCCGTCTCGGCCTCCCAAAGTGCTGGGATTACAGGCTTGAGCCACCGCGCCTGGCCAAAACCAATGGTTTTATATAACACTGAGAATAAAACCAAAGTCCATCCATACCAAAACCCTTGATCAGGCCTGTGGCTACCTCTCAGGCTTCATCCCCTAACAGTCTTCCCCTTGCTCATTGCACTTCAGCCACAGTGGCCTTTTTGCTTTTTCTCCATCATGTCAAAAGTGTTCTGGCCCCCAGTGCCTTTGGAATTGGTATTTCTTCTGCCCCAAAAACTTTTCCCTCAGTCCCTCCTTACTTCATTCAGGTCTCTGCTGAAATGTCATTTCCTTAGAGAACCCTTCCCTGATTACCTTATCTAAAACAGCATCCCTGTCACTTTGTCCTCTTACCCTGCTTAATATTTAGCACTTAACCATTGCCCAAGATCATATTATAATTATTGTAAAATATGTTGCCGCTTCCACTGGAATGTAAGCTGCATCAGGGCCGGGAATTTTTTTTTTTGTTGAAACAGTGTCTAGCTCTTGTAGCCCAGGCTGGAGTGCAATGGCGTGATCTCAGCTCACTGTAACCTCCATCTTCTGGGTTCAAGCGATTCTCCTGCCTCAGCCTCCCAAGTAGCTGGGATTACAGGCATGCACCACCATGCCCAGCTAATTTTGTATTTTTTTAGTGGAGACGGGGTTTCTCCATGTTGGTCAGGCCAGTCGTGAACTCCCGACCTCAGGTGATCTGCCGGCCTCGGCCTCCCAAAGTGCTGGGATACAGGCGTGAGCCACCGCGCCTGGCTAATTTTTGTATTTTTAGTAGAAATGGGGTTCCACCATGTTGGCCAGGCTGGTCTCGAACTCCTGACCTCAGGTGATCCACCTGCCTTGGCTTCCCAAAGTGCTGGGATTACAGGCGTGAGCCACCGTGCCTGGCCACGGGGGAGACTTTATCTGCTTTGTTGTTTGCTGAATCTTCAGCACAGTGTTAGAACAGTGCCTGCTACCTAGAGGGCCCTCACATATTTATTGAAGAAATTAATTCTTGGTAAGGAGGTGTGGTGGAAACAGCATGGGCTTTTGAATCACTTAGAGTTGGATCTGAATTCTTGTTCTGCTTCTTATTAGATGCATGGTGTATCTCTTACCCTTTTTAACTTCAGTTCCTTCATCTTTAAAACAGGAACAACAAATCTCTACTTTAACCATTCATTGTGAAGAGTAAATGAGCTGACGTGTAAAGTGCCTAATGTTCTCTAACTCCTCTCTTCACCTCTTCTATTCATCTTGAATTACTCTGACCACTTGACTTTCTCGGTTATCCTTTAGGTATTTAATTTGCATTACATAAATTTTCTTTTTTTTCTTTTTCTTTTTTTTTTTTTTTTTTTTGTGAGAGACGGAGTCTTGCTCTGTTGCCCAGGCAGGAGTGCAGTGGTATGATCCCAGCTCACTGCAACCCTCTGCCTCCCAGGTTCAAGTGATTCTTCTGCCTCAGCTTCCCAAGTAGCTGAGACTACAGGTGTGTGCCACCATGCCCCGCTAATTTTTTGTATTTTTAGTAGAGACAGGGTTTCACTATATATTGGCCAGGCTGGTCTCGAACTCCTGACCTCAGGTGATCCACCTGCCACCTCAGCCTCCCAAAGTGCTGGATTACAGGCGTGAGCCACCGCACCTGACCCATTGTATCAATTTTCAGTCTGCTTTACAACTGTACCTGATTTGTTTACTGTGTTTTCATTGTTTTCAGATTAAAATTCCTCCAACTAGGATGGATCATTTGTATACCATATAATCATTTACCCTCCCCCCCCCCTTTTTTTTTGGACGGAGTCTTGCTCTGTTGCCCAGGCTGGAGTGCAATGGCGTGATATTGGCTCACAGCAACCTCTGCCTCCTGGGTTCAAGTGATTCTCTTGCCTCAGCCTCCCAAGTGGGCCAGGCTGGTCTTGAACTACTCCCTCCCAGCTGGGCCAGGCTGGTCTTGAACTACTGACCTCAGGTGATCTGCCCATCTTGGCCTCTCAAAGTGCTGGGATTACAGGTGTGAGCCACCTCGCCTGGCCTCTTTTTTTTTGTTTGTTTTTTTAAACAGAGACAGGGTCTCGCTGTGTTGCCCAGGCAGGAGTACAGTGGCTATTCACAGGCAGAATCATGGGACATGACAGCATTGCACCGCTGGTCTCAAGCAATCGCCCTGCCTCATTCTTCTGAGTAGCTGGGACTATAGGTGCATGCCACCACGCCCAGCCTCTCTCCTTTTCTTAGCGCACACCCACTTTTCCCAGTGCTTCCTCATAGGCGTTCCAGTATGCTTGATTGTGTCTTCTGATTCTGATGCATTATAACACAAACCAAATGCACTATGATCACAGAAATATTCATAGAAACCTTAATTACAGTACTGGGAAGGACTTTTGAGATAATGTCATCTACTCATCTTTCAAATGAGGCAAAAGTCTCTGAAGGAAGAAGTGATTTGCCAAAGATCACCAGGGTAGTAGCAGAGCTGGGACCATATACCAAGGTCTCCTGATAGAAAGTCAGTTTTAGTTGGAACGTTCAATGATAGGTTTCAATAAGCATAGTAATTGTAGTAGAAAATTTTAGTGCTAGGGACCCCACTCAGAACTTCTCAGGATATTTTGCAGTGACTCATTTCCTATATTTTGCCGTGACTCTAGTGACCAAATCTCTCCATTCCTTCAGACTGCCAGTTAGAGAAATTGCCCATGAGGCCCCGGGACCGGTCCCGTGTGATTGATGCTGCCAAACATGCCCATAAGTTTTGTAACACAGAAGACGAGGAGACTATGTATCTGCGGAGGTAAGAGGTTGATGCTCCCTGTTTAGGATTTCCCTATTGTGTTGGAGTCTGTTTCTGAATAATATAAATATCACATCTATTGCTGAACAGGTCAGTTGGGCCCAATACTTTGACATTTGTAGTGGTTTTCTAACTTCTGTTAATGTAGTAATATCTTTATTGTGCTTTGTTGAAATGGTGCTCAGATGTGATTCCATTGCTTTTTTTTTTTTTTTTTTTTTTTTGAGATAGAGTCTCGCTCACTCTGCTGCTCAGGCTGGAGTGCAGTGGTGTGACCTCGGTTTACCACAACCTCCACCTCCCAGATTCAAGCAACTCTGTTACCTCAGCTTCCCTGGTAGCTGGAATGACAGGCATGCACCACCACACCCAGCTACTTTTTGTATTTTTAGTAGAGACAAGGTGTCACCATGTTGGCCAGGCTGGTCTCGAACTCCTGTCCTCAAGTGATCCTCCCTCTTTGGCCTCCCAAAGTGCTGGGTTTACAGGCGTAAGCCACTGTGCCCGGCCCCTCCATTGCTGTTTGATAGCTGTAGTTTGTTTACAATGTACAGGTTTGAATGAGTTCATTCAACCTGTAATCTTGTGGAGCATACCATGTGCCAGGCACTGAGCTAGGTACTGGATCTGCGAAGATGAATAAGGTATGATTTTTACCATTAAAGAGCTCGTGACTTTGAGGGAATGACTCCTGTTGTGATGGTCTTCTGAACACAAGGAAAAGCAGGTAGGAGTGGGTCATTTGTCCTGAATGGTGGCCAGGAAAGTCTTCAAAAGATGATGGCATTTGTGTTTAGCCTGAACTAGGATTTCACCAAGTAGATGAAGGGAATGAAGAGCATTCTGGGTGGAAGGAATATGGAAGCATTAAAAACATCAAACATGGTGTGCTTTAGAAACCTGAATTGTCCTTTGTGACTGGAGCACAGGTTACTTTACAGGAAGGGGTTGATGCATACCAGGGTGAGGACAGAGTAAAGTACTGAAGTGGTCAAGTTTGGCCTTAATATGTAGGCAATGAAGAGCCATCTCCGTTTTTTGTTTTTTTTTTTTGGACAGCGTTTTGCTCTTGTTGCCCAGACTGGAGTGCAATGGTGTGATCTTGGCTCACTGCAACCTCCACCTCCCAAGTTCAAGTGATTCTCCTGCCTCAGCCTCCCGAGTAGCTGGGATTACAGGCACCTGCCACCACACCTGGCTAATTTTTTGTATTTTTAGTAGAGATGGGGTTTCACTATGTTGGCCAGGCTGGTCTCGAAATTCTGACCTCAGGTGATGCACCTGCCTCTGCCTCCCAAAGTGCTGGGATTAGAGGCGTGAGCCACTGCACCCAGCCCATCTCTGTTTTTTAAGCAGTGGTGTGATGTGGTTAGCTCTGTTTTAGATTTGGGAGTCCTTGGTATATATGGGAAATTGAAACCTGGGAAGGGATAAAATTACAGAGTGTGGAGCAAGCAGGGAGGACTGAATATTTAAAAGGCAGACAAAAGAATTGGAACAGAACCAGAAGAACCTGGTGATGCGGAAAACAGAGGAGAGAGTATCAAGAAGTGTGTGTGGGTGTGACTAGGGAATGGTTACCAGCAGGTGCTAGAAGTCATGGAAAGGTCAATCCTAGGGAATTAAAATATCCATCCATTCATGCAACAAATATTTCATTTACTGAGTTCTTACTGTGTTCCAGATACTATCCTAGAAGTCTGGAATATTCCAGTGTATTAGTTTTCTAGAGCTGCCATAATAAAGTACTACAGCCTGGGTGTGGTGGCTCACACCTGTAATCCCAGCACTTTGGGAGGCTGAGGTGGGTGGATCACTTGAGACCGGGAGTTCGTAGTGAACTCCCATCTTTACTAGAAATACAAAATTTAGTTGGGCATGGTGGTGCATGTGCCTGTAATCCCAGTTACTCGGGATGCTGGGATAGGAGAATTGCTTGAATGGGGAGGCAGAGGTTGCAGTGAGCTGAGATTGTGCCACTGTACTCCAGCCTGGGTGACAGAGTAAGACTCTGTCTCAAAAAGTAAAAAAAATAAAGTACTACAAACTGGGTGGCCTAAAACAATAGAAATTGTTTAATAGTTGTAGAGGCTAGAAGTCTGAAATCAAGGTGTTGGTAAGTCCATGCTGTCTCTCAAGATTGTAGGGGAGAATCCTTCCTTGCCTCATTCCTGGTTTTTGGCGTTTACCAGCAATCCTTGGCATTCCTTGGCTTGTAATGTAAATGCATCACTCCAGTCACTGCTTGTATCGTCACATGGCATTGTCCCTTTGCCTGTTCTTTTCTTAGAAGGGCACCAATCATATTGGATTAAGGGCCCATCCTCCTCCAGTATGACATTATTTTAACTTAACTAACTGTATCTGCAACATCACTATTTCCAAATAAGGTCACATTCCGAGGTTCCTGGATGGATGTGAATTTTTTTTCTTTTTTCTTTCTTTTTTTTTTTTTGAGATGGTGCGTGCTACCATGCCTGGCTAGTTTTTGTATTTTTAGTAGATACGGGTTTTCACCATGTTGGCCGGGCTGGTCTCAAACTCTTGGACTCAAGTGATCCTCCCACCTTGGTCTCCCAAAGTGCTGGGATCACAGGCATGAGCCACTGTGCTCGGCCAGAATGTGAATTTTTAAGGGTCACTATCTAATCCAGTACAACCAGTAAACAACAAAGAATCTTGCCCTTATGAAACTTTAGTGTTGAACCAGAAAAAGCTATAGGCTGACATCTAGCTACGTGTTTTCTTTCTTTCTTTCTTTCTTTCTTTCTTTCTTTCTTTCTTTCTTTCTTTCTTTCTTTCTTTCTTTCTTTCTTTCTTTCTTTCTTTCTTTCTTTCTTTCTTTCTCTCTCTCTCTCTCTCTCTCTCTCTCTCTCTCTCTCTCTCTCTTTCTTTCTTTCTGTCTCTTTCTTTCTTTCCTTTCTTCCTTTCTTTCTTTCTTTCTTTTCTTTCTTTTCTTTCTTTTCTTTCCTTTCTTTCTTTTCTTTCTTTCGGAGTCTCACTCTGTCGCCCAAACTGGAGTGCAGTGACGCGATCTCAGCTCACTGCAACCTCTGTCTCCTGGGTTCAAGTTATCCTCCTACCTCAGCCACCCATGTAGCTAGGATTACGGTTGTGCACCACCATGCCTGGCTACTTTTTGTATTTTTGGTAGAGACAGGGTTTCACCATGTGAAGCTGCTCTTGTGAGCCTCCTTCTCCTTCTTTGGCCTTCTCAATCCTTTGGATTCTTTTTCTTCTGCGTGCCCCTCAAGTATTGGTATTCCACACGGTTCTGATCTTGCTTTTGTCCCTGCTCTCTTTATGCCTTCCTTGGGCATTCTTGTCACCTTACATGGCATTAGTTACACTTATGCTGATGATAAAATCTAAATCTGCCTACTGTGCCTTCCTGTATCCCAGAACTGTATAGCCAGTTGCCTACTCTACCTCTTTACCTGATGTCCTACCTTTCAGATCCAACATGATGAAGGCCAAACTCATCATTTCTCTACTGTGGACAATACCACAGATTGATTCACTCAGCACCACTCTGACACTCTTCTGCTACACCCTCTTATACATGAGTGTCTGTAAAGTTAGGGTGCATATTCCAGTCCCCTTCCCCACAACAACTAAGATTCTGAATATGACTTAGCTTTGGCCAAGCAAAAAAGATGGAAGTAGATGTCAGTTGATGGGTGACCTCAAGCCTTTTTTACCCTTTTATCCTTATTCCATCCTGCTTCTTAGGAAATGGACATGATAATTGGAGTACTAGCAGCCAGTCTGGGACTGGGAAGGAGAGGCCACAAGAATTGCAGAGCCTTTGCCCTGCTATCCTTGGGTCTCAACCAGTGCTCAGAACTGCCTTCCTCCTGATGTCTTTTACATGAGAGAACAAGCTCTTTTGTTGAAGCCATTGCAGTCAGGTCTCTATTACTATTAGTCAAATACTAGTCCTTCTTTTCCTTCTTCTTATGATGACACCAGGATTCATGCAGTGGCCCCAGCCAGAAATCTAGGAGTCAGTCCCTCTTTGTCTCATCTGTCCCCACCACCCCACCAGCCCCTGCATACATCTAGTCACTCGCCACGTACTGTCGATTCTGCCTTCTAGTCTCTTTTGTGGCTGCCTCCTCCTGTTCAGCCCTGCTGCACTGCCGTTATTCCAGTACCCAGAATCACTTGCTTAGACTACTGAGGTGGCCTCTTACCTGGTCTTTTGGTCTATAGTTCTGCTCTTCTTCAGTCTATCCTCTACTGCTTGAATTATCTGAAATACACATTATGTCAGTCACCTGCTTCAAATCTGTTAGTGACTCTTTATCACTTATAGCAATGCCTTTCAAACATTTTTAGATGAAAAATCCTTTCTTTAATTGAATTCTTACCCAGAAGTATAAATAAATAAGACTGATAAGCGGAAAGCTGTTCTGAGTGGGGAGGAGTCTAGCCCAATCCATTAAGGACTCCTCCCTCCTCCCCATCTGATTTCATTTAGGGATCATTGTGGAGTACAAGGAAAACACTCCTAGTTGGCTGGATAAAAATCTAAGCCTGAATGCACTCTATGATCTGTCCGTTCTCATCTTCTAGTACTCTCTTATTTTTTTTTTTTTTAAAGAACAAACATTTATCATTTTATATCTTTTCAGCAATTCAAGAGCAAGCTTAGCTAGGTTGTTCTGGTCTCATGAAGCTGCGATTAAGAAGATGACCATGTAAACAGTCATCTGAAGTCTTTTTTTTTTTTTTTTTTGAGACAGGGTCTCACTCTGTCACCCAGGCTAGAGTGCAGTGGCACAATCACAGCTCACTGCAGCCTCGATCTCCTGGGCTCAAGTGATCCTCCCACCTCAGCCTCCTGAGTAGCTGGGACCATAGGCATGTGCCACCATGCCTGGCTAATTTTTAATTTTTTTTGTAAAGACAGGGTCTTCCTATGTTGCCCAGGCTGTTCCTGAATTCCTAGGCTCAAGCAGTCCCCCTGCCTTGTCCTCCCACAGTGCTGGGATTACAGGTGTGAGCCACCATGCCTGGCCTGAAATCTTGATTAGGGCTGGAGATTCCTCTTCCTACCATGGTAGGCAGCTGAGTGCTAACTGTTGGCAAGAAGCCTCAGTTTCTCACCACAGGGATCTTTCCATAAGGCTGCTTGAGTATCCTCATGACATGGCAGCTGGATTCCCACAATGTAAGTGATTCAGGAGAGCAAGGCAAAAGCCGCAGTGTGTTTTATGGCTATGACTCAGAAGGCATGCACAGTTGTTTCTGTGATGTCCTTTTGGTGTCACAAGTCAGTGCTATTCATTGTGGGAGGTGACTGTACAAGGGTGTTAGTACCAGGGACAAGGATCATTGGGGGCCACCTTAGAGGCTAGCTACCACAGCCAGAATGGAGAATTTTTTTTTTTTCTTGAGATGAAGTCTCACTCTGTTACCCAGGCTGGAGTGCAGTGGCGCAATCTCGGTTCACTGCAACCTCCACCTCCTGGGTTAAAGTGATTCTCCTGCCTCAGCCTCCCGAGTAGCTGGGATTATAGGCATGCACCACCATGCCTGGCTAATTTTTGTATTTTCAGTAGAGACAGGGTTTCACCATGTTGGCCAGGCTGATCTCGAACTTCTGACCTCAAATGATCCACCCGCTTTGGCCTCCCAAAGTGTTGGGATTACAGGCGTGAGCCATTGTGCCCGGCCGAGAATGTTTTGTTTTGTTTTTGGTCACTGAGTCTTCCCTATCTCATATATTCCTTGAGATTCAGGATAGGAAAGAAAATCAAGCTCAATTATCCCAAACATCTAGCTCATATTAATCACTTCTTTATAGTCATACCACTTGAAATTCTTACCTCATTTACATTAAAGTCTCATTTCAATAAGATGAACTTTTTGAGAGCAGGAACCCTGCCTTATTTTTCTGAAACCCTTAAGACAGACATCTTGCCTGCTTCTTGGCACATAGTTAGAAATAGATACATTTTTATAAACTTGACAAAATCCAGTTTGTCATTGGTACTTGAAGATTAACTCATTGAGAAATATGCAGCCTCATTTATTTGATATTTCTATGCGTTTTGAAAGCTTGAACTTATGGGATTGGCTGACTTCAGGATTCTAGGAGAAGTTCATTCTCCGTGTGGTGAATCTCTCCCTTTAGTATGGGGTTGAATTTAGTCCCAGTGGGACCAGACAGGTTATACAGAACCAATAATATTGTTAGTGCTCTGGTCCCGTGATGTCAGTGAATTGGAGCACCTTTGACATAAGTAATACTTGTAAATGGAGAGGCAGAATGTTAAAGATGATGGTCAGCACGGTCTGTATAGTTATATCCCAAGCAGTACCACTTTGTGACTTTGGGCGAGTAATCTTTTAGGCCCCCAATTTCCTTATCCTTCAATTGGGAAAATAATACCCATGTGTTGTCAAAGAGCAACTGGAAGTCTCCTACAGTACCAGAAAGACCGTAAATAGTTATAATGACTTTGGAGAGCACTTTGGCAACATCCAGTATAGCTAAAGATGCATATAATGTATGCCTTAGCAATTCTACTTTTCATGTACACCTTAGCAAAGTGATTCTCAGCCTTCGCTGTGTGCCAGAATCATCTGGAGGAGTTTTTGTTTTGTTTTGTTTTTTAATTCGTATGCCTCAGCTTTACCCTCAGAGACTCAGAGATTTCGTTTCTGTTTTCCTTTTTTTTTTTTGAGACAGAGTCTCACTCTGTTACCCAGGCTGGAATGCAATGGCACGATCTCTGTTCACTGCAACCTCCACCTCCCGGGTTCAAGCAATTCTTCCACTTCAGCCTCCTGAGTAGCTGGGATTACAGGCACCCACCATCATGCCTGGTTAATTTTTGTAGAGACAGGGTTTCACCATGTTGGCCAGGCTGGTCTTGAACTCCTGACCTCAGGTGATCTGCGTACCTCAGCCTCCCAAAGTGCTGGGATTACAGGCGTGAGCCACCGCACCCAGCCGAGATTTAGTTTCTTTTAAATTGAGTTATAATCTACATACCATAAAAGTCACCATTTTAAAGTGTATGATTCAGTGGTTTTAGTATGTTTGCAAGGTTGTGCAAAAGATTGGACACCTCTGCCCTAGAGAAAGGAATGCTGCACAGAGGCCAAGAAAAGGCTGAACAGACAGGCCTTGCTGGGTTTAGATCATGTGCTTTTCATCCAATCACATTTCTACATGGTTGTCAATCATGTCTCTAACAAAGCTTCCATAAAAACCCAGGAGGGCAGGGTTTAGGAAGCTTCTGGATGGCTGAATATGTGGAGTTTCCTGAAGGTTGGTGTGCCCAGGGAGGGCATGGAAGCTCCACACCACTTGCCCCTTACTCACCCTGCGCATCTCTTCTCTGTATCCTTTGTGATATCCTCTATAGTTAACTGATAAACATTAACTATTTCCCTGAGTTCTGTGAGCCACACTAGCAAATTAATCGAACCCAAAGAGGGGGTCGTGGGAACCCCAACTTGAAGCTAGTTGGTCAGAAGTTCTGGAGGCCTGGCTTGGCATGGCAGCTCATGCCAGTAATCCCAGAACTCTGGGAGGCCAAAGGGGGCAGATCACTTGAGGTCAGGGGTTCAAGACCAGCCTGGCCAACATGGCGAAACCCTGTCTCTACAAAAAAAATTACAAAAATTAGCAGGGCAGCTGGGTGCGGTGGCTTATACCTATAATCCCAGCACTTTGGGAGGCTGAGGCAGGTGGATCATGAGGTCTGGAGATCGAGACCATCCTGACTAACACGGTGAAACCCCATCTCTACTAAGAATACAAAAAATTAGCCGGGTGTGGTGGCACACACCTGTAGTCCCAGCTACTCGGGAGGCTGAGGCAGGAGAATCGCTTGAACCTGGGAGGCGGAGATTGCAATTTGCCGAGATGTGCCATTGCACTCCAACCTGGGTCACAGAGCGAGACTCAGTCTTAAAAAAAAAAAAAAGTTTTGGAAGCCTGGACTTGCGACTGGTATCTGGTTGGTGGCGGGTCTTGGGGTCCAAGCCCTCAACCTGTGGTATCTGACACTGTGTCCGAGTAGACAGTGTCAGAACTGAATTGGAGGACACCTAGCTGGCATCCATTTATTGGAGTATGGGGTTTTCTCCACACACATTTGGTCACAGAAGTCGTCTTCTGTGTTGAGGGTTGTTGTGGTATGAGATCAGAGGAAAAACCCAGTTCGACAGAGTTTTTCCCAAACAACTGGCATTCACCAATAGACCATCTGCCTCAGTTGTACTGCCTGCCTGCCCGCTTCATCGTTCCTCCCTCCTCTCTGCCCTGGCCTTCAAGTTGGAGGGGAACCTTAGGAAGGATGGGGAAACAGAGGAAGTAGATAGAAATTTTTTTTTTTTTTTTTTTTTTTTTTTTTTTTTTTTTTTTTTTTTTTTTTGAGACGGAGTTTTACTCTTGTTGCCCAGGCTGGAATGCAGTGTTGCAATCTCGGCTCACTGCAATCTCCGCCTCCTGGGTTCAAGCGATTCTCCTGCCTCAGCCTCCTGAGTAGCTGGGATTACAGGCACGTACCACCATGCCTGGCTAATTTTTTGTATTTAGTAGAGATGGGGTTTCACCATGTTGGTCAGACTGGTCTCGAGCTCCTGACCTCAGGTGATCCACCCGCCTTGGCCTCCCAAAGTGCTGGGATTATAGATGTGAGCCACTGCGCCCGGCCCCCATTTTTAAATTGGTGTATTTGTCTTTCTGTTGTTTAGTTGTAAGAATTCTATATTATGCATACTAGTCCCTTATCATATATATGATTTGCAAATATTTTATTTCATTCTGTGAATTGTTTTCTCACTTTTCTGATGATATTCGTTAAAGCACACAAGTTTTAAATTTTTATCATCCTATTTATCTGATTTTTGTCTTCCATTGCTTGTGCTTTGGGCGTCATATCTAAGAAATGGCCAGGCATGGTGGCTCACGCTTGTAATCCCAGCACTTTGGGAGGCCGAGGTGGGTGAATCATTTGAGGCCAGGAGTTTGAAACTAGCCTGGCCAACATGGCGAAACCCCATCTCTACTAAAAATATAAAAATTAACCAGGCGTGGTGGTGCACACTTGTAGTCTCAGCTACTTGGGGCTGAGGTAGAAGAGAATCGCTTGAACCCGGTAGGTAGGTGGAGGTTGTAGTGAGCCAGCCGAGATCGTACCACTGTACTCCAGACTGGGTGACACAGCCTGAATCTGTTTCAAAAATAAAGAAGAAATGTTTGCCTAATCCAAGCATATGAAGATTTGCAGCTGTGTTTTCTTCTAAGAGTTTTATAATTTTACTACTTACATGTAGGTCTTTGATTCATTTTGAGTTAATTTTTGTGTATAGTAGGGGGCTAAATTTATCCTTTTGCATGTGGCTATCTAGTTGTCCCAGGACCTTTTGTTAAAAAGACTGGGTTTTTCTCCCTTAATGGTCTTGGCACCCTTGTTGAAAATCAGTTAACCATATATGTATGGGTTTATTTTAGACTCTCAGTTCTATTCCATTGACCTGTATGTCTGTCCTTATGCCAGTACCACCCTGTCTTTATTACTGTAGCTTTTTAGTCAGTTTTGAAATTGGGAAGTGTGAGTTCTCCAACTTTGTTTTTGTTTTTCAAGATTGCTTTGGCTGTACTGGATTTCTTCCAATTCCATATTAATTTTAGGATCAGCTTAAATTTCTGTGAAAAAGCCAGCTGGAATTTTGAAAGGGATTGTGTTGAATCTGGAAATTCTTTCGAGGAATATTGGCACCTTAACAATATTAAGTCTTCCAATCCATGAACATCAAAATGTGTTTACATTTATTTAGGTCTTCTTTAATTTCTTTTGGTAATACTTTTTAGTTTTCAGTGTACATTTCTTGCACTTCTTTTGTTAAATTTATTCTAAGTGTTGAATAGAAGTAGTGAGAGTGGCATATTTATCTTGTTCCTGATTTTAGGGGGAAAGCTTTCAGTCTTTCACCATGAAGTATGATGTTAGTTTATGTGGTGTTATGATTTGAATGTGTTCCCCAAAAGTTCATGTATTGGAAACTTAATCTGTCTGTCCTATGAATGAATTAATGAGGCTCTGCTCTTATGCATGGATTAATGTTGCTGGCATGTGAGTAGGTCTGTTATTGCAGGAGCAGCTTTGTTTTAAAACCAAGCTTTCTCACACTCACTTGCCCTTCCGCCATGTTATGATGCAGCATGAAGGCCCTTGCCCAACGCCAGAGCCATGCTCTTATGCTTCCCAGCTTTCAGAACTGTGAGAAATCAATTTCTTTTATTTATAAATTATCCAGTCTGTGGTATTATGTTACAGCAACAGAAAATGCACTAAGACGCAGGTAAACAGATGTGGGTTTTTCAGAGATGTCCTTTATTAGGTAGAGGAAGTTCCCTTCTATTCTTAGTATATTGAAGGGATTTTGAATTTTGTCAAGCACTTTTTCTATGTGTCTATTGAAATGATTATGTTTTTCTCTTTCATTCTATCAATATGATGTGTTAAATTCTTTTTAGCTTTATTGAGGTATAATTGACAAAAATTGTATGTGTTTAAGGGATACAGCTTGATATTTTGATATACATGTACATTGTGAAATATCACCACAATTAAGCTAATTAATGTATCTGTCACCTCACAGTTACCATTTTCTTTGTGTGTGTAGGTAGTGAGAATACTTAAAAAATTTAGAATGTACAATACAGTATTGTTAACTATAGTTATGATGCTGTACATTAGATCTCCAAAACTTACTTATCTTACGTAACAGAAACTTTATACCTGTTGAACAACAACCTCCCATTTCCTCCACCTTCAGCCCCTGGCAATCACCATTCTACTCTCTGCTTCTGTTGAGTTTGACTATTTTAGATTCCACAAACAAGTGAGGTCATGCAGTATTTGTCGTTCTGTGTTTTGCTTATTTCACTTAGCATAATGTTCTCCAAGTCCATCCATATTATCACAAATGTCAGGATTTCCTTCTTTTCGTAAGGTTGAATAATGTTCTGTTGTGTGTGCATGTGTGCGTGCGTGCCACCTTTTCTTTATCCATTTAGCCATTGATAGACATTTAGGTTGCTTCCATATCTTGGCTATTGTGAATAATGCTGCAATGAGCATGGGAATGCACATATCTCTTTGAGATACTGAACTCATTTCCTTTGGATATATACCAAGAAGTGGGATTGCTGGATCATAGGGTAGTTCTCTAATTTTCTGAGGAATATCCCATACTGTGTTCTATAATGGCTGTACTAATTTACATTTTCACCAGCACACCAGCAGTGTGTAAGGGTTCCCTTTTCTCCACATCCTCCCTAACACTTAACTTTTGTCTTTTTTTTTTTTCTGAGACAGAGTCTTACTCTGTCACCAGGCTGGAGTGCAGTGGTACAATTTCGGCTCATTGCAATCTCCACCTCCCGAGTTCAAGTGATTCCCCTGCCTCATCCTCCCTAGTAGCTGGGACTACAGGTGCATGCCAACATGCCTGGCTAATTTTTTGTATTTTAGTAGAGATGGAGTTTCACCATGTTGGCCAGGATGGTCTCGATCTCCTGACCTTGTGATCCACCTGCTTTGGCCTCCCACAGTGCTGGGATTACAGGCATGAGCCACTGCACCCAGCCTTGTCTTTTTGATAATAGCCATTCTAACTACTGGAGTGAAGGGATATCTCATTATGATTTTTTTTTTTTTTTTTTTTGAGACAGGGTCTCACTCTGTTGCCCAGGGTGAAGTGCAGTGGTGCAAGCTTGGCTCACTGCAACCTCCACTTCCCAGGTTCAAGCGATTCTCCTGCCTCAGCCTCCCAAGTAGCTGGGATTACAGGTGTGTGCCACAACACCCGGCTAATTTTTGTATTTTGAGTAGAGACAGGGTTTCACCATGTTGACCAGGCTGGTCTCGAACTCCTGGCCTCAAGTGATCTGCCCATCTTGGCCTCCGAAAGTGCTGGCATTCCAGGCGTGAGCCACCACGTCTGTCCCTCATTATGGTTTTGATTTGCATTTCCCTGATGATTAGTCTTTTCATATACCTGTTGGCCATTTGTATGTCTTGGAGAAATGTCTATTCAGGTCATTGCCCATTTAAAAACTCAGGTTAATTATTTATTTGCTATTGAGTTGTATGAATTATTATGTGAGAAAAGAAGATTGGTTTGACCACAGAAAAACCTAAAATTTCCACATGGTGGAAAAAGTCAAAGACAAATGACAAACTAGAGAATAAACAAGTCCCCTTCATTATTTGCAAGATTCCTTAATGTAAAATTAAAAGGTAACTGAATAAACAAAGGACATGAACTAACAGTTCGAAACAAAGAAAATGCAAATGACTATTAAATATATGAAAAGAGTGTAACTTTACTCCTAAAAAAAGAAATGCAAATTAAAAGATTCCATTTTTCACATATGAGAATGGCAGTGATGCAATTTAATGGCATGCAGTGTTTGTGAGACTATAAGGAAACAGGAACTCTCAGTATATTGGTAGTGTGAGTCTAAATTGGTTCAACTTCTATAGAGAGAAATTTGGCAGCATCTACCAGAATTTAAAATGTACACACTTCTAGGAATTCATCCAACACGTAAAAGACATTTTGGTTCATCTATACAAAGGAATACAATGTGGTCCTTGTAAAGAATGAAGTAGCTCTTTATCTGTTGATAGGAATATATATATATATATATATATATATATATATATATTTAACCAAGTTATATTTTTAAGTGAACGAAAGTAGAGAACACTGTATATTTGTTTAAAAAAGGAAAAAAAATATTTTCTTTATGTACCATTCGGAGTTCTTTGCTTATATATGCATCAGCTATCTCTAGGATGAGCAGAAGAAACCAGGAACAGTATTTGCCTCTGGGGAAGGGAACTGGGTGGGTGGAGGATGAGTGGGGAAGATATTTTTTGTTTTATACTCTTATGTATACCATATGCATATATTACCTATTACAAAGTTGAAACAAGGGGAGGGGAAGTGAGGAGACCAGTCAGGACGAGCTGTTACAGTCGTCCAGGGAGTTGATAATGGTGGTGTAGGCTAAGATAGTGGCAGGAACGTGGAGACAAGCAGACAGATTCAAGGTCTTTTCTTGGAGATAAAATCCATAGGATTTGCTGATGAAGTAGCTGTGGGAGATGAGGGGAAGAGAAGAATCAAGGATGAGTCCCAGGTTTCTGTTAAGCAGCCGTGTGGGTGGAATTGAGTCCTTGTGTATATGACTTGGTGTCTAAGGTGGTATTGTGTGGGCTCTTGAGCTTGACTTTCTGGGCTTAAATTCAACCTCTGCTTCCTAGCTCCACAACTTTGGGCAAGCCATGTAATGCTCTGTGGGCCTAGTTTCCTCATTTGTAAAGTGGGAATAATAATATGACCTACCTCACAGAGTTGTTGTAAGGATTAAATGAGTTAATACATGTATACTTTTTTTGTTGTTGTTGTTGAGATGGAACCTTGTTCTGTCACCCAGGCTGGAGTGCAGTGGTGTGAACTCGGCTCACTGCAACCTCTGCCTTCCAGGTTCAGGTGATTCTCCTGCCTCAGCCTCCTGAGTAGCTGGGATTACAGACACCCACCACCATGCCCGGCTAATTTTTATATTTTTAGTAGAGACGGGGTTTCCCCATGTTGGCCAGGCTAGTCTCGAACTCAAATGATCCACCTACCTGGGCCTCCCAAAGTGCTAGGATTGCAGGCGTGAGCCACCGTGCCCAGCCGAGTTAATACATGTATGCTTTAGAATAGCTCTTGGCACATAGTAAAGGGTTTATAAGTGGTTGCTGCTATTATTGTTATTACTGCAACTACTATTGCTACCTGTGATTATGACTATGCTGCTCCTCCTCTTCCTCTTCCTTTGTCAGGGAGATACCTGACCCATTTCAGGGGCTTCCATAAATGTTACAGGAAGGGAGGAATGTTGAACCAATGAGTTGACCTATAAAATGAAAACCTTTTAAAGGCCCTCTTAGCGTTTGAAGAAATGGGATAGTAAAGTTGATACATTATGAGATTTGTTCATATCTTTTTATTTTTTAACTTCCATTTTCTGTGCAGACCTGAAGGCATTGAACGACAGTACAGGAAGAAATGTGCAAAGTAAGTATTAACAATGTGGGTTTCTCCAAGCATAGGCAAGTAGAGGCATAATGTGTTAGGAAAATAATTATTTGGCTACAACTCTCCATTATGTCTTTTTGTTTTTTTTTTTGAGATGGAGTCTTGCTCTGTCGCCCAGGCTGGAGTGCAGTGGTGCGATCTCGGGTCACCGCAACCTCTGCCTCCTGAGTTTAAGTGATTATCCTGCCTCAGCCTCTCTAGTAGCCGGGATTACAGTCACATGCCACCATGCCCGGCTAATTTTTATATTTTTAGTAGAGACAGGGTTTTGACATGTTGGTCAGGCTGGTCTCGAACTCCTGACCTCAGTTGATCCGCCCACCTCGGCTTCCAAAACTGCTGGGGTTACAGGCCTGAGCCACCTTGCCCGGCCCCCATTGTGTCTTTATCCTTATAATCTCAACTGCCTTCAGACTTCAACTAAGCACAAATACCAGTATGTTCCCCAAAGAGGCTAGTCAAAGTTATATCTTTGACCAGATGGCCAGAAAAATGAATTTTTTTTTTTTTTTTTTTTTTTTTGAGACATAGTCTTGCTCTTGTTGCCCAGGCTGGAGTGCAGTGGTGCGACCTCCACTCACTGCAACCTCTACCTCCCAGGTTCAAGCAATTCTCCTGTGTCAGCCTCCCAAGTAGCTGGGATTACAGGCACCCGCCACCACGCCTGGCTAATTTTTGTATTTTGAGTAGAGACGGGGTTTTGCCATGTTGGCCAGGCTGGTCTCGAACTCCTGATCTCAGGTGATCCACCCGCCTCAGCCTCCCAAAGTGCTGGGATTACAGGCGTGAGCCAACACACCCAGCCTAAGTGATTCTTATCAGGTAGAGGTAGTTTTAGGAAACACTGAGAAGAGCCAATCATTAGTTTATGCCACAAACAGAAATATTACCAGAGTCTAAGCACACTTTGCAAATTGCTGTTTTGGGAATTTGGATTATGAGACTTCGCAGAAATTCACTGTGCCATTGCAGGTGTGGACTGCCGCTCTTCTACCAATCCCAGCCGAAGAATGCTCCCGTTACCTTCATTGTGGATGGAGCGGTAGTCAAATTTGGCCAGGGCTTTGGGAAGACGAACATATATACTCAGAAACAAGAGCCTCCTAAGAAGGTAATTAACCACTGAAAGAGAGACTGCTTAATATAGCTCTAGATTTAGCTCATGTTTTGAAATAAGATTATAGTGCACAAGAAACTGCTCTTTCTGGATATATTCTTTTTATTTCTTTTTATTGTCTTTTTCTTGCTTTTATTTCTTTTTCTTTTTTCTTTATGGTTATATTCTTATACTTTATTTTTATTTTTTAAAAGTTAAAAACAATTTGGGGGGTACATAGATGCACATATTTATGGGGTACATGAGATATTTTGATACGGGTATGCAGTGTGTAATCACATCATGGAAAATGGGGTATTCATCCCCTCAAGCATGTATATGGATGCATTCTTTATTAATCAGGTGCCATTTTTGTGTATAAACAGACGCTATGTAATTGTAACACCTGTTATGTGTTTTCTGTTTTCTACAGTTGCCTCATGAGTAAGGTTAGAAATTGTATGGTTTTTACTCACATTAATTTCCTTTAAATTTTCCTCTTTTTATGGAGAGATGTCATCTGTTATTTTACAGATTGTTTTTTTGAACAATTAAAAACAGTGAATTAGGCTAATTAAAAAATACGTTCCAAGCTGGGCATGGTGGCTCATGCCTGTAATCCCAGCACTTTGGGAGGCAGAAGTGGGAGGATCACTTGAGGCGAGACCAGCCTGGGCAGCATGGCGAGACCCTATCTCTACAAAAAATAAAAAGTAAATTGGCTAGGTGTGATGGTATTCACCTATATAGTTCTAGCTACTCAGGAGACTGAGGTGGGAGGATCACTTTAGCCCGGGAGTTTGAGGTTACATTCAGCTATGATTGTGCCACTGCACTCCAGCCTGGGTGACAGTAAGACCCTGTCTCTTAAAAAAAAAATTAATTGGATGGGTGCAGTGGCTCACGCCTGTAATCCCAGCACTCTGGGAGGCCGAGGCGGGCAGATCACCTGAGGTCAGGAGTTCGAGACCAGCCTGACCAACATGGAGAAACCCCGTCTCTACTAAAAATACAGAATTAGCTGGGCGTGGTGGTGCATGCCTGTAATCCCAGCTACTTAGGAGGCTGAGGCAGGAGAATCGCTCGAACCCAGGAGGTGGAGGTTACGGAGCTGAGATTGCGCCATTGCACTCCAGGCTGGGCAACAAGAGTGAGACTCCATCTCAAAAAAAAAAAAAAAAAAGTAATTAAAAATACATTTTAAGAACCCATGATGGACCATGCATAGTGTCTTTTGCCTGTAATCCTAGCACTTTGGGAGGCCGAGGCAGGAGGATTGCCTGAGGCCAGGAGTTGGATACAAGCTTGAGACATTAAGCGTTAAGGATACTTTTTTATACCTTCCGTCCTTTTTTTTTTTTTGCGAGACCCAGTCTCTACAAAAAATGTAAAATTAGCCAGGTGTGGTGGCATATGCCTGTAATCCTAGCTAAGTGGGAGGCTGAGGCAGGAAGATCACTTGAGCCCAGGAGTTTGAGGTTGCAGTGAGCTATGCTTGCACCAGTGTATCCCAGCCTGGGCAACAGAGTAAGACCCTGTTTCAAAAAAATAAAGTAAGTAATAATAAAATAAAGAGCCTTTGATGGCAAATGTTAGAAAAATATGTAAATAAAAACATTGGCACTTTTAAATAGGTCAGCCTGTCCCAAAGAGGTAGTGTTTCCCCCAGTACCCACAGCCCCTCACACAGGTGTGTGTGCACACACTCACGGCTCATGGATCCTGTTTTGATGAACCGGACTGACTTCTTGCCTGCCACTCCAGGTGATGATGACCAAACGGACCAAAGACATGGGCAAGTTCAGTTCTGTCACTGTGTCTACCATTGATGAAGAGGAAGAGGAGATTGAGGCCGTAAGTATCTCTGGTCTTAAGGAAACTGGAATTTGGGGGGAAGGGTGTGAGGAAAGGGGACTCCAGAGCTGGAGCGTTGGAGTAGTGGAAATATTAGAGACTTCACTTTTAGACCCTGCTTTGCTGATAAGAAACTGTGGGCTGGGCGCGGTGGCTGACACCTGTAATCCTAGCAGTTTGGGAGGCCGAGACGGGTGGATCATGAGGTCAGGAGATCAAGACCAGCCTGGCCAACATGGTGAAACCCCGTTTCTACTAAAAATACAAAAAAATTAGCTGGGCGTGGTGGTGCGTGACTGTAATCCAAGCTACTCAGTAGACTGAGGCATGAGAATCGCTTGAACCAGGAGGTGGAGGCTGCAGTGAGCCGAGATTGCGCCACTGCACTCCAGCCTGGGGACAGAGCAGGTCTCTGTCTCAAAAAAAAAAAAAAAAAAAAAGGAAAAGAAACTATGACAGTGAGCTCATTCCTGTTTCCTTGAATCTCAGAGACATCTGTAAAATGAAAACGAAGGAGTTGGATGAGATCAGTGATTTTTTTTCCCCACATACTATTTTTAGAGATGCCTTAGAGGGCAAAGTCCTCATCTCTCTTAATTTGAGAAACTACTGGACTGAATGATTTCAGGTTCCTTCCAGTCCAACTCTGACGGTTTGTGAGTCTGCCCTCAGTAGTAGTAGCAATTACCTTTATGGTTCTTCAGTATAATATTGATGGCGAGATGTCATCTGCTGTTTTACAAATGTTTTGGTTAAAATGTAAATGCTACCGAAGAATTACTTGAACCCGGGAGGTGGAGGTTGCAGTGAGCCGAGATTATGTCACTGCACTCCAGCCTGGGCAACAGAGTCAGTTTCCGTCTCAAAAAAAATAAAAACAAAAAACAAAAAAAACAAATCCACCTCCCTCCTCCCAAAAAAATACCCTAAATGCTCCTGGATTACTGAAAAGATGGAAAATGGAAAAGGAACAGAGTCCTGCCATTTTAGTCATGATTTCATGATTTGAGTAGTATACATTATGACTTCAGGTCTTTGTTGTTATTCCTTGGTGAGACTTCTGGTTTAAGGATGCTCCTTTTTTCCTTCAGAGGGAAGTTGCTGACTCATATGCACAGAACGCCAAAGTGATTGAAAAACAGCTGGAGCGCAAAGGCATGAGCAAGAGGCGACTGCAAGAGCTGGTGAGTAGCAGGGGGTAGCAAGGTGCTGGGGCCCAATCGTTTGGATGTCTTGGTCTGAAAGACCTTCCAGCAGGCAGGGAAATCTTTTAGGAAATCTGTTGGGAGTTTCTAGAGTAGTTGGCTGCCAGTTTTATAACCCTGGTCTGTGACTGTCAGTATACCCTACTCTGTAGTAGTGACCCCAGGATCTAGGCCCTAAATCATGATACTTGTTATAGCCCTAACTAGGATGATATTTTATTTTATTTATTTTATTTTAATTTTATTTTATTTATTTATTTTGGAGATGGAATCTCACTCTGTTGCCCAGGCTGGAGTGCCGTGGTGCAGTCTCAGCTGCGCTGATTTCCTATGGCCACAGCCTTGTCTTTTTGCCCATTTTGCCTACAAATAGCATTTTTTGTGTGTGTGCTATGACATCAGAAAGGTTGGAAAGTAGATGTTAGAGGTATATAATGATTTGGGAACCGTGATTCTAGTTTGTACACTAAATGAACATTAAGGGAGAGTATTTGGGTTGGTTAGAATAAGGAAGGAAGATAATTTTGTGTCATGTATCAAGATATACACTTTTTTTTTTTTCTTTCTAGGCTGAACTGGAAGCCAAGAAAGCGAAAATGAAGGGGACCTTGATTGACAACCAATTCAAATAACCAGGCCTTTTTCTGAGCCCTAGACTGGAGGCAAGCATTTAGATCAGGAGGCAGAGTAATTTCTTGATTACATAGTTGGACTCTTATTTGTGTCCTAGCAGAAGGCTTTACGTTGTTTCCCATTGGTTCTCCTACATTCAGTGAGGTCTTTAACTGAGTCCATTTGACTTTCTTTCTTTTTTTTTGAGACAGAGTCTTGCTCTGTCGCCCAGGCTGGAGTGCAGTGGCACGATTTTGGCTCACTGCAACCTCTGCCTCCTGGGTTCAAGCTATTCTCCTGCCTTAGCTTCCCGAGTAGCTGGGATTACAGGCATGTGCCACCACACCTGGCTAATTTTTGTATTTTTAATAGAGACAGGTTTCACCATGTTGGTCAGGCTGGTCTTGAACTCTTCACCTTGTGATCCGCCCTCCTCGGCCTCCCAAAGTGCTGGGATTACAGACGTGAGCCACCGCCCCTGGCCACAAATCCATTCTCTTGTGTAATTTCCCTTTTGTTGTTGTTGTTAGTTTAGTTTAGTTTAGTTTTTGAGATGGAGTCTCACTTAGCCACCCAGGCTGGAGTGCAGTGGCATGATCTCGGCTCACTGCAACCTCTGCCTCCTGGGTTCAAGAGATTCTCCTGCCTCAGCCTCCCGAGTAGCTGGGACTACAGGCACCTGCCACCACACCTGGCTAATTTTTGTATTTTTAGTAGAGACGGGTTTCACCATGTTGACCAGACTGGTCTCGAACTCCTGACCTCAAATGATCCACCCACCTTGGCCTCCCAAAGTGCTGGGATTACAGGCATGAGCCACCATGCCCAGCCTTGACCTGCTTTCTAGGAGATGGAGTTTTCTGAATTTTTCTGTATTTAGGTTTTCTGTACTATTTTTTGTCCATTTGATGCAAACTTCTTAAGCTGTGCAGAAACTTTATGAATAGATCAGTGCTTTAGTGTCTCCAGACGATTTTTGGAAAAAATATTATGGTGTGTCATAGAAAAAGCACCATGAATTATATTTAGGTATAGCAAGTCAGATCCTTTGAAGTGACTCTGTCTCTGTTCTTAGTAGGGTTCTTGGAATTGGCTGTGGTTTGAATCTTTCTACTGTCAGAGGAACCCCATTAAAAGCCAGAGTCTTCATAAGGCTTTCTTTACTTCAAACACTGAAGCTGTAGGTGAGCCATCCCATATCGACTGTATACTCAAAGAAGGAAAAGCCAGATTGCAGTGAGTGGGTAGGACAGCTCAGATCCGAACGAAAGTAGGGTCTCAAGTAACGCAAGACCGGGTGCGGTGGCTCACACCTGTAATCCTAGCACTTTGGGAGGCCGAGGCAGGCAGATTGCCTGAGCTCAGGAGTTCGAGACCAGCCTGGGCAACATGGTGAAACCCTGTCTCTACTAAAATACAAAAGAAATTAGCCAGATGTGGCAGCATGCGCCTGTAGTCCTGGCTACTCGGGAGGCTGAGGCAGGAGAATTGCTTGAACTCGGGAGGTGGAGGTTGCAGTGAGCTGAGATTCCGCCACTGTACTCCAGCACTCCAGCCTGGACGACAGAGTGAGACTCTGTCTCTACAAAAAAAAAAAAAGTAACCCAAGGGAGGGAGCTACCATCTAGTCGGGCAGCTAGTACTGCTTCTTTGCATGGATACATGGGAGGGAGATGTTTTAGATTAAGAAATGATAGCGAGATAAACAAAATGATCTGTTGGGTATCTTTTACTTTACGTTTGCTGTTTGCAGAGGAGTGTTGTATATGTAGATATTATTTTATGTCACACTGCTTCAGTGATACCTGTATCCATGTTTGTATCCATTCAACTGTATTAAAAGGTGTTGGGACAGGAGTTGTGTTAACCTTCTTGTGTTATCTACAAAAAGTTGCACTTAGTAGGTGCCCAAGGCGGTTTGTGAGGTGCTACGGGGAGATGATAGTAGGATAGTAGGTCAGGTTTTTTTTGTTGTTGTTGTTTGTTTTGCTTTTTTTCTGATCTTATTTGCAAGGCAAAGTAGGTTAGATGTGAGCTAGCAAGAACTGGGGAAAAGAGGGGTGGGGGTCCCGGGAAGGCCCAGGATAGGGCTGTGTTACCATCTTTCCGGTTATTTTCCTGTATCCAATGAAGTCTTTGCAACAAATTCTTCCTCTTCACCTTGTTTCCTGTCCTCATTCTGAGAGATAATTAACCGTCATATGGATGACAAACCATAACCTCCTTATAGTTCCTTAACCTCAACTCCAGACAGTGACCTTTACCTTTCCTGCACTTTAGCCACAAACTCCCATACCACAGCCTGGATGTCATCCATTCCGCCTCCGAAATCCAGTCCTCTGCTCTCTGACCACAACCTATCCTTGCTACTCTCATGTGCTCACTTCCTCTAAACCTATTTTATTTTGTTTTTAGATTTGAAGGGTGATTATTTTATTAACAGTAATAATGAAAAAATAGTAGTAAGAATAGCAACAATAATACTAGCTACCTTTTATTGAGCATTTACTATGTGTTGGATGCCATGGAAAGCACTTTACAGGTATTATCTTAGTCTAAACAACATGACATCCTATGAGACAGGATTAACTGTTACCATCCTTATTTTAGAAATGAGTACTCCCAGGCTCAGAGAGTTTAAGTTTCTCAAGACCCCATAGCCAGTAAGCAATAAAGCCAAAAATCTGACTCTAAAACCTGAGCTCTTAACTATGCTGAACTCCCTCTGTGAATTTAAAACATACATTATTCAGAACAGATTATAATTTCATTTTGAAAAATCAAGTGAAGTGCAAAGACAAGACACTTGCTTAGAGGACCGCCTGTAGCAAACATGTGGTTACCTTTCTACATATTTTCTGAAATACTTGTCTTTAGATACTAATCCTGAACCGTTTCAACATCTGCTTGAAATTATGCATGTTGCTTCATCTATAGGACTGTAAAACGTCATTAGCACCAAGCAAGCGTATGCTCTTCATTATGTTTTACTGTTTCATATTGACATAGTTATTAAAATAACATGATATGTTAGTCTTTAGTTTCTCTATTTTCTTTATTAACTTGTATTTTAACAGGAAATACAGCATTTTACTGTTGGTATGAAGAGTCATGTTGACATTTGGGAGAGTCTTATTCTATTTTTTTTGTTTTTGCAAATTATCAACTATGACAAAACATTAAAATGTTGCAAAATGTTCTCTACTAATTAGTGACATTTGGAATTGTCACTTTATTGTTTAAAATAAATTGAAAAGCTTTTTTAAAAACTAGGTTGCCTGGGCCATTTTTGGTTCCTTGTCACTCTGCCCATGTCTCCTCAGTCTCTAATTTGTACGTTTCTTCATGGTATCTCGTAATTTTAATTTGCATTTCCCTAATGGCAGATGGTGTTGAACATATTGTTTTCCTTTTTTTTTTAAACTGTGGTAAAAAGCACATAAGGTTTACCATCTTAACCTTTTTTTTTTGTTTGTTTTTTTGAGACGGAGTCTTGCTCTCGTAGTCCAGGCTGGAGTACAATGGCGCGATCTCGGCTCACTGCAACCTCTGCTTCCCGGGTTCAAACGATTCTCCTGCTTCAGCCTCCCAAGTAGCTGGGATTACAGGCACCTGCCACTATGCCCGGCTAATTTTTGTATTTTTAGTAGAGATGGTGTTTCACCATGTTGGCCAGGCTGGTCTCAAACTCCTGACCCTGTGATCTACCTGCCTCGGCCTCCCAAAGTGCTGGGATTACAGGCGTGAGCCACTGTGCTCGGCCCATCTTAACCATTTTTAATTGTGCAGTTCAATAGTGTTAAGTATATTTGCATTATTGTGATACAGATTTCCGGAACTTTTTCATGTTGTAAATCTGAAACTCTATACCTATTAAGTAACAACTGTCCCTTTCTCTCTCCCCACAACCCCTGGTAACCACCATTCTACTTTGTGTTTTTATGAGTTTGACTACTTTAGATATCTTGTATAAGGGGAATCATATAACATTTATCTTTTTGTGACTGGCTTATTTCACTTAGCATAATGTCCTCAATGTTAAATCATGTTGTATGTGACAAGAACGCCTTCCTTTCTAAGGCTGAGTAAGGTTTCCTTGTATGTATATACCACATTTTGTTTATCCATTCATCTGTCACTGGACATTTGGATTGCTTCCACCCCTTGCTATTGTGGAATAGTAGCACTATGAACATGAGTGTGCAAATATCTCTGAGACCCTGCTTTCAATTCTGATATATACCCAAAAGTGAAATTGCTGGTAGTTCTATTTTTAATTTTTTGAGGTGCCTCCATACATACTCTTTTCCACAGCACTTGTACCATTTTACAATCTTTTTTTGTTTGTTTTTGAGACAGAGTCTCACTCTATCACCCAAGCTGGAGTGCAGTGGTGCAATCTCAGCTCACTGAAACCTCTGTCTCCTGGGCTCAAGTGATTCTCTCACCTCAGCCTCCTAAGTAGCTGGGATTACAGGTGTGTGCCACCATGCCCAGCTCATTTTTGTATTTTTAGTAGAGATGGAGTTTCACCATGTTGGCCAGGCTGGTCTCAGACTCCTGACCTCAAGTGATCCGCCCGCCTCAGCCTCCCAGAGTGCTGGGATTATAAGCATGAACCACTGCGCCCGGCCACATTTTACAATGTTATCAGCAATACACAAAGGCTCTAATTTCTCCACATCCTCACCAACACTTGTTGTTTTTTTTTATTTTTAATTTTTTAGTAGTAATCATCCTAATGGATGTGAGGTGATATCTCATTGTAGGTTCTTTTTTTTTTTCATTTCTCTAATGATTAGTGCTGTTTAGCATTTTTTCATATGCTTGTTGGCCATTTGTATATCATCTTTAGAGAAATGTCTATTCAAGTTATTTTGATCATTTTAAAATTGGATTATTTGATTTTTTGTGGTTGTTAATTTTTTTTTTTTGAGACAGAGTCTCACTCTGTCATCCAGGCTGGAGTACAGTGGCATGATCTTGGCTCACTACAATCTCCACCTGCCAGGTTCAAGCGATTCTTCTGCCTCAGCCTCCCGAGTAGCTGGGACTACAGGTGTATGCTACCACGCCTGGCTAATTTTTATAGTTTTAGTAGAGACGGAGTTTCACCATGTTGGCCAGGCTGGTCTCGAACTGACCTCAAGTGATCCACCCACCTCAGCCTCCCAAAGTACTGGGATTACATGTGTGAGCCACTGCTCCCGGCCTCCAGTACAAATTTTAGAATTGGCTTGTTGGTATCTCCAGTATTCTTTCTGGGATTTTGATTGGGATTGTGTAAAATCTAAAAATCACGTTGGGGAGAATTGACATCTTAATAGTATTACATTTTCCAACCCATGAGCAAAGTGTGTCTTTCCATTTGTTTAGATCTTTGATTTCTTTCATCAGTGTTTGTGTGTGTGTGTGTGTATAGATCCTGCAGATATTTTGTTTAAATTTATACCTAAGTACTTCATTTTTCCAGTGCTATTGTAAATCTTACCTTCTTTTAAAACTATAACATCTGTCCTACAAACTCTCAATTTAGAATCAGTCCTACAATATGTTTTGTCTGATCTCTTACGCAAGTAGTTGAGTGTTCATGTCTTGTCAATGAGTGAATATTTGGCACTGTGAATTTATGGTTCCAATGTCAGATGGGTTCTCACCACAGCTAGTCAATCCTTCTGTATGTTTTGGGTCAGCAACTCTCCTGTTTCCCTAAGGAACAGTTTACAGCTGCTTTGTTCAAGCCTCTCCCTGCAAGCTCTCTCTCTTGGCAGATGATCAGAGAGAGATCTCCAAAGCACCAACAACTTAAGGGCACACTTAGTTACATCTGCCTCCATCTATTTCTCTTTCAAATCTCAGAGGAGGGGATCCCCCTCTTCCTACTTAAGGCTAATCTACTACCTTTTAGTCATTCAACTAGTATACATTGAGTATCTATTATATGCCAGATATTGCACTAGGAGCTGGGGGCATAGTAGAGAACAAAGCAGCTCACATTCTGAGGGCAGGGGTGACAGATGAACAAGTGAACAAGAAAATGATCCATGAAAATTATGTGATATGATAGAGAATGATGAGTAATCAAGGATGGGCTCTGAGGAGGGGACACATGAGCCATATAAGACCTGAAGGATCTGAATGAGGCACCATATAAGGATCAGGGGAAAGCATTCCAGGTGATGATGGCATTAGGAAGGACAAAGGCCCTACAAAGGGAATAAGTTTACATGTTGGAGGAACAGAAATAAGGCCAGTGTGACTAGGTTGTAGTGAGTAAGAGAAAGCAAGCAAGTGCAAGGAGGCAAGGTCAGAGGAGTGAGCAGAAACCAGGCCATGAAGGGCCTTGCAGGCCTGAATAAGGATTTTGGATCTTAAAAATACAGAGATAAGTTATTGATTCAAGACTTTTAAGCAGAGGAGTAACATGATATGATTTATGTTTTTTTTTTTTCTTTTTTTTTTTTGAGATAGGGTCTCTGTTGCCCAGGCTGGAGTACAGTGGCACCATCATAGCTCACTGTACCCCCAACTTCCTGGGCTCAAGCAATCCTCCTACCTCAGCCTCCCAAGTAGTAGCTGGGACTACAGGCTCGTGCCTCCACGCCTGGCTAATTTTTTCTATTTTTTGTAGAAAGAAATTCCTCCTTTCCTTTCCTTTTTCTTTTTCCTGTCCTTTCCTTTTTGCTGTCATGTCCTGTCCTCTCCTGTCCTTTTTTTCTCACTAGGTTACCCTGACTGGTCTTGAACCCCTGGGCTCAAGTGATCCTCCTGCCTTGGCCTCTCAAAGTGCTGGATTATAGACATATGCCACCGTGCCCAGCCAATTTATGTTTTAAAGTCTTTCTAGGCTGGGTGCGGTGGCTCACACCTGTAATCCCAGCACTTTGGGAGGTTGAGGCAGGCAGATCACTTGAGGTCAGGAGTTCAAGACCAGCCTGGGCAACATGGTGAAACCCCGCCTTTACTAAAAATACAAAAATTAGCCGGGTGTAGTGGCACACTCCTGTATGTAGTCCTACCTACTCTGGGGCTGAGGCACGAGAATCGCTTGAACCCAGAAGGCAGAGGCCGCAGTGAGCCAACATTGTGCACTGCACTCCAGCCTGGGCAACAGAGCAAGGCTCTGTCTCAAAAAAACAAAACAAGCAAACAAAAAGTAGCACTTAAAGCCATTCTAGCTACTACATGGAGAGTAGCTTGTTGGGAGGAAGAATGGAAGCAGAGAGACCAATTAGGAGACCATGGCAGTAGTCCAGGTGAGAGGTGAGAGTGGTTAGATCAGGGTAGTAAAAGAAGAATTGGAGAAAGTGAATGCATTTGAGATGTGTTTTGGAGGTTTTCTTATCAGGACTGGCTGATAGATTTGGTGTGGGAAGTGAGGGGAAGAGGGGAATCAAGGATAACGCCTCAATTGTGGCTAGAATAACTGGGCAAATTGACGTGTCATTTACTGAGATGGGGAAGAACAGCTTTCAAGGGAAAGCTAAGCACCATTTTGAACATGTTATGTTTGAAATGTCTGTTGACTAAGTGGAGTTGTCAGGTAGGCAGTTGGATATGTAGTCAGCTCAACTGGGAAGGTCTAGCTAGAAATAGAAATTTGGGAGTTGTCAGTATATAGATGTTACTTAAAGCCATGAGACAGGATGAAATTGCCAAAGATCTAAATACAGATAGCAAAGGGAATAAGTCCAAGGATTGAGTCCTGGGGCATCATTTAATGGTCAAGAGAGGAGGAGAAATCAGCAGAAAAGACTGCAAAGGAATGGCTACTAAGGCTGGATGAAGACAGAGTAAAACTGAGAGCGAAGAGAAGCAAGTGTTTTACATGACTCAAGATACAGTTAAGAAAACAGAAAACAACTTTGGGAGGCCGAGGCGGGTGGATCACCTGAGGTCGGGAGTTCGAGACCAGCCTGACCAACATGGAGAAACCCCGTCTCTACTAAAAATACAAAATTAGCCGGGCGTGGTAGAGCATGCCTGTAATCCCAGCTACTCGGGAGGATGAGGCAGGAGAATTGCTTGAACCCGGGAGGCGGAGTTTGTAGTGAGCCGAGAGCATGCCATTGCTCTCCAGCCTGGGCAACAAGAGCAAATGACCGTCTCAGAAAAGAAAAAAAAGAATAGAAAACAAAACATGCTCAGAACTGTAAACAGAGTTTAACATGAGGAACTGGTACTCAGGGGATAAAAGACCTTAGAATCCCAGGAAGGGATGATGAATTGATCCAGAGATTTAACAACAGCAGGAAGCTACTTCACCTCTAGGGCTGGAGGGACAAAAGCAGAAGGTGGTATTACCCAAGTCCGGGATCAAGGACCACCCAACAGAAGCAGGAACGCCAGCCCAGCAGGAGCTTGGTCCATGAAGGGAGTGACTCAGAAGAGATAACAATCCGTGCTGGAGATGACACTCAAAACGGAGAGAAAGGGAGGAAATACCCTGGCTTCTCCCCTTCTCTTGCTCTCCAATCTTCTGCCAAAGATTCCCATCTATAGGCCAAACCTCTCAGGAAGTCAGGAGGGAAAGGAGCCTGGGAAATGTTGTCTGCTGCACATAACAGAGCAGGGAAGAGTGGAATGGGGCCAGGCACGGTGGCTCACGCCTGTAATCCCAGCAACTTTGGGAGGCCGAGGCAAGTGGATCACTTGAGGTCGGGAGTTTGAGAAGCGGGGAATGGGTCTGAGAGCAAATAGACAAATGACCAGCCTGTGTTTAAAGGAGGAGGAGATGATCATCCGCCCAATGCCACATACAAGGTGAGGACTTGGAAATGACCACTGCATTTAGCAATGGGGAGGTCATTGGTGACTTTTACAAGCTGTTTGAATGGAGTGGCATAAGCGAAAGCCTAGCAGGACTGAGTTCAAGAGACAATGAGAGAAGAGGAATTGGAGGCAGTGAATACTTTTTTTTGGAGTTTTGCTATGAAAGGGAAGAAGAGAAAGGGGGAGGTATTTGGAGGGGGAAGTAAGATTAACAGTATTTTCAAGATAGGAGAAATAATAGCATATTTGAATGCTGATGAGGAAAAATCCAAGAGAGAAGTAAAAACTGAGAATGCAGGAGAGAGAAAATAACTGAAGCAATATACTTGAGTAGGCAGGACAATAATGGGATTTTTTTTTTTTTTTTTTTTTGGAGACGGAGTCTCACTCTCACCCAGGCTGGAGTGCAGTGGCACGATCTTGGCTCACCACAACCTCCGCCTCCTGAGTATAAGTGATTGTCCTGCTTCACCCTTCCGAGTAACTGGGATTACGGGTGCATGCCACCACCCCCGGCTAATTTTTGTATTTTTAGTAGACATGGGGTTTCACCATGTTGGCCAGGCTGGTCTCAAACTCCGGACCTCAGGTGATTTGCCTGCCTCGGCCTCCCAAAGTGCTGGGATTACAGGCATGAGTCACTGTGCCCAGCCCAATAACAGGATATGTAGAAAATCAGAGTCACAGGATCTTCATCACTCAAGTTTAGAAAAGACCTTAAATGTCATACCCTCTAACCTTCTCTTGTGTGCAGGAATTTCCTGTGTAGCTTCCGAGACACATATTGGTCCAGCCTTTGCTTTAAAGTCTCTAGGGATGGTAAACTTAGAGTTTCCCAAAACAGTCATTTTCATTTTAAGAGAAATACAATTAATTTTTCCTTTTGAAAACAACCAGATGGAATCGGTGCTTTTCTTTTTTCTTTTCTTTTCTTTTCTGTTTTTTTTCTTTTTTTTGACAGTTTCACTCTGTCTCCCATGCTGGAGTTCATTGGCGCGATCTCAGCTCACCGCAACCTCTGCCTCCCAGGCTGAAGAAACTCTCATGTTTTAGCCTCCCGAGTAGCTGGGATTACAGGGGTGTGCCACCATGCCCAGCTAATTTATGTATTTTTAGTAGAGACAGGGTTTCACCATGTTGGCCAGGCTGGTCTTGAACTCCTGACCTCAGGTGATCTGCCTGCCTCGGCCTCTCAAAGTGCTGGGATTACAGGTATGAGCCACCATGCCCAGCCTAGAATCAGTGCTTTGTTCTGAATTGGGTTATGGTTTGAACAAGCCAACTGTGAGGGTCATTTTAGGGTCAATTGGAAAAATATAAATATAGGTTATTAGATGAGATGAAAATTTTTTAAAATTGTAGAGATTGTTGACTGAATAAAGCAGTTTGCAGGACAGTGTGTAGAGTTATTTATTATATGTCTATTTGTGTGTATATATACATACATGGGGTGGGGGGAGAGATACAGGTGGATGTGCATTAACGTGTTAAAAGCAGCGATCTCTGGGTAGTGGGAATGTGGCATTGAGTTCTAGCAGAACTTTAATGAACAGGTAGTTCTTAAACTGTTTCAGAGAATAGAAAAAAGATAACTTTCCCTAATTCTTTATATGAAAATATGGTAACTGATACCAAAACCTAATGGTGATGGCAGGAAAAGGAAATACATGGACCAGTCAACCAAATTTATATATAAAAATAATGAATATAGATGTAAAAGTGTTAAACAGAATTCAGATGTAATTCTAGGCCAGGCACAGTGGCTCACACCTGTAATCGCAGCACTTTGGGAGACTCAGGTGGGAGGATCGCTTGAGCCCAGGAGTTTGATAACAGTCTGGGCAACATAGTAAGACCCCATCTCTATAGAAAAACAAAAAATTAGCTGGGCATGGTGGTGTGTGTCTGTAGTCCCAGCTACTAGGGAGGCTGAGGTGGGAAGATCACTTGAGCCCAGAGGGTTGAGGCTGTAATGAGCTATGATTGTGCCACTGTACTCCAGCCTCAGAGACAGGGCAAGGTCTTGTTTCAATAAAAACTTTTTAGAAAAAATTCTAGAG